>NC_137471.1:20021768-20621768 GCF_964235325.1 Thermobia domestica | reverse complement strand
TATATTTCAGTATTGTGATGTATAAATAATATATAGCGACTTATCCACTATTCGTTCGGCTAAATTGAAACGTACTGTGATGTATAAATAATATATAGCGACTTATCCACTATTCGTTCGGCTAAATTGAAACGTACTGTATGTACAACACATGCATTCGATTTATCATCAATCGACCATATTACCCCGGCATTGAATGGACTTGGCTGGCTACCACTCCACCTTCGAAGGAAACATCACATTTTACTAGAAGCGTTCAGCATCTTGCAAACAAGGCCCCTCCATATTTCAACAATAATTATCAATTGGTTGCTCGTCATGGTCGCGTCGCTAGAGCAGGAAATTCTTTGCTACTTCCTAAACTCGCACAGAGACATACGGTAAATCATTCGTGCCTACTAGCATCTGTTCCTGGAACAGTTTACCCTCCAGTGTGAGAAATTTAAAATCAAAATCAAAATTTTCCCTGGAAACGAAAAATTTGCTAAAGCAGAGCCTGTTCATTTAACATACCTATTCTCTGATAAACACACACTTTTGTAAGATTTTTTGTAACTGTCATATTTAAATAGTTTTGTATTATATTGTATTATGTTTTGGTCTCAGTAAACTTTGTGTGTGTGATTGTATGTGTGTGTTTTGTGTTGATATATATCAACACTTCAAGATGGCGGCCATGATAAACATACCCTCAAATAGACGTCTTCTTCCTCCCGGTGTCTGTTAATGTGTTTTTGTTTTTCATCCCTTTACCCGTTTTACAAATAAAATGAAATTTTCAGACTTGAAACACATTGTTATGCCTTATTCTGATCAATCACATTTTTTGGCCACTGTGGTCGTCTTTATGGACGGAAGCACTTTAAATTTTATTGTTATCTCCCTGCTGATCTAGTGATTATACCCATTTCCCTTTATAACGTTTTTCCATCTGCAAAATGTTCTGGTGAAAACGCTCACCCTGTTCATTGCTTATTATTACTAAGGTTGGTTTAAAGGGACAAGTTTTTCCGATAGATGTCACTACAATCTTCGTATCTCTCTCATGTATTTTTTACCTTTCACAAAAATTCACGATTTCTCTTATAAATTTCAACTTACAGACTTCAAACTTTGAAAGAAGGGACTTCATAACCTATCGAAGGCATTAATCCGTGTCGATTTCTTATTTGTATTTTTCTTGATTGTTGAAATAGCTTGATTGTTAAAATGGATATCCTAACCTTTAACAATGGAACTGTTTCAACAATGAAGAAAATTATAAATAAGAAATTGGCACGGATTATTGCCTTCGATAGGTTATGAAGTTTCTCCTGTAAAAATTTGAAGTCTCTAGGTTGAAATTTGTAAGAGAAATTGTAAATTTTTGTGAAAGGTAAAAAATATACGAGAGAGATATGAAGACAGTAGTGACATTTATCGGTAAAACTTGTCCCTTTACACCAACCTTAAGCAATCTGCCTTTTGGCAAGTCTTGGGACTAATGAGTCTTGTTATTTTCTTCTTAATTTTCAGTTTGGACCTGGAAACGTTTCTTCCATGTTTCTCGATTTTCAGCTTCCTCTTTTGACTCCCAATATTTTCTTCTAATTTTCAAATCATCGATCACTTGTTTTCTTCTTCCTATTCCTCATTTTACTTTCATCTTTCCTTCTATGGCGGTATGAAGAAGACAATTTCTTCGCAAGATGTGTCCAATCCAATTGGCTTTCCTACGAAGGATGGTAGCTAGAAGCGTTCTCTTCTCTCCTATCCGTTTTAAAACGTCTTCGTTTGTAACTCTTTCTGTCCATTTTTATCTTCTCCATCTTCCTCCAACAACACATTTCGAAGCTCTCTACATATTTCTTCTCTAACTTCCGTAATGTCCAAGTCTGAGAGCCATGAAATCCAATGCTCCAAATATAGCACTTGACCAGTTTCTTTCTTAGTCCAATATTAAGGCTGCTATACTCTGTTCAAAATAAGAAACGAATTGACATTTAGACAAAAACTGTTATTCAGCTACCACATAATGAGTATCCCGGTGAAGAGTCGTCTATAACTACTTTTCATTAGAGAAAGTAGAGTTATAGAGGACACCTTAGCAGCATACTCATGATGTTTCAACAGAGTAATAGTTCTTGTCTAAATGTCAATTCATTTCTTATTTTGAACAGAGTATAGTTAAGAGTCACATTTTCTTGTTGAATGCTTCTTTAGCTGTGGCAAATTCTCGATCTGCTCTCTGTAATCTGCTCTTCTGTGGGAGATTCTTCCGTCCTGAACTTGCATGTGTAACGCAAGCAGTACAGGTATTTCAGGAATCAAACACTTGTTCATTTATGAAGATTGCCGGCTCGTGGAAAGTAATTGCTTCAAAATACTCCTGTTCAAAAGTGCAACCTATCATCATACAAATAAGATGGTACACTAAATTTTCATCTGTTTTATTTTATTTTACCTTTATGTATATTTTTTAGGAAGTATGTTTAGTACAAGGGGTCCAGAAGCACGTAAAACACAAAATTTACAGGAGATTTGAATGATGCAAGTACTTAGACGTAACATAACGTAACCAAATCTAACCAAACCTAACATAAACTAACCTAAGCTGACCTGAACTAACCTAAACTAACCTAATATTAGTAGAAATAAGCGAAATTCTATCATTTTTTGAAAAATTATGCGGGACCCCTACACTAATTTAACATAAGGTAAACTAACCTAAGCTAACCTAAACTAACCGAATGTGAACAGAAATTACCAAAATTGTAACATTTTTTAGAGAAAAGAGCTGAACCCCCTCTGCTAAACATAGGCCTTTTTTAGTAATATTATTTAACCAGAACAAGATTTGACATGTCTTCCTATAAACATCCAGCCCAGCATCGGAATTAATATACGTTTTCCTGTGGCAGTTCCTCGTCAGCATATTCAAACTCAGTGTAAGCAAATTTACATGCTTCACATTACATACAACATATATCTGACGGTATGAGATCCGCGGTACGTATATATATTAATTGACGTGTTTGAAATATACAATTATATGGCTAAATGTCTGGTTAATACACATATCAATAAGGTAACAGATGTAAGCAAGATAGATAGGTATTTCACTTTGATGGAATTTCGATCCGGAGGATCGAAGGCAGGATGACTTCTACTTATTCCTGCATTTTGCTATACATTTCCAAAACATTAATTATGAGAATTACAACATTATTCTCTGGTTTGCACTCTATATATGTAAATATATTATCCAGTTACAGATCTTTAAAATCCTATTCTATGTTAACAACAGGAAACTTTTTGTGTACCAAATCTTTTTTTATATTCTTTTTTTTTTAATAATAACGAAGAATTCTGCTTCCAGAATTCTTCTCTGAACGCGCATATAGTAACTTGCGTACAGATAAATCTTATGGGGGCAATTCTAATAATAAATTTAAACAACAAATTAACACAATAATTCATTCTAAACATAAATACTATATATTAAAACAAGGGGAAATAAAAAGAATAAGATTAAATAAGAAAATTCCTTTAAGGAATACAAATAATCCTGTAACGCCATAACGTTACATCTTTTTAGTGCAGTACGAGTCTTTCGTCAAAATACTTCCCAGATATTTGAAATGGTCAACCTCTTCAAGTACTCTTTGTTCTACTCTGACCTGTAAGGGCGCATTTCCACGGGATATTCTCATGACTTTCGATTTTTCGATGTTGATTTCCATTCCATATAGTTTCACAGTGTCAGCTATTTTGTCAATCATCTCCTGTAGTCCTCCTTCGGTTTTAGCTATTATAACCGTATCATCTGCATATCTTATCTTGTTAATGGTCTGTCCTCCAATCTTGAAATCTCCAATTCCCGTTAATATTTCCTTCATTAATCATTCCCTGTAAATGTTGAATAATTGGGGCGACATACTACACCCTTGTCTGACTCCTCTTCCGATCTCCACATTATTGGTTTCTCCTTCCTTCAAGCGCAACTTGACTCGTTGTCTTATGTACAGGTTGCAAATGAGCTGTCGGTCTCTCCAGTTAACTCCAACTTCTTTAAGTATTTGTAAAAGTTTCGTCCAATTGATCCTGTCAAAAGTTTTTTTTTTTTTTTTTTTTTCCAGTCTATCAAGCACATATACCACTCTTCCTTTACGTCCAGAATTCGTTCTGAGATAATTCTCATCAACCCAATGGCATCTCTGGTGCCTTTTCCTTTCCGGGATCCGAATTGGTCTTCGTCCAACATCTCTTCTATCTTGTTTTCCAGCCACCTGTTCAGTATGCGCGTAATTATCTTTCCAGTGTGGGAAATAGAGTTAATGGTTCTGTGATCGCTGCACTTCCTTGCTTCCTTTTTCTTGGGTATTGCTATCATTGTAAGATCAAGAAAATCCCTTGGCCATTCTCCTCTCAGGTAGATCTTATTAGTAAGTGAAGTCAGTACTTTCATGGCATTGTCTCCTAATCCCTTGAGCAGATCTGCTGGTATGTCATCATCTCCGGTGGCCTTCTTCCTCCGCATGCCCTTGATGGCTTGTACTACTTCACTTTTCAATGTACTGGGTCCTTTTTTCTTCATCATCCACCTCTTCCTCTGCTTCAATATTTCAATTATCTTTTATCTATTTGAAGATATCACATAATTACTGTAAAATTAGCGGTATTTTAATTTCGCCGGGATGAAGACTCTTAAGGAGACTAATCACGAAATTATCTGGCAGTTTAAAGCGACATAGTTTAAAATAACAGTGTGTGTTGAAGCTTTGGTCAGTGTTTCTTTTGTTACTTAATGCCGTCTGGTTTTTATTATTACTTTCATGTACGCGACTTTTGGATCACCCGTTATATTATAGTATTATAGTATAGCTATAAGTATAGTACAAGTACTCATATATGCTATTTAGTGAAGCTAATCGAGTTACTGTGCATAGATAATTATTGTTTTACATCAAGTATTATGGACATGCGTGTATCAATGTGTGTGTTTGTGTGTGTGTGTGTGTGTGTGTGTTGATCTTGTGCCTAACCCTTTGGAAAATCCTGCAGGCGTCCCTGGGGGAGGCGTTCCACGTTTTCTTCATCAGGGAAGGTTGAACTATCAGTTATGCTTCTGGTATTTCATAAAGAAAGAAAAAAAAAAGCATGGCGTCTCACTGATGTTCACTTCTGAAATATAAAAGACAATAATTATAGTGACGGGTGTTGTGACAAAAAAGTATGTTCGCTGCCATTCACCTTTCGCGCCGCGTACAACAACCAGCCTTCAAATCGTTTTGTTGCTCAACATTGCACTGCGTACAGGTTTCTTGGAAGCAAACAGATCAGGATGCTTGAAAGAAGCTTGACTTTTATATATACACATAAACATGTGTTACATATTCACTTTACACATACTTAATTCTCATGCATACATACATAATGCACGTTGACTTCCTTTTCCGAAACCATTTCAGTGACATATATCTCTTTTAATTTCAATATTAGGACTATTTTCAATATTCCGATAGAAATCGTGACAAGTTGAATGCTTTGTAAACGTCACAGTTGGATGAATGTATTTAAAAGAAAGCTCTGTATTTAATGTTAAATTACGTGAATTGTTCGATGCTCAGCTGTTTTACATATTGATTCTTTAATTGGTGCTTAGCTCTCCTTTTCAGCAACCAGGCTATATGAAATTTGAATTTAAAATTTAAGGTGGTGTCCGAATGCATTGAAATCAGGCGTGCATCCAGAAATTTTTGTTTGGAGGGGTCAAAGGCAAGGGCGCCGATCCTGGCGGGCCGAGAGGGTCCTTCCACCCCAAAGCTGATGTGGGCCCCCTTATTGTATTTAAGAATATACAATATTTGGCATAATTTGAATGCAATTTGTCTTAAAAATCCTCATACATGCCCTTTGCATCTGATTGACCCCCCCCCCAATTTACAGAGAAATCGACGCCCTTGGCCAAAGGTTCGGGGGAGTGTCCAATAATGCAAGACAATATGTTTATGTATCGAACGAGTGCTATTCTACAGCCGCAAATAAAACGAAAAGTAAATTTTACGTACTGACACTTATATTCTGACGAAAATGATAAAATTAGATTATTTTTTATCGGAAAATAAATAGTACAGATACTAAATAAGGTCAAATCTTTAGTCCATATAAAGTATTTCTATGCTAAAGAAGTATAGTTTTATTAAGGAAGTGCAACTTTTCGGGAGGAGGGTTCGAACCCAGTGGTCTCCTCGTGGGTACGCTCTTGGTTCAATTTTTCAACAGAGCTTCTTCGTGGCTAAGCGGTTAGAGTACGCGTCTTTGGTGTGGGAGGCCCGGATTCGATTCCCGGTGGGAGCTCATGTGGTTTGGATTCCACGTTAATCAGTAGATCCCGTCTCGTATAGAATCACAATTTAAAGGGACGTTAAACTCATAAATCATCATCGATTTTTTTTTAACACTCACAGGGAATCGTATCCAGACCATATGTACCTAAGTCACGAGAGCTAGCCATTAGACCAGTTGGGAGGGCAGTGGCTGGTATTTATTACGCCGTATTTTAATTCCAGTTACAGTTAATACCGTTATACAAAACTGTGAACAAAACCTAATAGTATCATAAACCTCATGACTGGTTTAGTAGCTAAAGTGCACGCCTTTGGTACAAGTGATCTCGGGTTCGACTCTCGGTACAGAAGCATTGAACTGATTATTATAGTTTGAATTGAATTTTACCATAAACTGTAAATCCACATATCATACAGTCTCGAAGATAAAATAGGGACGCTAAAAAACTTTTTACAAAAAACATGTACAACTTAATATTAGAAAAAGGAGGCCACGGTGACTCAGATAGAGCACTTACCTCTGGTGTGTAGGGTCCCTGGTTAGATCCCCGGCGGAGAACATCGTGTCCATGGTTTTTCTCGTGGTACTCTCGTTTTCTTCCCACTTTCTCATTCCACCAATTCTTCCATCATCGTTCACTCCCCTTAATCATCCGTCACCCTTAGCCTAAAGGACATAATCGTAGGCCGTTAAACTGAAAGATTTCATCTCATTTTGTTTTGTTTAAGCACATTTGACACACGAGAACATGAAATCCAGTGACCATGTCAAGATAGCAAGCGTTTCGTGCTAAATATTATCATGTCAAATGAAAGACTGTACATCCTGTCGTATGCGAGCATCCGGTTGTTTAAAATAGGAAAACTTACATCGCAGGTAGAGTTAGTGTTGTGTGTTTAGGGTCTCTATGTACATGTTTTTCAGTGTTATTTCAGTTCTAATTTCAAACACTGTAAGGTAAGGTAATTCGTTTTAATATTTACCTGTCAATAGACGTTAATGTTTATACGATAAGTAGCTTAATTGTCCGTTCTTTGCACGGGAAGAATAGGTTTGCGAAAAATGTTTGTACCCCTTCCCTCATTGGATACAAATTTCAGTGAAAGAGTAATGTCACCCTTTACTCGCTCCCATTCCTCAAGCCTTTTCACCCCTCATACCTGTAGGTGTTAGCTTTCAATGGAACGCCATCGACAGTGTAATTATTTATTTCAAAATCTCCGAAAACTATTGTGATGTGTGGTAGAGAAACGGTACACATGTTTTGCCTCACTTTTTTTATTATTATAAGAGTTTCTATACAGTTTATACACTAACTTACAAACAAGTAATGTCTCCAATAATTTCTCTTCTATAAGCTGAACCTTCTGCCCAGAGCAGCGCGAAGGTTTAAGGGTTGTTCGTTAAGAACTTCTGCCCGATACAGTGCACAGGTGGAATAGTGTCTTCTGCCCATTGTAGCGCGGAGATAGATACGGAACATCTTGCTTGCAGTAGCACAAAGGTGCGATAGTATCTCATGCCAGTGCAGTGCGGAAATAGGCAAGGAACTTCTTGCCTGAAGCAGCGCAAACTTAAGGTCAGGGAGTCTCTCACGCCCAGGATAATTTGGAAAGATAGGTAGGGTGTGATCAGTTAGTGATTGATGTCTTCTGCCTCAATGCATCCTCTTTTTATAGCCAGTCTTTGGGGGTGGAGCCTGTGGAGGGGTTGTATGGGTTCGCTTCGTGACTCTTCGTGTCCTCTTCGTATTTCTTCAGACCCCGAGCATCTGTCGGCTGCTTCGTGGCGCTTGTGCTAAAGCACGCAATGTTGTTTGTTAATACGACGGGACATTACACTGTTGATTGGACACTAATATCGGTTGTTTTTGACCATTTTTACATGTGGCCAAATCTCACCCACCTACTCATCCATGCCGAAAATTGTCTATGTAACATCGTAACGTCCTAGCGAGGCCTAAGGCTGATAATCATGCTCAGTATCATTTAATTTCATTCAGTAGTTATTTCGTGATTCGATCTCACACAAACTCTCATTTGCTTTTATATTTAGTTAACATTTGGTTGATGTAAATGTATATAAAAGAAGAATATATATAAAATCATTGTCAGTCATACTATAACGTCATTGCCGAAAAGGAACACTGAACTTTTAACAATTTAATTGTCTTCACTAACTTTTTTCTCTTTGGGGTTCTTAAGCCTATCCTCCCGTTTGTTTAATTTTCCTTCTCTTGGCTTACACCTTTCAACATATTTTGTAATGTTATTTTATGAAGATGCCTCACCAGTGGCGTATTTAAGATTTTGCTTCGGGGAGGAGCTATGCACAACACGTGAATAAACACTTACATTTTTTTCTTTTGGGTGGCGACAAATTTTAATGAAATTGTGCATATACGAATTTTATTTCGGGGGGGGGGACTTGAGCCTGTTAGCCACCCCCGTAAATACGCCACTTCCCCCACCTTGGTCACATTATTGTCATGAATAGAGATCAAATGTTAAGCAAAATGCCTAAGCCAACTTTACTTTTTGGCTATTTACCCCAGTTCTGCCTAAATAATTGCTTTAGTGCCTAATATTGCCTATTCTATGCATTTTCTTCGAAATAAGACCTTATTAGGGAAAATCTGTATAATTTAGTGTGTCACGAAAGGATTCTGCCGCTTCCGAGAAATATAAGTTTTATTTGTATTAGTTACAAGATGTCTTAGAAACTTTGAACTGCTATGTGTTCTGATAAAGTGCTGTAAAACTTTGGACTGCTGTGTGTACTGATTAGTGTATAAAATTTGGACTGTTATGTGTAGTGATAAAATGCTGTAGATAATGTATTTACCAAATATACACGGAATACATGTCAAGCTTCGTTCGTATATATACAATAAAAGAAGATATTAAAAAACAGGTATATTTCTATATTCTTTGAATATTATCTATGACTTGAATTTATTTTTTAATTGTATTGAGTATTTATTTTCATTACTTCTAGTTATATTTTACTGCCTATTTTTTAAATTTTAAGTGCCTATTTGTCTGCCTATTTTCCAGGTTTCTAATGCCTAAACATCCGGTCTCTAGTATTGAACCTTCTATTTTAAACATAATAAAACTATTGTATTAGTAAATTATTCGTTGATTACTTGTTAAGCTTAGATAGACTTTACTAGGTTAATCGCTTACCTTATTTCATTCAACAAAAGGATCTTTATTTATTGATTTATTTATTTGCCCGGTAAAACAATCAGAAAAGATTTATGAACATTATTAACAAAAAAAGAAGAGGAAGAAAAGCTAATTGCAGCAAAAACAGAAAGATTTACCAGTACGTTACTCGCGATGGACGTTGAGTGGTGTGGGGAACAGTGTTGCCACTTCGAAGGGCGAGGAACTTCTTAGAGATGACCATAATAACACGGTATCTTGACATTATCGGTTACTTTCGCTCAGTGGCGTATTTAGGAGGGATTCCGGGCTTAAGCCCCCCCCCCGAAATCTTACTTACTATAGTAAAGTATATGAAATATCTTGCAGAATTTTCACATTTTCAGGCAAAGCCCCCCCCGGAAAGTTAGCAAAGCCCCCCGAAACAAAATCATAAATACGCCACTGTTCGCTCAATATGTCGTTGTCACGTGATACGTAATATTTTCGTGTATAAAGTATAATAATTGTGATATTGTGATTAGTGGCGTGCATACCAGATAATTACATTCTGATAGTTACACAAGTTGAAAAAAAATATTTCAGAACTATTTGACTTCAGTTGATTTGAATTTCAGTTTAGCGTCCCTCTCAGCAGCGAGGCTATATGAAACGTGGACTTACAGTTTAACGTGGGATTCGAACCACATGAGCCCCCACCGGCAATCGAAGAACCCGGGTCGGAAGTGTTTCAATATTTCATACAATTTCTTCTATATTAGCGGTGAAATAACAATTGCTTCGATAAAGTGTTCAATTCTCTCTATTAAAAAAACCCGTTTTGTGTATTTGCATATTTTGGCTATTAGATAGCAAGATAAAAATAATAATTCACGTTTACTGCACTGGGTTTTGGTCGCAACTCAACGCGTCCATTAATGGAAAAGAACGTTGTATGCCATCAGCAGTACAAATGGTTTATTGGGAGTCTAGCAAATCATAATATGGATTGTTGCATCTCTGTGTGGTTCCTTTTATTAAGATATGAATATTCATGAAGAGAAAATAAAACTAGCTTCGAGGAACACATGAGTAGGACGTGTTCCGTCGGCTGAGATTCGAGCAATTTCATGACACGATCATAAAATGCTTCTTTAATTACGCAATTTGTGAGCTTAATGACAAAGAAGTGGGACACGAATTGGAGAAAATTAAAAAAAAAAAAGCTTGGAGCAATTAGGCAACGAAATTAGAATTTATTATGTGTATTATATAGATTTTCAAGATGAAATATGAAAAGTTATTTTTATTGAAGTGGGCGCAGTAGCTAACGCTCTCGCCTTTGGTGCGAGCGGTCCCGTTTTCGATTCCTGGGGGGGACACTCAGTTGAAAAAGTGCAACAGCTGTTTCACGCCAGCCATCTTGAATGAAGCTTTCCCTTGATTTCCCTCATTCACACTAGACAAATGTCGGGATTGTACCTAATATATAGGTCCCAGGCCTCTTCCTTTCTTCCCCAATCCTTTCTTCCTTCCCTTTCATAGGATAGTGTGCTCGCCGAGGAACGTCATCCCTCATATATGGCCATAGGTGCCGACAGTTCAGAAATCTAATACTTAATCCTAATCAATGTGAATCAATTCCTTCAGCTGAGATGCAGAAAAATTATTTATAAACATTATTTCTTAAGTCAACAAAGCACAAAGTTCAAGGATATCTTCAGCCATAATAGCATTTTTGTGAACAGATTTTGAGATATTATTTTATGTAACCGAAGAACAAAACCACCACAATCAAGATTATAAATTTGTGAAGATTTCTTTCGGTTATCGAAAATAAGCTTAAGAGTCTTTATCCCGGCGAAATTAAAATATCGCTAATTTTACAGTAATTATGTGATATCTTCAAATAGATAAAAGATAATTGAAATATGGAACAAGAGCGCCCTAGGCAATATTATTTTGCGTGAGGTACCGTTATCACAAGTCACCTAGTGGCTTTATGTTTTCAGCTGTTTAGAAACGCGAAAATAAATGCCGATTTTCAAAATGGCTCGAAATCGAAAGCAGATAAGTGAGTCGTGATAACGGTTTCTCATGTAAAATGATATTGTCTAGGGCGCTCTTGTTCCACATTTCGATTATCTTTTATCTATTTGAAGATATCACATAATTAATGTAAAATTAGCGGTATTTTAATTTCGCAGGGATGAAGACTCTTAACACTTTCTTAAGTGACCCTATTCTCTTCGGTGCCAACGACTTTTTGACTGGAGAGTGTGTGAAACTTCTGCCGTGCTTATGCTTGTTTTAAAGCTTAGAAACAGAAGATTCACTTTCTGATACCTTGAGTTTGGATACGGAACATCTCAAGTCACCAACAATATTTATAAATTTGTCGTAGAATTTCTTTCGATCTTTCAATAGTTTTGAATGGCTGATTTAGATCCTTTCGTAAGGGGGCAGTCTACTGAAAATAATACTAGAGTTAACCATTTTTCGTTTGTCCGTTTTTCGTAAGTGAAAAGAGATAATGAAATGTAACTTACCACAATAATAAATAATGTTATTCTACGCCTGAAAATAGGAATCAAAAGAATTTTCAGTGTTGTCATCCATAGGAATTTCAGTGTGTCCAAAACACCGTGTGCGTGGGTTTTCTCGGGGTTCCCCTGTTTCGTCCCACTTTTTTTCATTCCACCATTTCATTTATCACTCATCATCACCGTCTCCTTTAGCCTAACCGGCATAACTATGGGACGTAAAACTCAGATTTCATTTCATTTCATTTTTCACTTCGAACACTGGCACTATAAGTGTCCGCTGAATTGTTTCAGACGAGTGGCTCCAACTATTCAAACGTTGCTACGTAAGTTACCTACATAGAAAAGAAATGGTAGTGTATAATAAATATAAAATCACTCTGTATTTTCCGAACAACTTTGTACTTGAATGATAAAATGTAATTAGGAATCTCTTAAATTTTCATCAACATCACATTTATTACCACATCTCTCTCTCTCTCTTTTTAAATAATGAATACTTCCCTTTTCTACCAAAGTTCATGGCCACAAAATATTGTATATTATTACTTGAAACACCGGAACTAGATGGCGCTAAACGATCTGAGTAAGCAAGGACACACAAGGTAATTTTAAAACATCTTACTTGTAAATTAAAACTAACGTGCTATTTTAAATTAATAGGTCTACATCTTCAGCAGAATTTTCAACGAAGCGTATCGTAGCATTTTTCCATTGACGTCATCGGTTCTCTTAGGTTGGGAAAACCGAGGGCTTAAATAACTAATTAAAGAGACAATTAAAAATCATTTGTTCTGGACCTTTCACAATTTCAGTGACTTTTTAAAAAAAACTGATGTTTTATTTTCTTTATTGTTAAAGGGATGACAATATTATGTTATTAATGGAGTTACTTGGCTGAAAGTTGAGAGCAGAGCCGGATTTACAGATTTGTTGAGGCTCTAAGCTATTCAAGGTAACGGATTCCATGACAAATGATTTGCACTGCAGAGTTTGCAGTTGCATGATACCATGCAACCAGTCCATGCAGAACATAGCCATTTAATATTATAAAAATAAGCAAACTAGTAAAATTTTAGAGAGCAGACACGCAGGGAGGGAGGAGGCATCACTTACACCGTAAAACCTTACACAACACAAAGCACTGTTGCTCTATGTACGAGGCATGATCAGAAAGTAAGGTTGCAAAGCCTGCAGTGAAACGTGTATACACTATTTCACGCAACCAATACAGCCAATAGATAGTGCATACCTTAGATTATTTTTCGACATTGTTTCCATATTAGGGATGGCCAGAACCGGTTCCTGGTGGAACCGGTTTTCGGGTCTGAACGGATCCGGTTCTGGAACCGGTTTTTCGGATCCAGGTCTGGAACCGGTATTTCGGATCCAGTCTGGAACAGGGTTTTTGGATCCAGGTCTGGAACCGGTTCCTAAGATCAGTTCCTAGAACCGGGTTTTCGGATCCAGGCCCGGATCCGGTTCCTAAAATCCGGTTCTGGAACAGGGTTTTTCGATCCAGGTCTGGAACCGGTTTCTAAGATCCGGTTCTGGAACAGGGTTTTTCGGTCCAGATCTGAAACCGGTTGCAGAACCGGTTCTGAAAATCGGATCTCCGAGAACCGGTTCCGCCGGAACCGGATCTTTGTGGCCATCCCTATTCCATATCGGTTGAGACACCTGTCGCATCGTGGAGTGAGTTTGGAGATTGCCTCCTGATAAAAATCCTGTCCTTGCGTGTTCAGACACGTTATCAAGCAGTGTTTCATTTCCTCGTCTGAAGCGGAGCGACGACCTCCTAGGTGCTACTTCAAGTGCGGGAACAGGTTAATTTTGCTCGGAGTGAGGTCTGTGCTGTCGTGAGGGCGGTCGATGATGTCCCAGTGAAACTGCTTCAACAGCATGGTAGTCTTCTGGGCTGTATGTTACTATTCTGCGACATTCTGACAAGACATTTGCGGTCTCTCCGTAAACATCTGCCATCTGCCGGTGAATTTCAGCCGCATGTTACATGTTTCGCCCATAGAAATTGACTAACTCAGCGGACTTCTTCAGTTTTCCAGACGAGTTGCCATTTGTGTTTTACCTACAACTATCACCGTAAGTGACAGGTAACTGAAACTCTGCACGGTTGCCAACTCCATGTATTACAATTACCGCACACACTCTTCATTCCTCCATACACACCCTTGTAACCTTAGTTTCCGATCTTCCCTCGTAAATTTTCTTTGTATATGTTTTTAACGTATATTTTAGGGATGTACATTTCAGTTTTTTCCTGATTTTTTTTTGGGACTCTCAAGAAAGTGGGGTGCTAAACTGTAGCTTGTTTAGCTTACACTTAAATCCGGCACTAGTTCTGAGTCTATATCTACGTCACCTGAAGGAGAAGTGTATTGCGATATGAATTGGTTGATTAATACGTTCGTTTCTGTGCTTGTGTGGCTATACAAATTCCAACTTCCTGGCAGTTGAATGTATTTATGTAAAAGATGTCCATCAGGGACCTTAAGGGGGCAAACTACTAAATATTTTTCAAAAGCTAACAATTTTTCTTTTACCCGTTTCTCGTAAGTGAAAGGAGATAATGAAACGTAACTTATCACAGTAATACATAATGTTATTCTACACCCGATAAAACGAATCGGAAGAATTTTCAAAAGTTGCTATCCATAGAAATTACAGTGTGACCAGAATTTGAATTACCCAAAAATCTAGGTTAAGGCAGCGACTAGAAAAATGAACTCAACGGTAATTGATGACTTATCATGCTGTCTTTGTTCCTTGTTAACTACTTTTTAAATGATATTTATACCTATTCTGTAATAACTTATTTATTTTGTAATACCTTATGTAAGTTATTACAAAATAAATATATAACGTTATTTCGTCAACATCTTTTTCCGAATTCGCTAAACTGCCTATTCTTCACAACAGGGGTTGAAATTGGACTGAAAGGCATCAGCAGTATCACTATTCATCTCTACAGCTCCGAATGCCATGGATTGGACAGTAATATATGCAGGGGTAAAAGTGGATCTGAAATGGTAAGTGTTCGGTAGGTAGCGGCATGACGTCATGCCGTCCCCTTGCCTATCTTTGCCCATTGTAATTTATTTAAAAACTGGGGAACGCCTTACATATTTTTTGGAGGTGGGAGGACGACGTCCCAGCGCGTTCCCCCGCACTTTTACCCCCTGAATATATGTCGTTTCCGATTATTTTTTTAAGATGAAAACTTTACCACTCCTACTTCTCACCCCCATGACAATGAAGAATGAATTGGGACTTAAACGGTATCGTGAGTAACACAATTCATCTCAGTAACCTCGAATTGTACAGTAATCGATTGGTCAATTATTGGTCAATTATTTTTATATGCTTTCTATTCTTCTTTCTTGCCGAAAAAGTGATATAAATCTCAGTATTAGGTTTCATGTCCACTCGTCTACAATTATCAAAATCGGTGCTGCCATCTAGAAGGAAGCCGTCAAACATCGTTAAGTTCCTTGTATGTATATACCTGATGCAAGCAGACATATAACTCAGAAGAATATCTGATACGTGTATGTGACCTACATAACATTAATATATTGATTTTCTTTTCCGCCCCACTAAACTGATATTCCATCATTTATCTCCCTAGAGTTCAAATTTAATTGTGCCAATATTCATTCAATTACTGTTGTGAAGACAAGGATGATTAATTCTCAGATATATATAGCTAAATTAATTACAACTGTAAATTGTAATACTACTGCCACTTTTAACTGAGAAAGAGTACTTGTTTTCATAGACATGTAATGCACCTATGTAATATGATAATACAATATCCCTTCATTGACTCCATTTGACACAACAATCTCCCGTTTATCTAGATAAGCCCTTGTCAACCCATTAAATATTACGACTCCCTTTTTATCACAAACTCTTACCAGGAATTCCCATACGCAATATCCGGTTTCTACTAACCGTATCGCTTACAGTTGTAAATGTGTATGACTTGAATTGTTGAGTTGATTTTCAGTTTAACGTCTAGTTCAGCAGTGAGGCTATATGAAACGTGGACCTACTGATTAACGTGGAATCCGAACCACATGAGCTCCCGCCGGGATAACTTGCATTGTATTTTAACCCCTTGCGTAATAGTGACATCCATGTCGATGTCATGAAAATGTATCCCTTATTAAGTATTGTATTAATCCTGGAGATGATGAAATTTGTTAGTGGTTGCAAGGCAAGAATTAGTTCTACTATTTCTCCTTAGGTGACAGCACCTTAGTGACAGAAAAGACAAAAAAATGTTGTCTCAGTAGATGGCAGACCTAAGGAAGCATTCAATTTCAACACTATATGTTTGTTTTAATGATAAACAATTAACAACTTCAAGATCTATTTTAAGATCGGAAAATAAAATAACCTTTGTTTTTTGATCTCCGATCAGTGTTGCCAACCTGAAACAGCATAAAATCCCTTCAGACCATCACAAAATTCCCTTTCTCAGTCCAAATGTTCCACAATGCATTTTTTTAAAAATTAGTAATATTAATGCTCTCCTGGAGGGTGCACAATAACTATGCCCTATTGTAACAGTCTAGACGTCTTTTAACAGTAAATGAAACCGATATTACAGCACGCTCGTAGTAAAATGACACCTGGAACGCAATTTCGCTGTATTTCAATTTTGAAGTTTTTCATCAGTATAATTCCTTTTTTTATTTTAATTGTTTTCTAAATGACTCTTTAAATGTTTAAAATTTTATTTAATATTCGTTATTGTGTTTTACAATAAGTATGGAATTAAAATATGTCTATTCACATAAAATTCAAAATAGCATTTTTTTTAAAATACCGGTACTAAATCCTGATTATATTTATCATTATCACCTCCTTTCGTGACTCCCGTATATTCTTTTCTCTCGTGGTCCCCTTGGGGAGTTCCGACCCACAGATTGAGAAACCGTAATCTAGATTAATGTGTTGGTAGGATATTTGTTATGCCTAACTGGATGGTGCATACTAGCTTTGCTATCTTAAATAACTTACACTAAAAAAATAAAAATCGCTGGGCAAAGCAACGCTTATTTTAATAATAATAAATGTGTGACAGTTTTGCCACCTAACTGAACATATTGGAAGACAGTGTCTGATAAAGCCAATATGTTCAGTTAGGTGGCGAAACTGTTACACATTTATCATTATTAAAATAAGCGTTGCTTTACTCAGCGATTTTTATTTTTAGTGCAAATTTGTTATGCCTTACTCTCGAATAGTAAATTTTGTAATATTGAGATCCCCAGATCTGTATCTTAATTATTCCGGATAAAAAGTAGAAAATGATACGAAGGGCGTACTATAATAATTTGTACTTTTATTTTGTCTGACATATTCATACAGGTTACGCAGCAACTGATGTGTTCACCTTCTCAATATAATTTCACTTTCTGTACTTTTGCCAGCGGTGTGTCAGCTTTAGAAGACCCCCGCCTGGGATCTACAAACCGGTGACCAATAGAGGTTATTTCAATGCTCCGAACAGATGGTAATCGCTGGGTGTGTAGTCCGAAAAGTAGGGAGATTGCGGCAGCACTGTAAACCCTTGTCGATCAATTTAGAAGTGTTTTTTCCGTCTAATGTGAGCACATGCAATATCATGTTGCAGAAGCACTTATTTCGTCCATTTTCCTGGCACGACATAAGCGTCCGAGAGTCTCCGCATACAGTACGACGCACTGTTAATCATGTCTCCACCTTCCAGACAGTCTATGAGTCTAACGACTTTCGAGTTCCAGAACACTGTAGCCATACGCCTCTCATTTGAAACTGTTGTTCCATATTTCTTAGTCGGTGGACTGTTATGATGTTTCCATTGCATTGATTGCTGCTTCGTTGTAGACTAACGGTCGTGGAGCCAGGTCCCATCGCCAATCACAAGTATAGACATGAAATCTTCAGGATATTGATTATAGCGTTGCAAACGTCCACACAACATTATTTTTGCTCTGCTAACGAGAGTTTTGGAACCTACCTTGCACTGACCTTCTCCAACTGTAAATGTTTGTGGACAATATGCAACAGGATGTATCTGGTTAGTCTGTCGCAGCCTCCATTTCAGAAAATGTGATGCATTTGTTCTCTTGAATGATTCTCTCTACCACGGCGATGATGTATAATGTTGTTACTGTCACTTTCCTTCCAGAACTATTCTATTTTTCGTCGAGGTGCTACCCACTTCCCTACCTTCTACCCAGTTCTATACTGTTTCCCACGACAACACATGTTCACCACACACTGTCACAAATCGTCTATGGATTTTAGTAGCGGCCACAGGAACCACGATGTCCAGCGCTGTCCTCCATAGTCACTTTCCATGTTGTCCGTTTGTAACACTCACAGGGATTCAAGAAATGGAGGGCACAGGGCGTTGCTGACATCCCTGTTGCCAGTGAGGCTCCCAATTAGTAGATGCAGATCCTAGGCGTCTGTGACTGCTTTTCCAACTTCAGTGGTCTGGAATGAGAAAAGAAAGTGTAAATCATTAGAGTACGCCTCTCGTATTGGATATTCACAAACTGAAACAGCAACTGTGTCTTCCCTGAAGCGATGGGATAATTGCTTGTGGGATGTTCGTATTGTATTGTAACTGAAGTAAATAGTTGCAATTTGTGTAATTTGTCGTGCACAACGTATCGTAAGCGTTAAGCATGGGAGGAGTTAGGAATTGTCTGCTGAGGGGGCAGACGTTTTGATCGGTCTCGGTTTTCTTGGCAGGTCTTCGTAGGTGGCCATCTTATAGGTGGCATTTTTTTGGTCAAAAAGTTGGAGTTCAACGCCCCTCATGGGGTTAACCAACTGATAAATGCATGGCGACATACATCAAAATGACTGCTGCTTACGATGACACAATACGTGAGAAAAGAGGCTGACAATGACCAGGACTATAACTCAGATGATAGATGACTTTATCTATTGATTCATAGAGCTACCTTCCCCGTCAGGATTCTGCCGCCTACAGTCGGACAATTTGTCCATGCCGACCAGATGCCGCGGTCGGATTGTCGGCGCCGGACGCCGGCGTTTTTCAGAGCGATTTTCGACCGCGACGAATAGTTGCCTTGCCGAGCAGTCGGCAAGTAGCCGGAAATAAGCATTAAATGCACTGGCGCCGCCGTCAGAAAGTGGCCGGCATAAGGAGTCGGCAGAGGGTGGAAAAGAGGCCTTTCCGACTGTTTTGTCGACTCTGACGGTCGGCAACAGTTGGCAAAGAATCGGCGAAGGGCATTTTATTTTACGATTTTCAAACGCTTGCCGCCTCGGCAAAAGGTCGGCTACTTTGAACAAGTAGATCGTCGTGCTGCCGCGGACGGGTGCCGGCTGCCTCCGGCGGCGCGCCACCGTCGACGGCGGCAATCCCTCTTTCCGACCGCGACTTCCTGATGGGGTTAGTTTTATGCTTATTATTTTCGTTTACCTTCTTATCTACACTTCAAAAAGTTCCTGTTAATCGTCTGTGAGTATTTCAAGAAATATTTCCAGAAATGTGGTTGACTAAATAGAATATAAGAATACTGTGATTATATTTTATATTTCTGAGAGCCATGCCACTTATACTCCCACAGTAATGTGCATAAATATTTGCTAAACATGAACAATTTGTAGTAAGATTTTCCCACACTAATTATAGTTTTCCTGTATTTTATGAAACAGTTAAAGTAAGGTGAGATGTTTCATAAAATTGTGAAATGTTTCAACACATTATTATCAGTTTTTTTCTTTCTTTGTTTATAGCTATTTGCACTCACTAATAATAAGACACAGTTTTCTTTATGTTTTGCCAACTGCATTTTAAAACAAAATAATTATATCTTTGTTAAAAATCATTAGACATATTTTCTAATTAATTTCCATTAATGTGGCGAAAAAAAATAGCTTTTCTATCCATATTCTATGCGAAATTATGCTCATTTAAGTATTCTCTTTTTTAAATTCTGGCTGCGGCCATGTTAATGACGTCATTCGGAGATTTCCTCAAGGGTTCTAAGGGTGACATCTGTCGGAACTTTAAAGAGGACATTCTAATCTTTCTTTCTCCCCTCAACCATAGGTTGGTGGACAACATGGAAATACCAAAACTTTTCTTTCCCTTCTTGGGAGAGCTGTTTCATACTTTGCTAAAGTCTCTTCTTCGTAACTGCACCTTGGTCTTCCTCTTTCTGGTTTTCCTTCTGCCGTGTGCAAGCTTTTTAGCTTGGAGGTTATGCACAAAACTTTGAATCAATACTTTTGGCGTTAGAGAAACGTAATATATCGTCGCTGCGCCTCAAAGAACCTCTATGTGCTAAAATCACAACTTTTCAGGAGAAGGAATAATAATAATAATAATAATAATAATAATAATAATAATAATAATAATAATAATAATAATAATAATAACATTGCAAACTTAAAAAAATTGCCAAATATACACGGAAACAGTTGAAAAGTATATTAAAATTGGTTATGCGTATATTATGCACTAGACATTGTTGTAGCTTGCTTCAACAATATTATATTACCATTTTTGTGTTTACGTAGCACATGCCGGTTTATCTTTTGCGCCTTTATAAATATACAGAGGATCAATAAGTACGTGACAAGAACTTGAAGTATTTAATTTCAATTATTATTATTTTTTTCATTTTTGTGGCAAAACAATTAAATAACGGTATTCACTTATCATATTATAAAGGAAGCTGCCTGACACCTTTCAAGTTTATTTGCATAACTTATTTTGGACGAAAATGTTACATAGCAGTTCTTCGAGGCTCGGTGACGATATGTTGTTTAAATAGCAATTAGTCAATCTTGAAATACAAGGTGTTCAGAAAGTAACTATGCAGTTCATAACTTGCCGTATTTTATTCTCCATAAATCACTTTGAACAACTGAAATTAATCGAAGCTAAACTTTAATGTCATGGAATTTATAAGAGATGCTGGAAGAGATCCCCTTGCACTTGAAGACACCCCCACATAGCACACTACGTCCCTGGGATGTCCCATTTTGCTCCCAATCATTCCATTCGGTTCCCGGGATTATCGGGACAATGAGAAGACATCCCATGGACGTCCTGCATGGGACGTCCTCAAGGATTCGAATGTAGGATGTCCACGGGACGTCCCAGATGGGACAGGATGTCCGAGGGAAAACAAATAGACGTCCCTTCGTGGTCCCGTTGAATATCCCGTATCCCGGGATATTAGCGGACATCTGGATCTCCCGCGGATATCCTGTGGATGTCCCGGGAGCACATTCGGATATCCCGGGATGTCCCGTCGTCCGTTGCGGGCTCAGTCTCGGACATCCCGTGGACGTACTTGTGCTATGTGGGACAGTTGCACACGTTTCTGCATGTCATCACTTAGCACACCACACCATGGCACTGCATAGTTACTTTCTGAACACCCGGTATAAGGCCAACCTTGGTAAAGTAGGTTATACATAACAACACAACTCATTGCATCAAATGTAAATAAGCATAATATATATTAACAATTAAACATACTTGCTTGGTAGAGCTGTCAGTGTGAGAAGGTTAAAGCAATAATAATCAGGTTCCTCCCCAGAATGTAGTTGATGAAATGCATTTTAATAATAGAAAATTATGTTTTGGGCGTTGTCGAGATCTTAGATACGTTTTAGTGTAGCTAGGTATGCCGTTGTGTTTCTCTGTTGCCCTCCGGTGCTAAAAACAATACATGCAGAGATACCATAACAATGTGCGAGTTTTTTGCTAATGATTTATAGCTGTTTTTGTGTAGTTGTTCTAGTATATGAGGAAAAAACACCCAAAGCTATTTATACATGTGGTAGCTGTTTGCAATGCGTCGCATCGTTCTATCTCATGAGTTGTTAACAATGCTTTTGTGTAAATCAGGATCAGTGTTGCTACCATATACAATATTAACAAGTGTTAAAAAAAACTGGATCAAGTTAACAAAAATCTACTTTCGATAATTCTCAACGTGATCACAGATGGCATCATTTTTGTCATACTCATTGCTGTTCGGACAGCTGATACAGCCAGTGGCACCGATTTCTGTGTAATTGCGAGGGGGGAGGATTTCAAATATATGGGTTTCGTTAGATATCTAAGCTAAGTTCTAAACAATAATATCTTGACCTTAGGGACTCAAAGAACTTGGGGACGTGAACCCCTCGGTCCCCTCACGATCGACGCTCATATGTGTTACCTTCAAAAATGTGAAAGTATGGGAATAACGTTGGGAATGGCGGTTATGGACTGAAAGAAATGTGCAGATTAACAATTTTGGGGACATTGATACAATTCTTCGCAGTAGCGGTTTGTGGTCTGTACAAGCACCGGTTGCAAAGTTGCAATATCAAAGGTATGTAGGTACGCGCAAGTGTTCCCCTCCCCCAGCATTCTTGAGTCTTATCCAAAAAATATTCGGGAAATATAAAGAGGAAAGTTCTTTAAGCTCTATTTGTGTATTATTGATTAAATTATTTCTCTAATATTGATTTAATATATAAGCTATTTCCTTTTTTTCAAACAACCACTATCAATATACGTTTATACATTATTTATGAACAGAACCTCTACACTCGTGTTATTAAACAAGAGATAAATCGAATATATAGCATGTGGTGTAAGCCATGAATGATGGCGTTAATCCGAAAAGAAGAAAGAAAATTGCATGCACGCAGTTAAACAAGATTATTTAATTATATAAACTATGCAGTACTTTAGTATGGAAGGTCTTTCTTCGTTCTTTCAGGCTTCAAATGTTTCTATGACTTCATTGAAATCTGAAATGCTGCTCGCCAAGTTTTTCTGAATAGAAAACATCGCTACTGCAAATATTTTTCGCTTTATTTTCTTTAGAATCCAGAAACACCTCTCTCCTCCGATAATATGCATTTTGTTAGCATTTCTCTGTATAAATATACGGTACAAAAAGTCCATTTTCGGAAACCACGTATTTTTGTATGTTGTTCTAATATAAAGAAGCATGAAAACTAAGATGTTTTCCTTCGAAAATAATAAAAAAAAAATAGTTTAACATTCCAGCAAATTAAGCTAAAGAAGACAGATGAGTATTGGAAGTGAATGATTTGATATTATTTTTTACGCTCTCCGCCGGAAATCGAACACGGGATCATGTACACGAAAGACACAGAGCTAGGAATTAGACCAGTAGTAAGACATTTTCTTCTTCGAGACTCTATCGACCCTCCCTCCCCCCAGAATAGGAGTTTTTAAAAATAAAACTTATCCCAAGAATTTTCACCTGTGTATTATAAATGTTAAATAAAAATATATTGACTTCGAACGACCGTTCCCCCCCAAACTTTCAGCCTGAATGCGCCCCTGCTACCACCAGACTTATATTTGTTCTTTGCGAGTTTGTGCACTGGAAAAAATGTACGTTGCGTACGTACAAAGATAGGTTACATGCGTAATTTCTGTAATTTTTGGTCTTAACGTACAGCAAACGTATAACTGAAAACGCATGTTTTATAATACTTTCTGTATAAGTGTTCCATCTATACATACTTTCCGTATGAAACAATATAGACAGTCAGGATCTCACATAAAAATGGACGTATGCAACATATAACTGACGAAGGTAACATAAGTATTTACATGTGACATACGGAAAACTGTTATATGTCAGACATCATGCAACGGGATGATGTAACATCTAAGGGCAGTGCCTATGTAGCATACGGATAACGTATGCTCGGTACTGATTACTATAATAAGCAAGAGAATACCGTATATTTGTACAATTTACCGCCGTCCGGAAAACGGATTTTTCTCTGTGTGTTTTGTGAATAACTTCTTACTTCCAAGCGTCTGTATCTCCCTCACCCTATCAATTGAATCAAGCGCTGGTAAGCGGAGGAATTTGTAACTATTACAGAAGTTGACCAGTTGCGGAAGAAGGTGCAACTGCAAGTGGGCAATACGGGAGGATAGCAGTGACGCAGGAATAAATCCACTTCCTCATGTTAAGAGATAGGAGCTCGCTGCCATATGCTCAATGTTACTGCTTCCAGTGGCAACGCTTACTGCAACTGCAATTGTAAATTACTCTCTTTCTTTCAGTTTTTTAAATTGTTTTTTTAGAAATGCAAAAAATGAAAAATGAAATGAAATCTTTGAGTTTTACGTCTCACGGTTATGCCGGTTAGGCTAAAGGAGACGGTGATGATGAGTAATGAATGAAATGGTGGAATGAAGAAAATGGGAGGAAACGGGAGAACCCCGAGAAAACCCACGCACACGGTGTTTGTCCACCACAAAGTTCACTTGGCGGGGGCTGGGATCGAAGCCGGGACCCCAAGCACCAGAGGTGAACGCTGTACCACTGAGCCACCGCGGCCCCTTTTTTTTTAAAAAAAAAAAATGCATCAATACTGTATTGCTCTGAAGAGCAAAAGTCTATTTCTCACTGATACACTACTTTAATACTTAAAAATATTTTTAGTATTAAAAAAAATATCCGGTTGCACAACCATGCAACATATAGTACCAGCCGTAACATATAGTACCATGCAACATATAGTACTGTTATATTGTATTAAATATGACCTGTATGAAACCATATGCACGAAATATTTTTAGGCAGTTTCATTATGAAGTTTCCCTCAGCGTTTGTAAATTAACTAATTAAGCTACTTCCGTGACATTGTTATTCAAACAAATTTCTCATCCACAACTGTAATGAAAGTGATCGTTATTTCTCGGGGCAAGAAAGGTTAAGCTAATATGCAAAATTAACCGTAAGTAATGAGCCTGATTCCATACAATTCATTTATTTCAAGATATAGTTAGATACACTTAAAATTTAATGAGCAGAGAAACAGTCTACTCTTAATATGTTGGATTCATTTCAGAAAACTGTTTATGCTTTATTGCGATTGACATTAAAACCGGAAATGGTTCATATCTACCACTTCCGGTTGAAATAGAGGTGTAAGAACGTAGATTCGTTCTATCCTTGAGAAGCTAAATTTGTATTTTAAAATAATTTATCGCTATATTTTATTGCTTTTGCTATTTAGCGATTTTACACAGGGGTAAAAGTGAGCGGAACGCGGGGGGGGACGCCATCCCTCCACCTCGAGAAAATATTTACGGTGTTTCTCAATTCCTAAAATATTACAATGGTCAAAGATAGGCAGGGGGAACGGTGTGACGTCATGCCGCTACCTAGCATCCCCCCTACCTTTTCAGATTCACTTTTACCCCTGAGTTTTCATTGAAACCGGAAATGGTAGATTACGACTACTTCCAGTTATAATTGAGTGATAAGAAATGAGATAGAAGAGCTTTTTTTGAGACGCTGAATATCATTTGTCACTATCTTTTTCCGTTTTTTCTCTGGTATCTTAGCAAAATGAAATAATTATTATTTTCCAATGGTGTGAATCAAACAAGTTGCTTCTAAATATATATATTTTTTAAATGCAAAGTAGTATCATACACCAGGAAAATGAACTACGTACGTAATTGAGAGAGTGGATTATATAGCTAATCTTGGAGTCACTCTGCAGTCAATACTATCCTTCGATATTCATGTCAACAGAGTAGCTGGTGATGCCTTTAGGAACCTTGGCTTTGTGATGAGGTTAGAAAGTGATTTTTCTAACACTAATGTCCTCACAACACTATACATTGTCTATGTAAGGTCTAAGGTGGAATATGCAGCGATAATATGGGGTTCTAATAGTAAGAAATATATAAACAGAGGCCTCATCCAATTAGTTATCAGTGGAAATGAAAAATTCTTTTATTCCATTCCATAGTTTCCGAGCTACTTCAACTATACAAGCCGAAAATTAACGACAGAACATCTATACGAATGAGTTATGAGTCAATGTAGAGGACTTGTAAAAAAAAAAAAAAAAAAAAAAAAAATTGATTTACATCTTCGGTTACATCTGGCAACACTGTGTGGTTCCTAGTGTACTTCAATCGTTGGTCCCTAGTTTAAAAATATATGCATTAACAAGGTTTCATTATTATGTGGTATTTTAATGTGCGTATTATGTGTGTGTGTGTGTGTGTAATGAAAAACAGTAATTAGGCATTTGCCTGTTGTTTTCCGAAATAAATCAATCCAGATAGACAGTCGGACGAAGCCGTTGTATAAGACTTTCAATACTTGAGCATAAGATAGTTTGGAATCCTAATAATTGAAAGTGAATAGTTGAATAAAAGTAATAAGAACAGGTGAGATGTACAAAAGAGAAAAAACAGGCTTGATCATAAAAAATAGGGTGATAGCTAGCGAAGAGTAATGAATGCAAATGGCTACCCTGCACGCCGCTCGCATCCCTTTTGGTTTATAGTATATAATTACTTTCTATATATATATATATATATATATATATATATATATATATATATATATATATATATATATATTTGTACCACACGTGTATGTGCTTATAGATAGAACATTTATGCAAATATACAAATGGTCAATGAGGCTTCAATGGAGTTAATTATTCCACTGCGTTACCGATCTACACACATCTACAGAGTCCTATATATTCTGATAAAAACGAAAATTGTTTCACGCAAAACTTGTGATGTATAAAAGTGAAAGGAGGGGAGGGGGGGATTTGGGTGCAAGTTTGCATAACCCAGTTAATGCATTATAAATTTATGGTTGAGAGTTTTGATACATAACATCGATATAAATATAATTGAAATTTAACAATGTTTGAAGTTCTTTTTTTTCTTTTTAGTATGGGACTGGACTTCAGCCTAACTTAAGTTCTTATTAGATTATCGTCATGTCATATGAGACGACTGGATATATATATATATATATATATATATATATATATATATATATATATATATGGCTGGATTTTTGAGGTGCACCGGTACATGTGCACCCCCTCTTGTTGCAAACATACACTACTTAAAATGAAAAACTAGCAGTGAAAATATCAAAACTTTCCAAAACTTTCTCCCATCATGTTCAGGTTTGTGACTTAAAAAAAAGTAGTGATTTGGAAAAGCAATAGTTCAAGTCTATTTTCTGTGGTTGAAGGAAAAGGATTCTCCAAGCAAATCAATAGTCCAGAGACAAGGGCGCCGATTTCTCTGTAAATTTGGGAGGCCCATTCAGATGCAGAAAGCATATATGAGGATTTTAAAACAAATTGCATTCAAATTATGCCAAATAGTGTAAATTTATAAATACAACGAGGGGCACCACATGAGCTTTGGGGAAGCCCGGGCCCTCTCGGCCCCCTAGGATCGGCACCCTTGTCCAGAAATGCCTAAAGACTTTAAAAAATAAAATCTAATTTAAATATAGTGTGGTAGTTATTGCTACACCTCCCAGTCAGAAAATCCTGGATCCGATCCTATATATATATATATATATATATATATATATATATATATATATATATATATATATATATATATATATATATATATATATATAAATGATAAGACCAAAATTAGTGTGAAATTCATAGTTTTGGAGATATATAAGATTAATAGTGACATTCTTGATGCCGTTTAAGTACAAATCACCCCTCTCCTCATTGGTATGAAGAGTGAGGGTGGTATGAAAAGAAATAGAAAACAACCAATATTAGAATCCAAAATACATTTTGGGGGGTCTCTGAGATGAACATTGACACTTCCGATGCCGTTTAAATCTAAACTCATTCCAATCGGCATATAGAGTAAACAGAGGTGAGAGGTGATGTCTGGAGCGCACCAAGAAGGGGGGGGGGTTCGCCGGGTCTGGACCCCACCCTACCCTCAAATTTCGTAATTTGACAAACATTTGTACACTTTCTTAATAAAATTATACCTGTTTAGCAGAGAAATACTATATACAGACTAAATATTTGACTTTATTCATCATCTTTACTACGAGTATTTCTTTTCTGAAAAAAAAATCTTATTTTATCATCTCTCCTGAGAGTAAAAGTGTCAGTACTTAAAAATTACTTATCATTTTCAGCTGTAGCAGTGGCGTATTTAGGAGGAGAGGCTTCCGGGCTTAAGCCCCCCCAAAATCATTCTTACTATAGTAAAATATATTAAATATCTTGCAGAATTTTCACATTTTCAGTCAAAGCTCCTCCGAAAGTTACCACCCCCTCGAAACAAAATCTTAATTACGCCACTGGGCTGTAGAATAACACTCGTTCGATGTTGCATAAACATAGTGTCTTGTGTTATTTGACCCTCCCAAGAAAGATTTCTGGGTGCGCGTCTGCCCATGGTGGTGCAAGAAAAGGAGTGAGAATTTTAATCATTACATTCCAATTGAAATGCGTAATCTAAGGGGGGGGGATAGGATTCAAATACTGTCTCTAAGCTATTCTCCCCATGCGAAGAACGGGCATTTTATCTAATCTATCTTGAAGAATGAATACGTTTTGTATAAGTATATAAAGTATTGAGTCCAAAATGAGAACTGAAGCAAAGATGAGACAATCACAACGATCGTCCATAAATTTCATGAGTCCATACTGTTACCAACTCCGTTTTTATGAAAATTGCAATTTTTTAAAGCTAGCCGAAGGCAAGCTTCTTCGAGAGGGTTACACCCCCTATCCGGATTGAGAAAGGGAAGGTGAGCTGATTTTGAGTTTAACGTCCCGTTTAGCAGCGAGGCTATATGAGACATGGACTTACTGATTAACGTGAAATCCGAACCACATGAACTCCTGCTGGGAATTGAACCGGGTCTTCCTCGCCAAAAGCGCGTATGTTAACCGCTTAGCCACGAAAGAGCTCAAAGAGAAAGGGAAGGATTGGGGCAGAAATGAGATTGGGGCTGTCTAGGGGTTTATGGGAAAACTGGAGCATCATTTTTATTTTAGGTAGCACTTCATTATATTTCAGTCTTATTTCATGCTAAACATGTTGTCCACTTAGACTTTATGATCTCGTGATCATAATCATCAGGACAGGAAGATTGAGAAATTATGATGAGGTTCACTTGACAAGATAAACACACAGAAGTGTTAAAACACGAATGCTGGTTATCTTCTTATCTAGGGGCTACTCTAGACAGTGATGTAGACGAGTGAAAGCCTGTTAGTTCGCAGGCGAAACATGAATTAGAAGAGGATCAGAAGAATAGGCACAAGTGACAATATGGTCAGGATGGCCGGGAAGGAAAGTTTTGAGATAGAGGCCAAGCAGCGAAGGGATAGCCGAGATCGTAGTGACGGTAGATTGTTACAATAGTGTCCAGAAGTAAGGTATGTCGTTGCTGAAATCGAGCGGTAATGAATTTGAGCCGCAACTTTTCTATACGATGAAGTATGGTAAGGAAAGTGATCTTGTCATACAACTGCATTGGACTTGGAAGCTTAATTCTGTAAGCTAAACGAAAAGCATGACGTTAGAGAACTTTCAAGTTCCTCATAGGAAAAAGGGTAATGCAGCAATTCAGATAGAGTGACCATAGGACAAAATTGGGCAGTAAAAGACATTATGGGTATTAAGAACATTAGGAACTAGTAGTCTATTTACCACTCTTTTCGCACGCTGGCAAGATGTGCTGCGCCCGTTTGGCCTATTTAATGGACCGGTTTCATCAACTTAGACACCCGGCCATTATTTCCTTTATCTGGAATATTAGTCCTCGTGCACAAAATATGCCGTCAAGATTTGCCTCTTTACCTTGACTCCTGTTAGCTAGATAATCCCCATTCTTTAAGGAAGTGAGATACACCCACTGCGCGGCCAGACCGAAGTCCTGAGTGCCTACCAGTTACCTACTGGTGCTGGTGGTCTGCTAGCGAGCCAGTGCTTCCATGCTCTGCAGGCATGGTTCCCGAGCGTTAAGGCAAGCTCACCTTCCGCTCATGTCGCTGTTGCCTAGATTCCTGGGATAAGCTGACATAAGTTACTGAATCCCACGGTATGACCACAGCCTGCCAGAATCCAATTCAATCCGAGAGTCTCAGGCATGACCGCTATAGCTTGTTGAATCCTGATCTTGCCTAGCTCTATTCGTTCAAAGGCTACCACCTTCGCGCGTAAAGGTACCACGCACACGTCGGATACTCCCGTATCTCATTCCGGATACAATGGTACGAGTTAAGTTACCATTTGAGTTTGATGCCAGCCGTATCCCACAAAGCTTCCTCCTTTCTAGTAGAATCAAAAACTGGTACCCAAATACCCAAGATAGGCCATTTTCTCCTATCACTGTTCAGTCCTCCTGCAGGCACGAAACTGATAGTTCCATCCCGGTAGGATCGTCCAAGCAATGCGAGACTTTCTCTACTTGCGGCAGAGATACATCGTACTTTACCAGAGCCAATTGCTGATGTAGACTCTCTCCCGTTAAAGACAATGGCCATTTAGAAGTGGCGGCTCCTCTAGCAGGGTTGTAAACCCTACACCCAGGTAATATCCCTGACCCCTCAGACGAAAGAATTTATTGCCTCATTTACTCTTGAGATGCGGGTGTGCGTTAGGATACTAGGTACCCTATCCTGGACCCAAGAGCACACAAGACACGCTCTTTGAAGCAGTACCTACTTCATTATCCCGGTAGAGCGTGGATTCGCCCTACTGGACACTTCACTACCCCTCTTTCATACGTATTGAGGTACCACGTAGTCATATCTCCCAGACCCAAGAGTACGACTTACGTTAGTTGCCGATTTCGGGGGATAGTTGAAGCCTCACCTCCGCCAGTAGGTTATGTTATCCCACTGTGCACTGTGTCACGATACATACTGCAACACGACAATACGCAGGACATAGCGAGAATTGCATGTTTCCATTCATTCCCACCATGCCTGTATCCACGGGGGCGATAGGGGCCGGACTCCTCTAAATTTTTACTGACCCTTAACATTTTCACGATAGACTTGCAAATGAACTATAATATGGTTGGAACCGGCTCCAGAACTTCTACCGGTCCCCCTACATTTTGGGGCTGGTTACTGGCCTGATTTCCTCTTCCATTCTCCTCCTCCGGCACTGAGCTGCTACAATGCATGCAACCCGTAAAGGGCCAGAGCGGGTTTCTTCCCTTTCTCAGCACGGGTTTGGCCATGGGTTTGGATTCTACCGTAAATAATAGGTCCGCGTTTCTTATAGCCTCAGTGTTGAAAAAAGGAGCTAAACTCCAGCCAACGAAACAACAGAAATTTTCGTAACGAGTCAGAAAATAAGACAAGTTCTCTCCCAATAGAAAAATCGGATTACATTTACAATGCTCGCTCCAGCTGGTATACTGTCAGAAACAATAAATTACACTTTATTAATTTTATGAAAATCCCTAACCTTAAGTTAAGCCGTTCCCACCTATACCCTACTTATTAATATCTTATACTCTACTCTACTATAACCTTTTAAGACGGTCCTTCTTATTGATGCGCAGCTGGAGCGTGTTTGTAAAGTTTAACCGAAAAATGCACAGTGCTAACAGTGCTATTCTTGAAACATGAATGTCACCATATTTGTTTTCTACTAGAGTCCGAGGGTGTTGCAATCTAACCTTAGATTCAACATGGAGAATAATAGGAACTTTTGAAATAACCCTCACCCCTTTCTACCCCATTTTTATCTCACGAGGGAACCTATCCAAGTGCAACTCTGACTTCGAGTCGAGACTATGGTCGTTGGATACCTTGTCCCAAAAGAACATAACACGAAAAGTGATACATCCTCGATCGCAACCGTTGCAGAGATATAAGCGTGAAACGTTAGAAATTGAGCTCCATACTATACATTACAAAGTCAGCTTCCGGGTCAGAGTTTTCGGAAACGGTCAGGTAAGGAACCTCAGCGAATACATATCAAATTAGTGTTGGGAGCCCACCACCTTTTGAATGAAAAAAATGTTGCCCCCGGGGCACTCGCAGGGTCCCAGGCGGGGTCCAACTCAAAATTGGCAAATGGAACCGGGGGTCAAGTAGCATATTGTATGAAAGCTTTTGTTAAATAAAAGAAGATAGAACAAATCTCAACTTAACGGATTTAGAAGAGTGGACATATATTGTCTGATGTAGGTTGTATTGACATTTTGACCAGTTGCCCGTTTGCACAGGGTCATCATAGAGAGTTGAGATTTGTTCTATCTTCTTTTATTTAACAATAGCTTTCATACAACTCAAGTAGCCAATTTTGAGTTGGACCCCGCCTGGGACCCTGCGAGTGCCCCGGGGGCAACATTTTTTTCATTCAAAAGGTGGTGGGCTCCCAACACTAATTTGATATGTATTCGCTGAGTTTCCTTACCTGACCGTTTCCGAAAAATCTGACCCGGAAGCTGACTTTGTAATGTATAGTATGGAGCTCAATTTCTAACGTTTCACGCTTATATCTCTGCAACGGTTGCGATCGAGGATGTATCACTTTTCGTGTTATGTTCTTTTGGGACAAGGTATCCAACGACCATAGTCTCGACTCGAAGTCAGAGTTGCACTTGGATAGGTTCCCTCGTCAGATAACAATTAGAATCTGGATTACCCTTGTATTTTTTTTACTATATGTAATACATTAACTAAAGAAATTTAATAATTTTAAACAATAATAAAGTGTATTCGCTCACGCTCTCGCTTTCGGTGCCAGCGGTCCGGGGTTCGATTCCCGGTGGGGGCACTCGGTCGAAAAATTGTAAAAAGCTTTTTCAAGCCAGCCATCCTAAATGAGGTTTTCTTGGATTTTTCTCATCCACACCAGGCAAATGCCGGGGTGGTACCTAACTTATAGGTCCCAGGCCTCTTCCTTCCCTTTCCCCGAATAGTGTGTTCGCCAAGGGACGTCAACCCTCAAACATAACGTGCTAAATAAGCATAGAAGACGAAAGCCCAGCAATCTAAATCCTAAATCCTTAAACAATAATAATAATAATAATAATAATAATAATAATAATAATAATAATAATAATAATAATAATAATAATAATAATAATAATAATAATAATAATAATAAAAATAATAAAAGTAAAAATAGGAACTAGTTTCATTTACAAACAAGATAAACAGGAACATTTCACCCACCATATATTCTTTCGTATTATTCTCGTATCGCTTATAATTTACTGTTATATGCATACTTATTGCTGAAAATGTAACAAGAACTGTGTGCTAGAGCATGAAACAAAGAACAAAATTCCCTTGAAGTAAAAAAAAATGATAATGATGATGATAAGGATATAAATTTTAATGAGAAACTTGTGTAATTCTTTTCCTGTTGGGAAAACTGACAGAATATTTTGTTATTGAAGCTGAAGTTTTTTTTAAATCATGTCTTTTTTTCCTTTATACCCAAGAGTGCTGAACTAAACAAACAAATAAAGAAATAAAGAAACGGGAGATAATTTTGGTAATGTATATACAAGCTTCCTGTATGATTTAGAAGTTGATTTTTGTGGTCTCTGCTGCAGCAACACAAGCACACGCAGAATCATTCATACACGGGGTAACGAGTTAATCTGCATCGTTCGGTTCTTGTGAACCGTTCAAAATAATGGACTTTTATAGAGGATATGTCATGGTTGCCAGCATTTGTGATAATTTATAGGATATTGTTATCATTAAGTACTCTGCGGACTGATCAGGTCTTTTTTCTTTCTTTCTTTGTTTTGTTTTAGATTTGAACCTGGAAACGTTTCTTCCACGTTTCTCAATCTTTCGACTCCCAACATTTTCTTTTTTTCTTTCTTTTTTTTTTTTCAAATAATCGATCAGCTGTGTCCTTCTTCTTCGTACTCCTCGCTTCCCTTCCATCTTTCCTTCTATGGCGTTATGAAGAAGACAACTTCTTCGCAAGATTGTCCAATCCAATTGGCCTTTCTACGAAGGATTGTGGCTAGAAGTGTCCTCTTCTCTCCTATCCATTTTAAAACATCTTCGTTTGTTGCTCTCTCTGTCCATTTTATCTTCTCCATCTTCCTACAACACCACATTTGTAAGGTCTCTAAATATTTTTTCTCTTACTTCCATAATGTTCAAGTCTCTGGACCATAAAGTCCAATGCTCCATATAAAGCACTTGACCAATTTCTTCCTTAGTCCAATGTTACGGCTGCTAGTTAAGAGTGACCTTTTCTTGTTGAATGCTTCTTTGGCTATGGCAATTCTCGACCTGATCTCTTTGGTGCAGTAAGCGTCTTTCGTCACCCAGATATTTGAAATGGTCAACCTCTTCAAGTACTCTTTGTTCTACTCTGACCTGTAAGGGCGCATTTCCACGGAATATTCTCATGACTTTCGATTTTTCGATGTTGATTTCCATTCCATATATGTAGTTTGTCTATCATCTCCTGTAATCCTTCTTCGGTTCTAGCTATAATAACCGTATCATCTGCATACCTGATATTGTGCCCTCCAATCTTGATATCTCCAATTCCATTAATACTTCCTTCATTAACCATTCACTGTAAATGTTGAATAATTGGGGGGACATACTATATCCTTGTCTGACTCCTCTTCCAATCTTCACACTATTGGTTTCTCCTTGATTCAGGCGCAACTTCACTCGTTGTCCTATGTATAGGTTGCGAATGGGTCGTTGATCTCTCCAGTTGACTCCGATCTATTTAAATATTTTCAGAAGTTTGATCCAATAAGCCCGGTAGAAAACTTTTCGCCAGTTGATGAAGCACAAACACAACTCTTCCTTTACGTCAAGAACTCATTGTGAGATAATTCTCATTAACCCAATGGCATTTCTGGCGCCTTTTCCTTTCCGGAATCCAAATTGATTCTCTTTTAACATCTCTTCTATTTTACTTTCCAGCCATCTGTTCAGTATGCGCGCAATTATCTTTCCAGAGTGGAAAATAAGGCTAATGGTTCTGTAATCATTCCACTTGCTTGCTTGCTTTTCCTTGGGTAACGCAACCATTGTAACACCAAGAAAATCCTTTGGCCATTCTCCACTCAATTAAATCTTGTTAATAACTGAAACCAGTACTTCCATTGCATTGTCTCTTAATCCCTTAAGCCAATTTGGTGGTATGTCGTCGTCTCCAGTGTTCTTCTTCCTTTGCATGTCTTTGATGGCCTGTACTACTTCACTTTTCAATATACAGGGTACATTTTCTTTATCATCCACCTCTTCGTCTCCTTCGATCCCTGTATGTTTGGAGCTGATCTTCTTATACAGATCTTTTATGCATTCTTCCCAAATTCTAAAAATTCACTGACTGCATGACCTTGTTGATCTTAGGCTCCAAACGTGCTTATACTTGTGTTAGTTTCCATCCTAACAATAAAATCAAACTGCGTAGAGCTCAGCATAAATATCCTGTTGGGAGATTGAACCCATTTCTGTGTCATCGTTTCCGCTTTTTTTTTCAAACACCTATTCTACTTTCACGCTCCTCTCTCTTCTCGGATCTTCAAGAAAACGTTACTTGATTATAATTGGCGTCGTTCTGTTGTGCATCGCTTCCTCTTTCTCTCACTGAATTGCTTATGACAGCTGTAAATAGAGATGAAATGGTCTGGCAACAATGGATTGAGACGTTTGTAATGAACCAAAAGAAATAGCTAAAGAAATGAAGTTAAAAATAAACTCTGCTTAACATAGCAAACAGGGTCACGTCATTCCATGTTTCAGGTATGGATATCCACAGTTAACGTCACCGTTACCCATTAGGAAGTTAACGGAGCAATGACCCTACTAACGAATTCTGCCAAAATTATTGCTACAAAAAAAGCTACATATTATTTTATCATAGGCAACCAACATTTCTTTGCTACTGTGCGGGTTAAAAAGAAGCTAGGGAATATTTTAGATTCTAAACGGGATGTGGATAATCACCATTACCGAGGAGATGCTAACGGATTGATTCAATTTAACCGGCCGAGATGATTGTAGTAAGAAAAGCTACATATCCTTTTATCATAGGCAACCAACATTTCTTTGCTACTATGCGGGTTGCAAAGAAGCTAGGGAATATTTTAGATTCTAAACGGGATGTGGATAATCACCGTTACCGAGGAGATGCTAACGGATTGATTCAATTTAACCGGCCGAGATGATTGTAGTAAGAAAAACTACATATCCTTTTATCATAGGCAACCAACATTTCTTTGCTACTATGCGGGTTGCAAAGAAGCTAGGGAATATTTTAGATTCTAAAGGGATGTGGATAATCACCGTTACCGAGGAGATGCTAACGGATTGCTTCAATTTAACGAATTCGGTTGAGAGAGTTGTAGTAAGAAAAGGTGCATATCCTTTATCACAGGCAACCAACATTTCTTTGCTACTATGCAGGTTGCATAGAAGCTAGGGAATATTCTAGATTTTAGAATATTGATAGACACTTGAAGTTACCGTTATTTCTGAAGATAATAGCAGATCGACTTCATTAATGAACTCAATAGAGATAATTGTCTTAAAAATTCTTGACAGCATTACATCACAAGCGAGATGATTAAGTGTTCTATATTATACAACTATTCCGTGTATCTAAAGTACTCTGTGTATTAACAGCAACGTGAATGTACTAACAGCGACGCCCGTGTATTTGTAAATTACATAATAAAATTGATGTAAGGCTGAACATAGCGACTGCCTAGTGGTCACCGGAAGCAAGAACTCGCCTTAGCGCCCCTCCCTCTGATCAACCAAACCAAAACAATCCCCTACTAAACCTGATATTATAATCACACAGTAATTCTGCTATTCCATTTTCTTCTTCATGTAGTAAAGCTTGATTTCAAAATTGCAGTACATAATTTAAGATAAAACGCTAAACTAATTAGTATTTGATTGCCAAATAATCTGAGAGTAGCATGCTTGACATATTCTTGTAGTCTTATCATAATAACTGCAAATCACAATGTTTTTAGAATTATATCGAGATGTGTATATATGTAGAATAAATCAACAGTCTGTTGCTTTAGAATAGAATATTTAATTGTGACAGTCCAATCTGTAGTCTCGAGTATTATACTCGGACATTTTGCAAATATCTTAAATCGATGTAAATTAAATGAAAACACAAAAAACTGGAACTAAAATTTAACTTTACGGACCTTTTCGCTCCAGAGGTTTTTACAATGTTCTCAAAAGATAGCTTTGAAGCTAACTTATGCTCTATGGATACGATTCTAAGGTTGGTGAGTCGTTGATGTCCTGTTAAGTTTCTGAGGTCATTTTTTATGGTCTTTAGTTTGCTAAAACTTCTTTCCTTGCCTTATAGTAAAAATAAATATTTGCCCAGTTTTGCGCCCCCTAATCTGGCGCCCGAGACAAAAGTTACGTTTTCCCTTTCTAGTTACGTCACTGGCTGAACACAGGAATCTTTGCTAGGAAACTAAAGCATATTTTGTTCCATAACCTTTGCCTTCTTCAAGCACCTGTTCCATTTTCACGTTCCTCTCCGTTTTGGTTGTTGCTCCAGATAGCCATTAGCTTTATCGAGAAAATATAACTTGAAGGATCATTGAAAACTGGTGGATGTCATAAACGAAAATTAAATCTTCTGAAGTTGGCAGAACGGGGGATCGAGAAAAATTAGTTGAAACGTGAAAATCATTTCGTATCTTTAAGCACTGTACAAAACATAATAATTTGTGTAAGAAAATGTTTTAATCAATGCTGTATGTGTAAGGAGTAAGATTTATTCTGGAGTTTACTGGAATATAAGGTTGAAAGTGATTCTGATTATAAGGATGCTGCTAAAGGAAGATGATAATTTTAGATGTCAATAGTAGAATTTTTGGGAGATACATTCTTAGATTATGTGGGAACTGGCACCACTGAACTATTTGGTCTGCAAGACATATCTTAAAACTTACTGGCCTACATGTAGTAGTAACGAAATATTAAACTAAAAAAATATACTTAAATGATTATTCAATAAATTTAGCAAATATAGACATTATTTGGAAGTATGTTGGCAACAGTGATTAGTGTTTATTTGCTCTTTGCGTACTAAAATATAAAACAAATACGAAGGGGTGAGGAGGAACAAATATTTATGTAAATCCACTCATGAGCTATAAATGTCCTTGATCGCTCTACTGATTCATTCAGACTGTTAATGTGAACGTTGTTACAAATAATTTGTGATGTAGATAGGCTTTAATAATAAAAGGGAGAGGATCATTTCCATAATTCTCTTCAATGTTTGTGTATAATTAGGCAGATTTTTTTTTTTTAAAAATATCAGTTAACACTAGAATAAATCAACATTTTATGAAGCATTGCTTTTGTTGTTAAATTATAATTAAAATTGTTTTAAACACTATTGCGTTTGTATTGATATGTATACAATTTGGCATGTTCGTCTAACTAAATCAGGTTTGACCAATTTATAATACTCCGCGGAAGTGTTTTCTTCCAGACATGTTTTCTTTGGGGGGGCACTGCCCTACTGAAAATCTGAAACTGCTACTCCCCCAAAGGGTGCCAAAATAATACATCTATAATACAAGAATAAATATAATAGTACTGTGTGAAGATAATGTTTTCTCCTAGTCCCCCCTTCCCCAACCATTTTGTCTGAAAGAAACACTGCTCCGCGGTTTAGACAAAATACGAAATATGCTTGTTGGCTAGGCAAAATAAGAATAAATAATAAACACATAATAATGGAGATTTTTGAATATATTCATTATGGTGGGCGGGAGGAGCGCAGATAAGGGGAAACAAAGTGTCACGTGTACACCACGTCAAGGAGTTTGGTTTGTATAGCTCATATTTTCTCAATGTATTGAAATCGGAAGTGATATTAGATTTATACAATTTGTGGTTTTTGCACAGAGATTAGAATCAAGACGAAATACGAGGGTTAATCAAAAAGTAAGGTTACAAAGCCTGCAGTGAAACGTGTATTAACATTGCAACACACTTCTTATTGTGTTCATCTTCTTCCTATTCCTCGTTCTCCTTCCATCTTTCCTTCTATGGCGGTATGAAGAAGACAATTTCTGCGCAAAATATGTCCAATCCAATTGGCCTTTCTACGAAGACTGCTGGCTAGAAGTGTCCTCTTCTCTCCTATCCGTTTTCAAACATCTCAGGTTGTTACTTTCTCTGTCCATTTTATCTTCTCCATCTTCCTCCAACACCACATTTGTAAGCTCTCTAAATATTTCTTCCCTAACTTTCTTAATGTCGAAGTCACTGAGCCATAAAGACCACTACTCCAGATATAGCACTTGATCAACTTGTAAAATTACAATAAAAAATTCTTCATCCATACCAGAAGAAAGCACGAAGAGAAACATAAAACTGAAATAATATGTCTGTTCATGCTTCACACAAACTATATTGGATCAAACTTGGCTTGGTGGAGACCTTGATGTGTTATACAAGTGTGTGTGGAATATAATATTCAACCTTTTGTTCCTAAGTTATGCACAATCAAACTGCTAAATCAATTCAGTGAGCATAGTGAAAACGTTATTAGTATAGCTATAAGTTGTTTTTTCTAATATTTCTCTACCGGCTTGCTCTAGTTGGAGCCACTGATACGTTAATCATGTGACAATAATTCAATTAGAAGCTTTCTTAAGCCAATGTACAAGCTAATGTACGAACGATAAAACAAAAATTTAGCTCACTTTGGTGTACAATAAGTAACATATTTAAATGGTGGTTATAATACAATACACCAGTAACAAACAGTTGAACTGTATTAGACATCAAAATGACATCAGTGGAACTATTACCAGTTTATTACCTTCAGTGCCCAAGATTTGTTGCTGTCCAGTTTCTCATGTTGCTGAGTTAATCTTGAAAATTGTGTGCTCCCACCGAGAACTGAACACTAGTCACGCGTGCTATGCATTCCATAATCGTTGATAAAAAATACATTATTGTGAACAAATTAAACTATTGTATACTAACAGAATATCATTTAGTTCTCTGTCACAAGGTTTTCTCCTCAAAGGAGCTCCAGTCGTCTGGTTGCTGTAATGGCTAGCGCATGTTGTCCCTGGTTCTGTTTCCAGTGAGAGAGCTTTAAACGCATTACGACGATTCAGTTTCTACCTTAAAGTATAAATTTACTTGTCGTATACCCTCGGTGCTCAAAAAGTATCCAAAATTTGACAAATAAGTACATTAACTCAATACTCGTACATGGTTGGTATCCTGAAAAAAAAAACATTTTGATAGATTTGCATATTCCAAATATGTGCTAAAATTTTATGATACATAAATTCAATAAATACAGTAATTAATGTTTTGCGTCTTAGTTCCATGTACTATTATGGGGTCTTTTGGGACCCCAGAGTTGTTTATGATGATATACCTTTTAAACAAGTAAGATTACAATTTATTCTTTTCTTTCATTCTATCTTGGGTGTATGCTAAAGATAGCTACTAAAAATTTCAGTTGTCTGTTTGATGGCTCTGCGTAAAGAACATAATTTAGATGGGGTTCTAGAAGACCCCATGGTATGTCCTGTGTTACAATGTTCTTGGTAGTACATATGGGTTAATACCAAATTTATTATTTTCTCTTATTTTCTCTTTAATAATGATTTTTACACAAGCACCTCTGGTTTGTATTAGCTGGTAAGGCGAGTTAAATCTTAAATATGTCAGTAAAACTTTACCACTCTCTTAATATATTGTTCTTTGTCTTTTTTTTATCCTTCATCACCTTTTTATTTGTGTTTCCTATTTAATTCTACCACTCGAAGCCTGTGCGTTGTTTGTTAGTGACTAATATTTGGCTGTCTGATCGCTATCGGATTGACTTTGTGTACTACATTTAGCTGTGATAGTTTTGCTCGGGTAGCAAACATTATTGAAATAAACAATAGGAGATTAAAAAGGAAACAAAATATATGTGAGTCAGAGAAATACAGAAAGGAAATTTGATAGGTACCGTAATAAGATAGACATTGTGTATAGCTTGATCGATGGGCTTCATCAAATAACAAAAAAATGAAATATATACAATTTTAATGCAGCTATTTATAGTTTAGATATTTACGTATATCATACAATCTAGAAATAGACTGTCAGTATATAAGAGCTAAGGACGGAAGAGGGAAGGGAGAGAAAGATGTAGAGAAATGTTGGCAATATACGAGTAGTCATTGATGTATAAGTGGTATACTTTTAATGAATGGCGACCCTGCCAGGATGCAGAAGTCCGCTATAAGCTACAAAAGCATCGACTCAGATGTCGATCTTCTAATTTACCTGTCATCACTGTCTTTGCCAATCACGATGTTGATCAGTCTGGTCCATATAACTGTTCGCATTGTTTATGTCAATGGGAGAAGCATATTATAACACCACACAAAATCGTTCGAAGCTACTGTTCTATAAATCCAAGTAGCTAAGTATCATTCATTCATTACAAACGTTGTTTCGGTCAGTCCAGATACTGTCATACCACAAACAAACTTAATGGGATCAGTAGATAGTAGATGTAGCAAGAGAAGTAGTCTGTGATTTTATATTCATATATTTAGCTAACAATTTTCTATATTTATATATCTATTAATTCATTAAGATAGTTACAGCTACATTTGTGAAGTTTTTAGAATGATAAAATCACTTAGAACTTACATTTAAAAATAGCCTCTCAATTTTAGTCTAGTGATCCTGCGAAAACTTCGTAAGATGTACTCCTTAAGATTTAAGCCTAGGACCTCATGATTGGGAAGCGAAGACTCTCACTGTTCATTCATTCCCCTTAAAAATGAGTAACGTGACACCATGCCACTATAACTAAATCTGCCAATGGTTTCCTGATGAAAATTGCAGGTTACTGAAAGTCTGGTAATAATTTAAAATTATTCTGTATCTTTCCCTTTAATAATTTCGAAAAGGACATGCTTTCAACGAGTAAGTACGGCAATTCGTATCATCCATGCCTAGAGACACAGCGAACAGAGTTCTGAAGGAAAAGCAAGTAACAGTGGCTGCTGGCAACGGATTTGAAGTCGCTGTGATGAGATAGTTCTCGGAAAGCGAAAACGAAAGGGAAATGAAGACATTTGGAAATGGCGAATTCATTGTGTGACCAACTGGCACTTTCCTGTTTCGACAGAGCCGACTACTGCAGAAACTTTCGGTTAAACGACCTTGTTTCAGTACTTCAGACAACGATAGGGGGAGAAATTCAATTCTGTAAGAGTTGCAGTTAGGCATGACTTTGCAGAGAAAAGCTGAGAAAAAAGATAGTGAAATTCAACGATATCTCAGTATTCTCCCTCTACGTTACACCATTGTCATCTTCAACTACGTGTAACTTCCTGTGATTGAATTAAACAATTTAAGAGCATAAAGAGACTCCCTATATCGTATACTGAGAGCATAGACAATGCCTTTACCAAACTGGAATACCACTTCCTGAGAGATCAGCGGAGTAGAGCAGCACCGGGTCTGATCGGGGAAAATGAGTAACTGTTCATATCAACCAAATGTTGATATTGCTGCGTGTGTCCAGCGGCAGGAGTACAATTGGGGAGCCACTTGAAAGAAAGAAGTAGTTGACTTCGGTATAGAAAGCCTGCAGTGACAAGGGGAATCAATGTGCCGAATATACCCTACTCCAAAGGAATGACTGCCGCAAGAGGACGGACACACACACACACACACACACACACACACACACATATATATATATATATATATATATTGTAGAGATATTTTTAAAAAATTATAATATTTTATTTGGTAATTGAAATAATTATAATTTAAAATCAAACTTAAAGCTCAAAATATTACAACAATGTTAAATTGTAACATATATAGCACGTGTTACTGTTTGTTATTGTCTGTTTGTTTGTATAAGCAGTTGTACATAATTATGTTTATGTTTTGTTATTTATAAAATCCTGGCAAAACACTAACTCGCAGAATTATGTAAATAAACATTAAAAAAATTAATATTAGCTTAAAATATGTAATAACATCATTTGTTAACATTAACACAATTTAAATATGGCATAATATTCAAATTCACAAAAATTAATAATCTAAAAATTTAGTCACAATATAATACAGTTTAAAACAAATGGTTAACTAATAGCTAAATTAAACAAAATTAAATCACAAAATAACAAATCCCATCGTTTGTAAAATAAAACAAAAACTCAAATTTAAATAAAATCAAAATCAGTCAAAAAATAGCAACTAAGCCATAAATCAGTTGTAACTTAAAAATAAATTAAAAGTTAATCTACATTAAGTTTCAAATACTACAAACTACCATCTACTAATGGTTGGCCATTAGTTAACTAACTGCAAAAGCCAAGTTGCAAATACCAACCTCATCTAAAAAAAAAAAAAAAAAAAAAAAAAAAAAAAAAAAAACAGCCCAGCAGTAAATATTCGTTGTTCCAATCTAAAATTATATTACCAAAATATGTGTACCTCAGTTATATGTGTTACTCATAATCAAAACTCCAAGCATTTAACATACTATAATCTAAACAATTAAATCATATCCAATATTCCACACAGTTACACTATAACATTCATTATTCAAATACATAACATCTAATTAAATTAAAATATTTTTATAATTATCCTCTCACTAAAACATCTACTTGCTCAATACCTACTCATTTCAAATAATAAATAACAGCAGCTTCTTTACGTCAACTCTCAATTACCCCCAAGCTTAATAAGCACAACATAAAAAGGTTGTTAATATCTATATATATAAAAGAGAACGTACAAAATCCTTTGTCCGCTCATCACGCTAATACGGCTGAACCAATTTCTTTCATTTTTGGGGGGTTGTTAGGATTTGGACCCTAGATGGTTTTTATCATATCACTTTAATTTTCAATTACCAGTGTCTTGAGATAATTGACCATTCAGGTGTCCATACGTACAAATCCTTTGTTATTAGTTCATCATAGGTAAAAATAAACGTATTTATATGCAACCCGCATGACCGTGTGACTCGGCGGGTTAACATAAATGACAGGCGCTATAATGTTAACATTTACTGCACACTTGAAAGCGAAAAAGTAAAAATTATCTAAGTAACAAAGTTTATTGCGTTCCGGGGTGACCGCAGCGAAGCGGGGCGGGTTAACATAAATGAGAGGCGATATAATGTTAACATTTACTGCAATCTTCTATGGTTTTTATCATATCACTTGAAAGCGAAAAAGTAAAAATTATCTAAGTAACAAAGTTTATTGCGTTCCGGGGTGACCGCAGCGAAGCGGGGTGAACGCTGCTAGTATATATATATATATATATATATATATATATAATACACACGGACATGGTAAATACATAAGGAGTTTTGATAATCCTAACTCCTTGAAAGTATTGACCGTTTTTTAATTTAATATCAATAATAATAATAATATATATATATATATTGCATTTCTTAATCCTCATATACTAGGGAATTTTCTGTTGTAATTACCTGTAGTTGAATTTCCACGATTTTCTATTGTCCACCATTTTAGGCGTAACGAGGATCAGGTCAAACGAGGATTCTTTTTCGCCTAAAATGGGTGATATAAATGCATTTATTTGTCATAAAAGTGTCAGATAATTGATTTGGCGAAACAAGGATTAGGCAAAACGTTGCAAAACGCTCTGCTAATCACAAGTGGTTCCATTACAGAAGTGGATTCGCAAATTGGCTCCTCCGTGGGCTTTGTAACAATGAAATCACCATTGTTGAAGACGACTATATGTACCTTTGTGATATACATTTATCATTATTAATCGTAGAACAAATATACCAAAACTATATTAAAAATACATAATTTTCGTACATATTTTCTCAATATTTTATCACATTTTTATTTTATTTTTATTGGTCATCAGTTTCGATTGAAAATAAGTAATAATAAATTAATTTTGCCATGCAATTAATTTTATTCATTAAATTTTACATTAACTTTCAAAGCTCAAGATATTATTCATTACATAGTGAAAATTTATCATTTTCAGTGAGAATTTTAGTTGGTCATTTTTGAAGTTAATTTTAAATTTTAACCATCCCTTGGGTGCGAGCGTTCAGAGGTTTCATTCCCGGTGGGGGCACTCGGTCGAAAAGTTTAAGTTTTTTTTTTTAAAGACTAGCTATCCTGAGTGACGTTTTTCCTGGATTTTCCTAATTCACACAACGCAAATGCCGGAATGGAACATAACGTAATGGTTTCAGGTAGCTTCCTTCCTTCCACACTAATTCTCCGGATAGTATGATTGCCGAGGTATGCCATCTTCATACGTGAGGGACTAACATAGTTGAAGATACCGAAGGTCCAGAAATTTAATATTTAACTCTAATATTAATATATTAGATGAAGGAAATAATGGGAGGGAATACTTTTATTCATTATGCATATTACGATCTCCTACAGATAGGTTGCTTAGAGAGCTGTAATCAGGTTGATTAGAATTTTGTAAACTTCATAATTTTATTGCATAACTCAACTGATCACAAATGTGTTTTAAAAAATCAAGAGTAGTACTCTGAAATGCGGAGCCCCAGATAGTTGCCCTGTCCCCTAATGTAATGTCCCTCGCTAATGATCCCTCATAAATTACATATATTTTATGGTTTTAGCTTTCAATATTGTTTCCTTTATATGTTTACTTTTTCCTTTGAGTATAAAGTATAAAATTTCAAAATTATTCAAGATTGATGCATGCAGTATGTGGTTGCTCTAAAGTATAAATTTCCGGAGTGGTACCATATTCGCTGGAAATGAGGACATTACTCCCTTACAACCACGGAAACCGATCATGGGGGACCGAGGGTGTTTGGGCCTTCCCATAGTTCACTTAGGTCCTCATATTTGTGTTAAAATACTCATTGATTTCTTGTACGCTACAGCTTACCCCCCAAAGCTATGCAGAAATCGGCACCATTGACCACGAACTCTGTAAGAATGGTCATAAGAGACCACACACACACACACACACACACACACACACACACACACACACACACACACACACACACACACACATGTGTGTGTACCAAATTTTTCACGGCAGACTTCGCCACTGAAACGAAATTGCTAACAACTACTTAAAACAGAAGCATTTTTAAAACCGGATCTTTAGAGCTGATTATAAAGATGTTCTTAACGTGGTCATAGGTTATTGCCTTGAACTCGAGAAAGGTAATTTTCCGGGACTTATTGGCCACTTATTTCTCATGCATATTTGACGTGCGTATTAAAAAAATAAATTGTGTTATTAGCAGTGCGTGACACTAATATATTGCGATCATATATATGTTATCAAAAACGGAAGTGTTCGTCTTAAAAGCATCGGAGACAAAAGTAATAAAAAAAATAAGCAGAATAAATGGACGCTAGAAATAGCTTTCGTCTTCAACAAATTATATGCAATTGACTACTTTTTACTTTCCAAAACAGATGGCAGTTTTCTTTGCCTTATGCTTAGAATTACTCTTCTAACTTTAGACCGTCCTCTATTATTTGGAACAGAAAAGTTAGGAGTTTTCTTTTGTTAAAATCTTCAAAAGAAACCAAATTATTTATATTTGTCTGTTGGATTTGTAGGACAACCACCCACATAAATGTCTGAACAAAATGTGCGCTTCCAGATTTGCCGGTAGGTACAAAAGGTGTATTGCGTGTCGTTTGTTTCCAGGATAATTCTACGGTTGGAGTATTTGCTATTGGATTTTGTAACACGCGCAACACACAAGAAAAAGAGAGAGAGAAAAAAAAAAGCTTTGAACTCCACAGGCATGAAAACGAAAAGATAAATAACGTGGTAACATTTCACTGTAATCCCCTAATAGAAAAGTAGTTTTTTCTTTTCCCGAAAAAAAAACTTGTTCCCGTTTCGGCATTGCTAATAATACATTGTTTTTAAAAAAAAAAGGTTTCCTCTTCTTGTTATGAATGATACAATTGTAAACTATTTTGCAACACTTTTCTTCTATTTTTTTTTCTTTCCCCACAGAACTAGAGATTCTCTTATAATACGAATAGATATATACAAATAATAATTTAGGATGATTTTTGTCCACTACACCCACCGAAGCAAACTTAATTCAAATATTGACCGAACATAGGAAGACTTAATTGCCATATTGAGTATAACTGGATTGTAAAATGTTTGATTAGATGTTATTCTATATACTGCTAACCCCATATGCGATAATATTTTATCAATAGAGAGTAAACCAGTTGAAGGCTTGGCGCCATGTACACTCATGTCCAAAATTATTTTCGCATGTCTATAACTGTCTTCTTGTAAGAATATAATTTGATAATGATTTTGCAGGGTACTATTAATACTGATACTTTGTGTATAATCGGGAAATGTATATTTGTGGTAAATTTCATAGGAAATGAATTATAAATACGAACATTAGAATGAGTAAAACAAAATGTTGCTAAGTGGACAAGAAAGTTTTATTTTCGTTTTATTGTTCGTATTTACTGCTGTTTTGACATGAAATTTGCCACATACATATCTTTGCCGATTGTATACATTCTAACATTGTAAGAAATACTGGGCGAATTCGTTATCAAATTATATTCCTACAACAACATATTTATAGATATGCGACAATAATTTTGGACATTAGTGTACTTATGTGCTCTTTTATCTGCTGATATACAACAATTATATACAGATTAAGGACAAAAACAGCTTTGTGTTTATGCTTATTGGCGTACCTAGGATTTTTTGGGATGGGGTGTAGTCACTTACTTCTGCGAATGTAAAGAAAGTTTTCAGAAGAAACGCTTGTTTTCTTTTCGCATTACATTCTGGGCCCATCTCATTACTGTGCTTAGCAACTTACAGACTTTGTCCAAATGGTATTGGAACTGATTTCTTTTCCTAGACAAGGAGAAAGGGTGGAAGATGGTTTTCATGGGCAGGGATGCTGGTGGGGAATATCAACTATATGACGCGATCCGGCTCAATTCCTTATCAGCTCTTACAGATTGTGGATCGCATTCGAAGTGAGCAGTTGTTTCATGATATCGTCAGAAATCATGGCGCAAAGCAATTCGCAGATAGGGAAGGTGTGTTCCAGTTGGTTCAAAGGTGGCATCTCTCCTTACAAAAGAAGGAAAGCCGCGTGTTGATTTGTCACGAACTATTGGACAGTGTGGAACTTAATCTTTAGTTTTTTGGACAATGTGATCATGTGTGGTGAGTTGGTGAAACAACGGATTTTCAGTCTTCCTGCAGTCAGATTTGGACTTGTTTTCAGCCTTCCTGCAGTCAGATTTGGACTTGGTTTCAGCCTTCCTGCAGTCAGATTTGGACTTGGTTTCAGCCTTCCTGCAGTCAGATTTGGACTTGTTTTCAGCCTTCCTGCAGTCAGATTTGGACTTGGTTTCAGCCTTCCTGCAGTCAGATTTGGACTTGGTTTCAGCCTTCCTGCAGTCAGATTTGGACTTGGTTTCAGCCTTCCTGCAGTCAGATTTGGACTTGGTTTCAGCCTTCCTGCAGTCAGATTTGGACTTGGTTTCAGCCTTCCTGCAGTCAGATTTGGACTTGTTTTCAGCCTTCCTGCAGTCAGATTTGGACTTGGTTTCAGCCTTCCTGCAGTCAGATTTGGACTTGTTTACCTTCTCTCGGGTGAAACAGGGACGAAAATGACCAATTTTCGGACGATGGAAAAAGTAGAAGCAACTTCGACACTGTGCCTGAATTAGCTTTCGGTTGAAGATTTCCAGTGGACATACGAAGCAAAGCAGAATCAATGGTAATGTGGTAATGTAGTAATGATGTATTGATGCTGAAGGATGTTATTTGGAAATCTTTTAACAAGTTGTACGTATATAACCAATATTTTATTTTTCGTGAATGTTGTGTCCTTGTTCACGCATAACTTCGTTCGACAAATGTACACTGAATTTGACCGTTCTTTCGTTTTTCCTTTCTTTTCCTTTTTGCTTCGTTGAAAGAGCATTTTTTTCCTAGTGGTTTCATGTAAACTTCAAAAGGCTGTAACATCTTCAAAGCCAGATAATGAAATTCTTCGACGGCTGACAGTGTTAATATCGTAATTAACCTATTCATGGTGTGCATGTTCACGCATAACAACGTAATGTACCGATTTTGATTAATATATTTTTTTCCATTTCAAAGAACATATTTTTGTGCAGATTCCAAGAAATTTTTACAGTGTTTGGAGTTAGTCCATGAGACTTCTCAATAAATTATACGTATTTACTTTCAACGTATAATTTCCTAACGTGTAAACCGAGACCTGTATATACCATCCTTTTTAAAAATCCACACAAGTGTAGTTTCATTGAATGTGAGACGGATACTTTAGTTCCATGTGGACATTTTTTGGCAGTATGTCAAACGGACAGCCGCCATCTTGGAAAAAATGTGCTTAAAACATAATAATGACTATTGAATAAGTGGAATGTCAATTTTTGTTAGCTTCCCAAGTGTTTTTTTTTTTCTAAATCTGGTAAACTTATTCAACTATCAAAGATGAGCATTCCATCAGCGCAGCATGCACGAGATACTGGGTAGATGTCGAGCATGTTTTCCAAACACCCGTTCTCAAGTTATTGTAAAAACAGCTCTAATATCAATAAACCTGCCTCATGAAGTTTACTCTTTGAAACAAACAAACTGTATCATAGTCCCCTATCATAGTCATAGAAGAGTAAAGGATTGTGGAGTCTTTATCACCTAAAGAAGCATCCCACAAATAAAAGACATGAAAAACTGAACATATCAGATTTTGTAACCAATCGTCCATCGATGATTAACTGATGTACCTCATCACTGCAATCATTTTGTCGTTCATCAACAGGACTCCAAGTGTCTAAACCTGCTCTGAGTAGCCCCAAAGCAGAAGATTAACATCCTCGCCGCAAGTAAAATCTTATGCCCTTGTGTTCTGTTACGTGCACTTCACTTCATCATTTACATGACATGCTAAAACCTTCTTGTGTATGCGTAAATAAAATACAATAAAGAATTCCTTCGTGGCTAAGTGATTAGCGTACGCGCCTTTGGCGTGAGAGATCCGGGTTCGATTCTCAGTAGGAACCCATGTGGTTCGGATTCCACGTTAATCAGTAGGTCCCGTCTCATATAGCCTAGTTGCTGCAAGGATCGTTAAACTAAAAACCAATTCAAGTCAAAAATGGAGTAAATAAATACAATCCTGATACCCATCTCCGAATAGACATATAATTAAATTTATGCTTATAGCCCCAGAGAAGGTGTTACCTTCTGCGGTCCTCCCATCTTAAGATGGGAATGAAACTGCACTTAGAAAACAACAAAAAAATCATTATTCAAGTTTCTAAATTATTTTAATGTTTTTTTTATTATTTCGTTAACTGTCCTAATTCACAAATAAAAGATAAATTGTTTCTTCCCCAGGTGACCACAAATTTCCATCGTAAGAGATGTGACTTTAGAGCCTTACATTTCTTTCTTTCATGGGCGCTGGAAGAGGGGGCATGGGGAGGCCGAGCCCCCATTGCTCACGAAAATGAACAGGGTTTGTCCGGGAAGTAATAGGACTGATTTTATTCCGCCATGAATGTACTTCGGAGCGTGCGCGCACCGACTGGATCCGGTAGAGGGCGTTCCTAGCTAACGAACGAGCGGCTGGTCAGTTGTCTCCGAGCACCTGGAGAGTCAGGACAGGCTTTTTCGCGCGACGTGTTTCTGTGAGTGGTGCAAGCCGAAAATGCAGCGTTCGTTAGAGCAGAGGTACGCGGTTAAATTCTGTGTTAAGCTCGGTAAATCTGCGACAGACACGTTTGATATGATCAAGCAGGTTTACCCAGATGATGCTTTAGCAAGAAGTGGTGTGTTTGGGTGGCACAAGGCCTTTTCGGAGGGCCGGGAAGAGGTCACCGATGAAGACCGTGCTGGAAGATTTTCGACTTCGACAAACACCGACAATGTGACTCGTGTGCGCGAAGTTTTGAACTCAGACCGTCGACTAAGTATTCGTTTAATTGCCCAGATGTTAAATTTACCAAAAACTGTGGTTCATGAAACTGTGACGGAGCATTTGAACATGCGCAAGGTGTGCGCGAAGATTGTCCCAAAAGTGCTCACTGACGACCAGAAATTGCGGCGAGTGGAATTGTGCCAAGAAAATTTGAACATGTGTGAAAGTGACCCCCAATTTCTGAATAACGTAATCGCAGGTGACGAATCATGGATCTTTGAGTATGATCCCGAGACAAAGAGGCAATCTTCCGAGTGGCACACGCCGGCGTCTCCTCGCCCGAAAAAGGGAAGAATGAGCAAATCCAAAGTGAAAACGATGCTCATTGTCTTTTTTGACATCAAAGGCATCGTCCACCATGAATTTGTTCCTCCTGGACAAACCGTCAACGCCAAGTTTTACGTGGAAGTGCTCAAGAGACTCAAACGAAGGGTCAATCGGGTCCGACCAGACATCAGAGCCGACTGGAAGCTGCACCACGACAACGCCCCGGCTCACACCGAGTTTCTTGTGAACATCTACCTGACCAAGGCCGGCATCCCAACGCTTCCTCAGCCGCTCTACAGCCCAGATGTGGCCCTCCCGGACTTCTTTTTGTTTCCTCGCCTGAAACGCCCGATGAAACGCAAGCATTTTGAGAGGGCAGAGGGGATCCAAGCAGCTTGCACCGCGGCTCTCAAGGCTATTCCGGAGAATGACTTCCGTGACGCCTTCAATGCTTGGAAATCGCGCTGGCAGCGCTGCATCGACGCAGAAGGAGCCTATTCTGAAAGTTTTTAAAGAATTGTAACGATTGGCTCAATATTTTTTTTTTAAATCGACTCAGTCCTATTACTTTCCGGACAAACCCTGTATACTTAATATAGCAAACCACGTATATTAAATGCCAGACGTAATATAGCAACCATGGAAATGGACCTCCTAAGAAACTTTCTTCGGGCGCCACTGCTTTCTTTCTTTGTTTTCTTTTCTTTTTTAAGAATGTCCCGTCAAAGATTCTGATTTTTATAAGGCATTTGAACTGAATGATTTTCTTCTATGAGAATTATTCGTTGGATTAAAGCTTTGCATCCTTTTCAGCACGAAAGCTATATGAGACGAGGACTCGACAGTACTACCGTAATACAGTAAAACCTGTGAACTTGGCCACCTCTCTAAGTTGGCTACCTGCTTATCTTGGCCTGGTTCGTGTTGAACCAGCATTTTCCCATAAGACATTCGTTACTTATTACTCTGTAAGTTGGCCACCTGTCTATCTTGGAAGTTGGCCGCATTGAAGCAATGTTTGCCCTATGATGATAATGATAAATTTACCTGCGTATATCTTGGCCACGCAAAATACCGTTTTGTTATTTTTCTTAACTCTTTCTTTTTCCCATATGAGAGGCAGATGTTCTGTATTTGTTGACTGGACACAAAGAAACATGGACTCGCACGATTTGTTCTTGGAGGTCAATAAAGGGGTGGTAAAGGAAGATGTGAATATGAAAAAGCACGTACAGGAATTCAGGAAATGGTTATACGTATTTGTTTACCCTGTCTGTTCTGGAAAACCCATTAGCTATATCAGCTCCTTTCATCAGTGGGGAGCGTTAGTAATTCCGGAAAATTCTCAAGGTTAAATCTAACCATATCAATTGTCAAGTATTGGCACCGGACGGCTTGTTGAAAGGTAGCGGAAGTTTAGAGATATGAATTCCCATAAGATTTTCTTAAAACATAGTTTGCTCCGAGGAAACACTTGTAGCTCATTTACAATAAGTAAGTAAACTACAAGATTAGAACGTGCATATGTGCTAAAAAGAATAAAAGAAGTATGTTTAGAATGAACCACGATGAATAAATTTATATAATAGCTGATTGGCTATATTTTCGAAAGGTATCTACACAAAATATTTGTTACTGTCGAAAAAAAGACATATAAACTGTGCGTAAATTGTTCAATTTATAATTTTGCCTTTCTTGTTTTCAATCTGAAATGAAATCTTTACGTCCCACGTTTATGCCGGATAGGCTAAAGGAGATGGTGATAATGAGAAATGAGTAAAATGGTGGAATGAAGAAAGTAGGAGAAAACGGGAGAACTCCGAGGAAAACCACGCACACCGTATCTGTCCCCCACAAAGTTTACTTGACGCGAGCTGGGACCGAACCAGAGACTCCCATACACCAGAAGTGAACGCTCTACCACTGAATCACTGCAGCCCCTGTTTTCAATATAAATAACAGTATGCTACAATAGCAATTTCAATAAACTGCGTGAGTATGTTTCTATTATATGGTTGTTTGTGTAATTGCGCTTTCAATCCGAATAACTAAGTGTACCAGACTAGTTTTCAAGAAGATAAAGGTACATATATTAAACATACTGTAGTACTTTTTCTTGTACTGTACATTGTTATGATTACTCTATATACATTATTTAAAAGTAGCTATGCTGTCATTGCTTATTAAAATTTTACAATCAAGTAATACTAGAAACTCTATCTTAAAAATACACCAATCACACTTATTTTCTGTAAGTTGGCCACCTGTCTTAGTTGGTCACTTTTCAATGGAACCGATGGTGGCCAACATAGACGGGTTTCACTGTACTTTCAAATTGGAATCAAACTTTTAGATCATGAAGGGCTTGATCGCATATTAGCCAATAGATTAATTTGAAAGGCTGTAAGAATTATCATTGAATACTGCAACAAAATAAAATTTCAAAGATAACAAACACTTCCTATAGGTAAATCTTCAGGTACAGTCTTGTTCCAAAAAACTTGCTCACCGACCGTACTTTAGGAGGCCATTTTCTGGCAACCGTATGTAGCGAATTCTCCAAAATCAAGATCTCGTTCGCCCAAAGAGGATTCACGTTTGTTTAAGGAAATTTCAACTGTAAATAAGAATGAAGAGGTTTCAAAGAGGGATAGATGACAAGTCTTCATGAACAAGATTGTATATTCAAAATTATAAGAAGCAGCAAAGTAAAATAAGTGTAATTTTCTCAGTTTATCCTTTTACATCTGTAATGTATTATTTCTCTTCTTCGTTCTGTAAAAAATGCAACTGGAAGTGGTAAGGTTAAATGAGTACATAATTTATTGCACGAAATATCATTGTTATAACTTATCTGATATACCGTGGGTGGTGGAAGGCATGTTGACTGCACTAAAAAAAAAATGACATTGTTAATAGAAATACAGGGTGAACACAAAACAGTCCCTGACTTTCAAAGAGTATAATTTTAATCAGTGTTCAGAAAAGGTAGGGGGACGTATGACGTCACGCCATCCCCCTTTCCCATCTTTACCCGTTGTCATTTTTTTAGAAAGTGAAGGGACACCATAGATATTTTTTGGAAGTGGGGTAACAGCGTCCCGCCGCATTACCCCTCACTTTTCCCCCTGATTTTAATACCAAAAGCACTACTGTGCTCGAACTTTCGCAGTAGTTTTACACAAACTGAAAAAAGCTTTTGGTGATGTTGATTGGAATTACAAATATATGATGTGCGCGCCATCTGTAAGGCAAGAACCATCGAGAGGAGAATCCAGCCTATCGCCAAACCTTGCTAGGCGTGACGGCTGTAATGGAGTTTTATCTGCAGGTCACTCAAGGTTCTTGGTAGTGCAGGTGCATAGAACAGGTCTACCAGATCTTCAGGAACACAGTAGTGTAGCTATAAACTGCATTACATCAGTTACGTTTCACAAGATTTTGCTGGGATTGGATTATCGTCTCGATGGTTCCACATCACATGTTTGTTCGTAATTTGAATTAATACCATCAAAACTTTTTGAGTTTACGTAACCACTGCGAAACTTTGAGGAGTATAGTAGGGCTACTTTAGTATTAAAGTTACACCTTTTTGAAATCAGGAACTGTTTTTGTGCTCACCCTGTAAAATAAAATTTCTAGTTTAACTCTCTTTGTTAAACGATTTAAGTTAAACTAGATGGATATGATCAGTGGCGTATTTAGGGGGCCTTCCGGACTTAAGCCCCCCCCGAAATATTACTTACTATAGTAAAGTATATGAAATATCTTGCACAATTTTCAGATTTTCAGGCAAAACCCCTTCCCCCCGAAAGTTAGCAAAACCCTCCCCGAAACAAAATCGTAAATACGGCACTGGATATGATTAAGGAATGCTTATGGAATAATTGTTGGAATGAAAATGTGGCAGAAAACTCAGGAACATGATTTGTTTATGATAAACTCACGTGATCTAGAACGGAGATAATTTCAGAAGTTTCCACAGGGGGAGGGGAAATTTTAACATACTGCGGATGAAAACTAATACTAACAAGTAAGACTTGGAATTCACAATGAGGACGACATGAGTTTATTTCTCCGGAGGGTTGGGTGATTCTCCCCGGGACAGGGGCGTCATTTAGGGAGGCAGGGAGGGGCATTTTCCCCCCTAAGTTTTTTGATTTATATAGATTTTATCAATAGAATAGTAGTAAGTCAGTGAAAAATGCGAAATTTTACTTATATCAAGGGGTCTTCCCCCCCCCAAGCCAAATCTGAAATGACGCTACTGCCCCGGGCTACCCATTTTAAACTCATCACTGGTCTAGGATCAAATCTGTAACCCCAGCACGAGAAGTGAGCGCTCTATCGCTGAGCAACCGTACTTCCGCTTCCTGGCCTCAGCCTTTTGCAGAATATAACATCAAAATGACTTCCGTTCTTTTTTTTTTTTTTTTTTTTTAAGTTTCTAGCATCAGTTAGGAACAGAACAAAGAAGGTTCGTATGCATCATTATGTAATGTGGATATTCCTTAAGTTTATCTCGTTAACCTTGTTGACAACATGTTACAGTTTCTTTCTTTTTTTTTTTTTTTTTTTTAAAGTACATGGACCCATTACCGTCTTTTCAAGGCCATTACTAGAAAAAAAAAAGAATTAAAAAATAAAAAAGCAAGCACAATCTTAATCCAGGTTCGTTACGACATATCCATCCATTTGTTCGTGTCATGTCATGCTGTGACACTGATTTGACTTTACGATGAACCATAAGGAAAGAATAAGACATCTATTGTGTGTTTTTATGTTGTTCCTCATTTACCTTTCTAAAGTGCAGTCACCATTTTATCAGTTGAAGGCTCTGCAAAACAAAGGAATAATAAACGTTATTATGATTAAGGTTTTTTTCTCTCTCTTTTTAAAGATTTTGCCACGTGTAAGATTTTCTCCTGTATGTGATTTACATGCTAGGAATAGACACTTATTTTTGTTTTTCTATTTTCGTACTAACTAGCTTCTTCCTACATTGACAGTTATTATGGCTGACGTTAATCCGGTTCTAGGAGTTCGGTTATCTACCCTGTCTGTTCCAGTGGCGGATCTAGAAAGTAAATACTGGGGAGTCAACCAAAACCCAGACTATCATAGGTACATCATTTTCTGCTTTCTCACCTCAACCATAAGTTGGTGGGCAACATGGAAATTTTAAAACTTCTCTCTCCCTTGAGAGATCTGTTTTATACCTTGATAAGGTTTCTTCTTCGTAACTGCATCTAGATATTTTGTCCTTGGTCTTTCTCTTCCTGGTTTTCCTTCTGCCTTTCCTTCTATCAGTACGGAGATCCAATCCGAGTGCCGAATAAGATGGCCAAGTATCCTGTTTCTTCTTTTTTCTATTATCTGTATGATCTGTCGTCCTTCATTAGCTTCCTTTAGTACGTCTTCATTCCCTTTCCTTTCGGTCCATGACATGCGCAGCATTCTGCACCAACACCACATTTCAAGTGCTTCCAGCTTGGTTATTTCAGTTTTTCTCAATGTCCACGTCTCCGATCCGTAAAACGCCACGCTCCATACGAGAGTCTTAATAAATCGTTTACAAACGTCTAATGACACACTTCTTGATGTTAGCAGTCCTTTTTTTCCTATTGAGTGCTTGTTTAGTGTGTGCTATTCTTGAACTTACTACTTTTTCACTTAGCTTCAATCCGAGTAGGGGCGGATCCAGGTCGGACTTCTGGGGAGGGCGGAGGGCTGTAATACTGCTACTTAGAGCTACTTTTAAGAGCTCTAAACTCTGAAATGGGTTTTATTTATATATAAAATTAAAAAAAAAACACTTTCCTCTTCTCGGGGGGGGAAATCGCTCCAATCGCTCCACCAGGATCCGCCACTGAATCCGAGGGTATCACAATTTTAGTATAAAGTTTTAAAATATATAAATAATAGCTCAAATTACTTTTGTAAATGAAAACTGGAGAGACCTATGTCCGTCGATTTGTCCGAAAGACATAAAAAAAAATTAAGAACCACTCGATGGATTGCTATCATTTTGACCAGAATGTAAAGAGTCAAATACGAACCGAGTTTGTTGACCGAGATGATCTATTCACTGCAAGTGGTAGAAATCAACCATTTCTGATTTAAACGTTTGTCACTATAGAACAAAAAAACGGTAATAGATAGCGAGAAGCGGTTTCTTGCAATCGATTAAGCGTCCCAAGAATACGTTGCTAATCCATCACTAAATTTCTACTAAAACCGGAAGTAATAGAAATGCATTACAACTTCCGGTTTGAATATTGATTTACACAGTACGAAAACGGTAAGAGAGCGAAAAGTTATACTTTGGATTCAATTTAGTGTTCTAAGAATATGTATCAACTTCTCTCTTATGACGCTATTAAAACCGGATGTGGTTGAAATCAACCACTTCCGGTTTTAAAGTTCAGCGCAATAGACTAAAAAGGGTAAGAGATAGGAAGAAACGATTTTCTGAATCAATTAAGTGTCCGAAGTTTATATTCTACGTCCATTCAACATTCTCTACTAAAACCGGAAGTGGGAGAAATAAACCACTTCCGATTTTAGCCTTGATTACTCATTTGCTCTTAGAAAAACCACTGAACCTGTAAAGACATGACTTGAGTTTAGCATCGCTTTCAGTAGCAAGGCTATATAAGACGTTGACCTACAGCTTAATGTGGGATCCGAACCACATGAGCTCTCGTTGATAATCAAATCAAGATCTCCCACACCAAAGACGCGTATGTATTCACATAGCCACGAGAAAGCTTATGAACCTGTAGAGAAAGCAACTCTTGAAGCGGGCGAACTTAATAATCTATCGCTTTTTTTTTCTAAACTTCGAGTCAATTGGGAAAGAAGATTCCCATGCAATTCAATGCGATGACTCATACTAAACGAGCTTCCCCTCCTTTCTGAATGTACCTTTCCGAAATAAAATTACCTACATACTGTTACGTAGTTTAATCCCAACCTATTCCACCTAGTAACTCAATTGCACTGGGAGTGGCGCTTATCATTATGTTATCCCGAGCCACTCAATTAAGATTGAGCCAAAAAATTTGTGTGTTACTGGAGCTGTTAGGATCTGATTTGAATTATTTTGATTTGATGCTATAGAAATGTTATCCGTCTGAAGACTGAGTTAAAATTAATAAGAAAACATTATACACACATCCGTTTTCCATTTTCTTGTATATTGTACTACTAAAACCAGAAGTAACAGAAATACAGTAGAACCCCTCTAATCCGTCACCTTTGGGACTTTGTGTATGGTCGGAACACAAGAAAGGTTGGATTATCAAAAAAAAAAAAAAAAAAAAAAAAAAACAGAAAATACAGAAAAAGTAAAATAAACAATCTCTGAAAACAAAAATAGCTGTATTGTTCTCTACAGGCTCGCAACTTAAGGGGGCTAGGGGGACCTGTCCCCCCTAAACTTTTCGTGGCCCCTCCAGACTTCAACACAAAAAACACAATTTAGATATGTGCAAGAGAATTTTTAATGACTTGGCCCCTCCTAACATATCCATGCCCCCCCCAAACCTCTGTGGCTGGTTACAGGCCTGGTTCTCTGCAGCAGAAAACAAACGAATAGTAAGAATTAAAAACTGCACAGTATAGTACATAAAACACAACGAAAGAAACGATACAAGAGATGACGAAGCACTGAAGAGCGGATATGCGGCAAGAGCAAGTAAACAACAATGCCGCGACGGCAGTAAACGACAGTGAGCCTCGTGAGTCACCGACGAGTCGGGACAAGTTCGGTTCGAGGATAGTCGGATCAACCGGAGTGGGGGCCCAGCCGACGGCGGACGAGAGGGATTCTACTGTAAATCATTTCCGATTTTAACTTCTATCTCTATAGAATAAAAGCAACCCATCTTCATTCTAATCTTTCTATTAAAACTGGAAGTGCTAAAATTGTACTATCACTTCTGGTTTGAATTTTAACAGAAAATATTACTTCTTCACGTGGTGTACACGTGACACTGTTACTTAATTTTATTTTTATAAAGTGTGTGGAGTACAAGTGCCATTTTTGTTTTCAACCCTTTGATTTATGATAAGAAGCATTCTTTTAGTTTGTTTCATCAATTGAAAGGAGATTTAAATACGAGGGTCATTCAGAAAATTTTACAAGTTGCTTTTCAAAGTCAACACATTGAACATTACTGAAATATTTACCTTTCTCAATTTTTGAATGTACTCTACATGATACTCCACCCACATCCATTGACGGGACTCAACCACTTATCAAAGGCATATCTGTGCTCGGATTGACATATTATAAACGAAGCTGAATTTATCACTTGTGCAAAGTCTTACACCCCTTTTAAAACACCTCCAGTAATGACACACTTCATACACGGAAACAACCGAAAGTTGCATGATGCAAGATCGGGGTTGTAGGAGGGATGTTCAAGATCCTGAATTTTTCCATGATTCAATTTCTATGATTGAATATATTTAGTAAGTAGATGAATTGTCATGCAGTGCCCTTGAGGTGCTTTCAACGTTTGTTTTCAGTATAAAAATACGAAGTGTACAACAACACATCTCAATCATGGTCCAGCTTTCTGGCATGCAATAAATTATAAGTGGTTCTTCATAGTTCAAGGATATTGTGAAATGGCGGTTTTGAGATCTGAAATCTGAATAGCTGACACTAGCTGACTGACCACTAATGAAATGCCAGTTCGAAAACTAATAAATATGGGCAGCCCTGGCCTCAACATAGGATTCATAAGTAATGAATGTTATTAAGGTCTTTTTAAAGGATTCATAAATAGTGAATGTTGTTAAGGTCTTTTTAAAGGATTCGTAAATAGTGAATGTTGTTAAGGTCTTTTTAAAGGATTCATAAATAGTGAATGTTGTTAAGGTCTTTTTAAAGGATTCGTAAATAGTGAATTTAGTAAAGACCTTTTTAAAGGATTCATGAATAGTGAATGTTATTAAGGTCTTTTTAAAGCATTCGTAAATAGTGAATGTAGTAAAGACCTTTTTAAAGGATTCATAAATAGTGAATGTTATTAAGGTCTTTTTAAAGGATTCATAAATAGTGAATGTTGTTAAGGTCTTTTTAAAGGATTCGTAAATAGTGAATGTTGTTAAGGTCTTTTTAAAGGATTCGTAAATAGTGAATGTAGTAAAGACCTTTTTAAAGGATTCATGAATAATGAATGTTGTAAACGCCTTTTTAAAGGATTCGTAAATAGTGAATGTTGTAAAGGTCTTTTTAAAGGATTCATGAATAGTGTATGCTGTAAACGCCTTTTTAAAAGGATTCATAAATAGTGTATGTTGTTTAGGTCTTTTTAAAGGATTCGTAAATAGTGAATGTTGTAAAGGTCTTTTTAAAGGATCCATGAATAGTGTATGTTGTAAACGCCTTTTTAAAAGGATTCATAAATAGTCAATGTTTTAAAGGTCTTTTTAAAGGATTCATGAATAGTGAATGTTGTAAACGCATTTTTAAAGGATTCATAAATAGTGAATGTTGTTAAGGTCTTTTTAAAGGATTCGTAAATAGTGTATGTTGTAAAGATCTTCTTAAACATTTATAAATAGTGATTGTTGTAAACGCCTTTTTAAAATGATTCATAAATAATGAATGTTGTAAATATCTTTTTAGAAGAATTCATAAATAGTGAATGTTTTAAAGGCCTTTTTTCAAGGATTCATAAATAGTGTATGTTTTTAAGGTCTTTTTAAAGGATTCGTAGATAGTGAATGTAGTAAAGACCTTTTTAAAGGATTTATGAATAGTGAATGTTGTAAACGCCTTTTTAAAGGATTCGTAAATAGTGAATGTTGTAAAGGTCTTTTTAAAGGATTCATGAATAGTGTATGTTGTAAACGCCTTTTTAAAAGGATTCATAAATAGTGTATGTTGTTAAGGTCTTTTTAAAGGATTCGTAAATAGTGAATGTTTTAAAGGTCTTTTTAAAGGATTCATGAATAGTGAATGTTGTAAACGCATTTTTAAAGGATTCATAAATAGTGAATGTTGTTAAGGTCTTTTTAAAGGATTCGTAAATAGTGTATGTTGTAAAGATCTTCTTAAACATTCATAAATAGTGATTGTTGTAAACGTCTTTTTAAAAGGATTCATAAATAATGAATGTTGTAAATATCTTTTTAGAAGAATTCATAAATAGTGAATGTTTTAAAGGCCTTTTTCAAGGATTCATAAATAGTGTATGTTGTTAAGGTCTTTTTAAAGGATTCGTAAATAGTGAATGTAGTAAAGACCTTTTTAAAGGATTTATGAATAGTGAATGTTGTAAACGCCTTTTTAAAGGATTCGTAAATAGTGAATGTTGTAAACGCCTTTTTAAAAGGATTCATAAATAGTGTATGTTGTTAAGGTCTTTTTAAAGGATTCGTAAATAGTGAATGTTTTAAAGGTCTTTTTAAAGGATTCATGAATAGTGAATGTTGTAAACGCATTTTTAAAGGATTCATAAATAGTGAATGTTGTTAAGGTCTTTTTAAAGGATTCGTAAATAGTGTATGTTGTAAAGATCTTCTTAAACATTCATAAATAGTGATTGTTGTAAACGCCTTTTTAAAAGGATTCATAAATAATGAATGTTGTAAATATCTTTTTAGAAGAATTCATAAATAGTGAATGTTTTAAAGGCCTTTTTCAAGGATTCATAAATAGTGTATGTTGTTAAGGTCTTTTTAAAGGATTCGTAAATAGTGAATGTAGTAAAGACCTTTTTAAAGGATTTATGAATAGTGAATGTTGTAAACGCCTTTTTAAAGGATTCGTAAATAGTGAATGTTGTAAAGGTCTTTTTAAAGGATTCATGAATAGTGTATGTTGTAAACGCCTTTTTAAAAGGATTCATAAATAGTGTATGTTGTTAAGGTCTTTTTAAAGGATTCGTAAATAGTGAATGTTTTAAAGGTCTTTTTAAAGGATTCATGAATAGTGAATGTTGTAAACGCATTTTTAAAGGATTCATAAATAGTGAATGTTGTTAAGGTCTTTTTAAAGGATTCGTAAATAGTGTATGTTGTAAAGATCTTCTTAAACATTCATAAATAGTGATTGTTGTAAACGTCTTTTTAAAAGGATTCATAAATAATGAATGTTGTAAATATCTTTTTAGAAGAATTCATAAATAGTGAATGTTTTAAAGACCTTTTAAAGAGATTCATAAATAGTCAATGTGTGTTCTAAAGGCCTTTTTAAATTATAGTACCCATTAGGAAAACGAAAACGGTACTTCAATAAAAAAAAATCGTAAAAAGTGAAAAAAGCAAAACTTTTCTGGTTTTTATTTGTTATGGTAAAGATTCTCCATTTTAAAACAGCCGGAATTTTTTGAATCTTCGTCTTCTTTGTCCACTTTCCTTTAAAATTGTTTGAAGTACCACGTTTCAAATGATTTCTTTTTTCTCCACTTCCTAGAGTCCTCGTTTCACAACCACATAAGGGCTATACTATACGATGAAAGCTGTCAGATATCTTTTCCTAAGTTTAAGACTGTTGACTTTGGCATGTTAAAAACCTTCTTTCGTTGAAGACGTTGTCTTCTTAGACAATTCTACATATAACATCTACTTTTTACTTTGTCCATTTCTGGTAATCTTGCTACCTATCTATGTAAATGATTCGACACGTTCAAGATGTATATGACCTATTTTAGCTCACACTGTAGGTTTTTATTCTTGGTCGCAGACTCTTTTTTTATATATATTTTCATATTATATACATTTTCCTTTCCCATGATGTCATCCATTCTTGTTATCATAACTTTTGAGAGTTTCTTCATTTTCCTCTGGAAGAGAAATACCATCAGCATATCTGAGCATGGCTATTCGTTCTGAGCATGGCTATTCTTATTCGGCTATTCACATAACTCTATGCAATGAGAAACTCTTAAGTTGAGACATTTAACACCCTTATGTCTCCTTTAAAGTTTTAGTGTGTGTTTTCTCCTATATGTTTTTCTTAAACTCACAATGCTTAAATCGTATCAGTATTTCCCAACCTCAAACAATGAAGAACCTTTGCACAGCGACAGAAATTGATTTAGACAACAATACAATGTTAGATTCTTACATTTGTATATTTATATATAGAAGAAAAGAAGTATATTTTTAAAGTTAAATCTCAGATGGATATCACCCCTTTTCGTATGCAACCAGATTTACTCTTGAGTCACAGATGAACATAAGTTAGTGACACATATAGTAACAGTGACACACATACTTGTAACAGTGACACATATACTAACAGTGGCACATATACTAGTAACAGTGACACATATACTAACAGTGACAAACATACTAGGAACAGTGACAAACAGGGATTTAATGGGGCGTATACGGGAGTATACGGCGTATACCCACTTAAAATTTTTATAGTCCAGGGTATACTCATCTTAAATTTACGAAAGAATGAGAGTATATTGGGGTGCGTACACGCCAAGTAGTATTGCGTAAACGATCGAGCGTTTACTTACCAAAAATTCTAGACAAACATACTAGTAACAGTGACACGTATACTAGTAACAGTGACACACATACTAACTGTGACAAACTAGTAACAGTGACACACATACTAACTGTGACAAATTAGTAACAGTGACACATATACTAACAGTGACAAACATACTAGTAACAGTCCGGTGCTTGGGATCCCTGGTTCGATCCCAGCTCACGCCGTATGGACTTAGTCGTGGACAAACACGATGTTCGTGCGTTTCCTCGGGGTTCTCCCCTTTCCTCCCACTTTCTTCATTCCACCATTTCATTCATTTCTCATCATCACCGTCTCCTTTAGCCTAACCGGCATAACCGTAGGACGTAAAACTCAAAGATTTCATTTATATACTAGTAACAGTGACATTTATACTAGCAACAGTGACACTTATACTAGTAACAGTGATACATATATTCTTAATAGTGACAACAGTGATACAAATATTCCTAATACTGACACAATATTCCTAACAGTGACATATATGATTTCAACATTGGCATTCATATTCCTAACAGTGATACACATGTTCCCAACAGTGACACACATTTACTAACAGTGACACACATTCCTAACAGCGACATCATATTCTTAACAGTATCTCCCATAGTGCTTGTAAATCTATATTAGACCTTCAGATTGTAAGAAAAAAAAGTAAAATGTAAATTTTGGGGGAATGAATTTTAAATCAGCTTGAAAAGGAGGCTGTACTTACACCTGACCACCCCTAAAGAGACACATCACCATTAAACTTCGAAAGCTCAAAAATACGTTGTTTTGTAAGATATATATATATTTTTCTTGAAAGCTCCCAAAAGAAATATTTATTTCAACTTTTGATCTTGTGATTTGAAAATCGTATTAGTGCTGTAAAATATTGAGGGAGCCATAAAAATGTGAGAGATAAGTGTTCCCTTGCGAGCGCTCGTGGAAAAAATAAAAATAAAAAGATTTTTTTTATGATTGTTGAATGGTCGTTGGTGGTTTGGCAGGATCAACAAAGCAACGCGTACACAAAGACAGGATAGTTTGAGCTATTCAACACAAAGAAATGGAATCCTGTTCAGAATAACAATCAAAATATGATCCTACAGCGGATTTATATTTGTAATAAGTAAAATGATTTTCGTGAACCGCGTTCAATATAAGTCGTCTATCTCTCTAAAAGAAAGAAAGAAAAAGAAAGAAAGAAAAAGAAAGAAAAACTTATATAACTCTAACTCTAACTCTATGGTCTATGGAGCCCGGGGGTTCAATGCCGCGTTCACAAAAGCTCTCCACTGACTTCTATCCTTAGCTAACTGCATCCAGTTTCTACTTTGTATTCCAATCGCTGCGAGATCCATCTTAATATTGTCCTCCCATCTGCGCCTACGTCTTCCTAATCGTCGTTTTCCGATTGGTCTTCCAGTCAAGAGTTTGAAAGCGTTTCTACTTTCTTCCATTCTAGCTACATGACCTGCCGACCTAAGCCTCCTAGACTTGACGACCCTAACAATGTTGGGTAAACCGTATAAATTATGTAGTTCCTCGTTATGAAGTTTCCGCCATTCCCCATTCCCGTTCCTCTTGGGTCCGAATATTCGTCTCAGGATCTTGTTCTCAAACACTTTCAGTCAATATTCTTCCCTCAGAGTAAGTGACCATGTTTCGCAGCCATACAGAACAACAGGCATAATTATCGTTTTGTATATTTTAAGCTTCAAATTCCTTGACAGAATTCGCGACGACAAGAGATTTTGAACCGAATAGTAACAGGAATTCCCTGCTTTTAGTCGACATTTAATTTCTTCGTGAATATGATTTTCCTCTGTTAATATTGATCCACTCCATTATGCTGACTTCTACGGTAATTTAAATTGAAAATGAAAAGTACAAGGAGGTAAGTCAGTTTTTTTTATGACTTTACACAATTACCCTTTTTTCCACTGACTTACCTACTTCTTCGCCTGTAGGGAAATTCTTTAACATTACATTTCTTAGTGACTAACCCAATGGTGCCCATCCCCCCTTATGTCCATGAGGCACCCCCCCAATTGTCTATCCGTAGGTGTTCTTCCATGAAAAAATCTTCGATTAATTTTTACACCCCCTCAAACATATTTATATAGATTTTTACCCCCCCCAAATATTTCAATGACGCAGTTTGCGTCATAGCCCCCCTCTGTGGGCACCCCTGACTTACCTTCTTTTTACTGTGGGATTTACTCCAGGCTACATAATTCTTCTGTTAACTCATTTTCGACCATTTTCGACCTCCTTTTTCCTCTGGGGTCTTCAAATAAAATTAAATGAAATCTTTTAGTTTTACGTCCCACGATTATGCCGGCTAGGGAATGATGAAATGAACAAAGTCGGAGGAAACGGGAAAACACCGAGAAAACCCACGCACACGGTATTTATCCATCACAAAGCTCATTTAGCGCGAGCTGGGATCGAACCAAAGACCCCATACACCAGAGGTGAACGCCCTACCACTGAGCCACCGCGACTCCTCGTAATTTAAATTGGTAACCATTTGACAGATTGCATATTTTGCCGTGTTTATAATGTCACGGTTCAAAGTATTACGAATTTCTGCGCTAAAATTTTAAGAAATATAGGTCTGACACTTCATATATAAGAGAAATGATACTTTTCATAGTATTTGTAATCTTAAACGGAATCCCAAGTTTGTTTCCTAGTGGACGAGCATCGAATACAATAGAAGAGTTCGTATTGCGCCATATTCTGTAGGTTCACGTCTCATTTAGCTTCAGTGACGAAAAGACACTTCAATTAATCAATCTATTATTACTTTTTTCATTATTTTCTATTTGTTTCATACAAATAATGTATAAACTAAACAATACGTACAGTATAAAAAGACCGCTTCTGCATGTATTAAATATCAAGTTAACATTGTCTTTGGTATACGTACACATTAAATTCCTTACTTGTTTTTATCGCTTTCGCTAAAGAATGAAAAAGACAGATGCGGGTATACAATTTGTATCATCTCAATCTAATTGTTATCTTCTCTTGTAAGGATATTCCAGAAGAAAAGAAAAAAGATGCTTTAGCTTAAAAGAAAAAAAAAAACAATACAGAAAACCTCATAGCTGAAGAAATCTGCACTAGAACCATTTATATTGTTGTTATTTTGTGAGATATTAGAAATTGTATAAAATGCATAGAAAAATAATGAAAATGAAACCTTTCAGTTTAACGTCCCACGTTTATGTCCTCACGACTAAGGGAGATGATGATTAAAGCAAGTTAGTGGCGTATTTAGGACTTTGTTTCGGGGAGCGAGAGCAGCTATGCACAACATGTGAGTAAGCACTTATATTTTTTCCTTTTGGGTGCCGACAAATTTTAATGAAGTTTTGCATATAACAAATTTATTTCAGGGGGGGCTTGAGCCCGATAACCATCCCCTAAATACACCACTGAAGCAAGTGAATGATGATGGAAGAATTGGTGGGATGGAAAAGTGGGAGGAAACGAGAGTACCCCGCATAAACCCACAGACACGGTGTTGTTCACTAGAAAGTTACTTGGCCGGGATCGAGCCAGGGATCCGATGCACTAGAGATTAGCGCTCTACCACTGAGCCACAAATCGCTCCTCAGTAAATACACTGAAAACACAAGCCGATGAGTTTATTTATTTATTTAACATAACAGGGAACATCGATATTCTTCCCAATTACAAAAGTCTTACATAGAATTATTCAATTCACATTACATAAGAAAAAAATGAGGGAGAGAGAGAAGAAAGTAAAATAAAATATAGAATAAAACCAGTTGAGAATGCTCCAATAGCATTGCCAGAACAAACTTTAAAAGAATGGAAAGGTAGATTGAGAAGGATAACTGTAATTGTTCCTACATGTAAAAGTAAATCCTTTTATCCGCACCTTCTTCTGTTTTCTCGCAAAAATTCGCAAAACATCATCTCTCTATGACTTACGGTTCCCGAGACATGACGACTTAAATCTTCCGAAATTCGATTTTTTTTTTTTTTTTTTTTAGCCAATATCTGAGGAACAGTGGCCACCGGTTACTATTTGGTACCAAAATGTTCACCATCCTCTTAGGTATTGATTAACACCAATATGATCTCTCTATAACTTACGGTTCCCGAGATATGGCTCCCTAAATCTCCCGAAATCGTAACTATTTATTGGCCAATATCTCGAGAATGTTAAGTCATAGACAGATGATACTGGTGTTAATCAGTACCGGTACCTAAGAGGATGGTAAACATTTTGGTACTGATATTAACTGGTGGCCGCTGGCGAAACCAATGGCCAGTTGAACAGTGGTCACTGGTTATTATTTGGTACCAAAATATTTACCATCCCCTTAGGTATTGACCAACATTAATATCATTTCTCTATAACTTATGGTTCCCGAGATATTTCTTCTTAAATCTCCAAAAATCGGCCATTTTTTGGCCAATATCTCGAGAACGGTAAAAGTGACGCGAAAAATTCCATCAGTTTCTCAGATTAGTTTTTGATGCTTTAACGAATGGAGGGCACAAAATTAAAAAAAAAAAATGAAAATAATAGAGACGGACACCCACCCACACAGACATAGATAATTCAGTAACGAACTTTCTAAGTTCGTTGAATATGAAAGTATAACAATATATATATATATATATATATATATATATATATATATATATATATATATATATATATATAGTGGCGGATCCAAGAGGGGGCTATAGGGTCTATAGCCCCCCCTTGACGCTCAGGTATACACTGGATAAAATGGATTTCAATCCTGCTTTACACTGGATAAAACGACAAAATATGGTTTAGCCCCTCCCTTGATCATATCCTGGATCCGCCCCTGTATATACAGTATATATATATATAAAAAGTCGAAGCTCAAAATCTACGCAATCATAGATGCCTTTTTATTGAAGAAAGAAATTTCGGGAAGCGAGGAAAGCAATAGTAGAGTAATTATTCTATCTTAGGTAATTGTCGTCTTAATAAAACCTCGATTTTTGGCACACTTTTGGCTTATGATTTATTTTTTTTAATGTCGTCATATTCTGCCCCACCTAAAAGTTTGCTTCATCAATAAAAAGACATACCAGGTACAGTCAACGACAAAAGCTCTTTCGGTTTGGTAAAATTTATTTTGGGAATAACTGTGGTGTGGTTGCAACGTACAGAAAATTACTTTTTTTTTTTAATTTACCGTACTGAAAACTGTTCTTAAATTGTCCTTCAATTACGAAACTAATTTAATCAAACTAAGAGAACGTTTGTCACTGACTGTACAATCAATGTTTTTTTTAGAGTACAAATAAAAGAAGAGTAAAAAAGTCTGAAATGTCAAATTTATTAAATTTTATCTTAATTACGGTTCCTCAAAGTAATTATGTTTCGATTGCCCTAAAATTTTGTTTTTGTCTTTTTCACATCAAAAGACAACTTTTCTATACTATTAGAAATAAATTTTAAAAATCCGTCTTTTCGTTCCAAACTATTAATTAATGATTGGGAATTAATTACTGGAAAACTGTTAAGGAAAACAAATAAGGGCATAGTTCCTAAGTGCTCTTTAACACTCACCCAGCGAAGATACAAAAAAAAAGGCTTCTGACGAAGATAGGGTCATTTTTGACCCATCAATATTTTAATTGCTTTTCTTAAGGAAAACAATATCGTTACTAGTTTTCCAATTAAATAAACCTTAATATTAATGAGCATATTGGACTTCAGTGGCGGATTTAGAAGGTAAAATTTGGGGGCAGCCACAACCCAGACTATGATAGCTTAATAATAATTTTAAAAAAGATGTAAATAATAGGTCTATCTTTAATTATTTTTATCACTCAAAAAACTGAGGGGCCTAGGCTCGCTAGCCCAGGCTAGAGCCGCCCCTGTGGGTCTTGGTTTATTTATCGAAATATGTATTAGTCCCCTCTAGTTTGATATTTACTCTGACAAGGTACATTCGCGTCTGATTTAAATGCAGAGGAATGTAAATGAAAATGGAAAAATAAATAGAAAAAAAGTTATAACAAAATATTTATGGATCAAAAATGACCTGATCTTCGTTGGACGAGTGAGTCATGCGACAAATCAAAAACCAATTATGCATTTATTAATATTTTCCAGTTTTAGCCGATTGAAAACAAATGCATGTTTAGGCAATTATTTTAACTTTGTCCTGTTCTATGTTTCCAATGATGTTGTTACAACCATTGCAGAGACCAGAGCAGAAACCATAGCAATTTTACCACAGAAAGGGTATACTTCTTTTCCCTAGAGAAAAACTGCAAAACAATGTATTCATAATTTATTTGTTTGTTATTGAAGCAGTTTAATTTCAACCATAACACTGGGTTTCTGTGAATAGTACAAATTTTAAATGTGATAATTATTAATATTCGTGTCAGACAAGATTTTTAAGAGGAAAACCCACATGACATTTTTTACAGGAGAAAGCCACGAAATTAACTTACAGGGAATCGCCACTTATCCATTGGTTTATAAGGGGAATTTTTTCCCCCTTTTTTTCTGAATTGAACTACAATTTTAATGATTTTAGTTTTGCTGTCTCCTTCTTACGTATATTTAAATGACCCTTTTGATTTCAAAATGAATTTGTGACCCTGTGTAGCGTAGTCGCTGACGCTCTCGCCTTTAATACTAGCGGTCCCGGGTTCGATTCCCAGTGGAGACACTCGGTCGAAAAGGTGTAACAGCTTTTTCAGGTCAACTATCATGAATGAGATTACCGGCTACGGTAAAGATTAACGGCTACTAGAGTTACTTGGACGAAAATAGTAGCTAACTCTGGCAAATACTAATGGCTATAGAGGAGCTACTTAGAAGAAAGAAGTAGCGAACTTTGGTAAAGATTAACGGCTAAGGGAGTTATTTAGAAGAAACAAATGGCGATCTCCTGTAAAGATTAACGGCTAGGGGAGTTATTTAGAAGAAAGAAGTAGCGATCTCTGGTACAGATTAACGGCTACGTGTGTTATTTAGAAGAAAGAAGTAGTGATCTCCCGGTATAGACTAACGGCTAGGGGAGCCATTAAAAGAAAGAAGTATCGATATCCGGTACAGATTAACGGCTGAGAAAGCTATTTAGAAGAAATAAGTCGCAATATCCGGTACAGATTAACGGCTAGGGGAGCTATTTAGAAGAAAGAAGTAGCGATCTCCGGTATACATTAACGACTACAGGAGCTACTTGCAAGAAAGGAGTAGCGAACTTCGGTAAAGTTTAACGGCTAATGGAACTACTTAGAAGAAAGAACTAGCGATCTCCAATATACAATCTGGGTCTGCTATTGACTGTTCCACCAGGAATTAATGAAAGAAACATAGCAGAGCTATTCAACATTATGAACAAACAACATTAGGAGAGGTATGGTTTCCGTTTCTTGTGTTTAGAAAGAAGAATGCATATATATCATTGCATTGCTGTATGTCTGTAATTTTCTCTGATAGAGTTACTGGAGAATACTGCTCCAGGAGTTCCTCCTTTGACAGTGTTATTATCTTGGTACAAGGAAAGAAATGTCAGTCGTCTAACCTTCCTTCGTCTTCAACCATGGAAAGACCTCGTTTCAAGAACCACAGAATATATGCTAGTGAGTTAGCGTGTTTTTCAATAAACGAAAATTGAACCAACGACCCAAGTTCTTCTTTTCTTTCCTTTTCTTTTGTTCCCCTTCGGAGGGATGTGTTTCGTTTCCGTAAGAAAGAAAAAAAAAGACGGAAACCACAAATGTCATTTGGTTCTTGAGTTCACTGATACTGTTTGCTACCTTCTTCTATTTTATTTATTTATTTTTCTTTGTTTTATCTGTAAGGCATGGCATTCTTTCTTCATATATGCTTGTTTCCTTGAAGTTACTTTACGGAGACATCTTTTGCGACAACGTCGAAAATGTGATCTGATAAAAAAAATTCAGTTATCATATTGAATTCTATATAATGCATACTAGAGAAGAAAGCAACTAAAAATCCAGTACCTTGCTTTTAGAGTCAAGATGTTCTTGTAATATCTTTATGTGTTAACTGTTAATGTATGAACTCATAAAAATATTTCTTTTATAACATGCACTATAAAAGATTTGTTTTTTGGAATAGCATGAAGAAACTGGCCAATGTTTCATCTATGTTAAAGTTATGCCAAAACACATCCGCAACAATACTGTATGCTAACCTAGTGTATACTCACCACTAGTATGAACGTGGTATTCAGTATTCAGAATGAGTGGTATTCAGATAGTATGAACGTTTTTATTTATAACTAGCAGAATACTTGTTCTTCGCAAGAGGAGAATACATTTCATTTGGACATAAAGGGGTCAATTTGGATTTAATCGGCATCGGAAGTGTCACTGTTCGTCTCAGAGATCCCAAAAACAACGTAACATTGATCATTTTCGATCATTATATGATTTCAAAATTTGATTTTCATTGTTTTCAGGAATTGCATATTGTAGACAGATCCTTAACACATCTTTTGATGCAGTGAAACATCAGCAAAGTTGCCAATTCAGAATGTTAATTTATGAAAACTATGATTTCCCTAGTTCCTCCTTACAAAGGCCTCATCCGATTAGATATCGGTGGAAATGAAAAATTCTTTTTTCTGCTCCATAGTTTCAAAGCCACTCCAACTTAACAAACTGAAAATTAATGACAGAACATCCATACGTATGAGCTATGAGTCAATTTACATGTTTTTGCAAAATAATAATAATAATAATAATAATAATAATAATAATAATAATAATAATAATAATAATAATAATAATAATAATAATAATAATAATAAAATAAAATAAAAAAAATACACCTTTGGTTACATCTGGCAACACTGTGTGGCTCCTAGTGTACTTCAATCTTTGCTTCCTAGTTTAAAAATATATGCATGAACAAGGCTTCATTTTAGTATAACCATTATTCGTGTATCACTTCAGGTTCAAAAGTTCTACTATCCCAAACTCCGGGTTGCATTTTATATTGTACACCCTATATTATATATTTACATCTCTCTCTCTCTCTCTCTCTCTCTCTCTGTATATATATATATATATATATATATATATATATATATATATATATATATATATATATATATATATATATCTTTATCAACTCCTCCCCTAAGTTTCACCGTCAAAATGAAATGATAAAAACCATTCCAGACCCGAACTTCATCTATATGGAAAATTTGTTGGAGATCGGTCGCGTGCTTCAAGAGTTATGTCACTTTCAATTTCATATACAGGTATTAGAAGATTAATAACTTATCAACATTTTCCAAACATTTTATATGCAAGAACCTTCCATTTACATTAACAACTACACGTAGTACGCTTGAATATTGATAGAGGGCGTCACTTTATGGCATTTACATTAACAACTACACATAGTACACTAAAATATTGGTAGAGTGCGACACTTTATGCCATTTACATTAACAACTTAACATAATACGCTTGAATATTGGTAGAATGCGTCACTTTATGACATTTACATTAATAACGACACATAATACGCTTGAATATTGATAGAGTGCGGTACTTTATGCCATTTACATTAACAACTTAACATAATACGCTTGAATATTGGTAGAGTGCGTCATTTTATGACATTTGCATTAAGAACGACACATAGTACGCTTGAATATTGGTAGAGTGCGACACTTTCTGCCATTTACATTAAGAACTAAACATAATACGCTTGAATATTGGTAGCTTGCGTCACTTTATAGCATTTAAATTAACAACTACACATAATACGCTTGAATATTGATAGAGTGTGGTACTTTATGCCATTTACATTAACAACTTAACATAATACGCTTGAATATTGGTAGAGTGCGTCATTTTATGACATTTGCATTAAGAACGACACATAGTACGCTTGAATATTGGTAGAGTGCGACACTTTCTGCCATTTACATTAAGAACTAAACATAATACGCTTGAATATTGGTAGAGTGCGTCACTTTATAGCATTTACATTAACAACTACACATAGTACGCTTGGTACAGCGCGCTACTTTATGGAATTTACAGTAACATCTACATTTACAGTAACAGTACATTTGAATACTGGTTGAAAGCGCCATTTTACCGTATGCCATAGAACTCATTTTTATTTTTTGGAATTAAAGAGTTGTGTTACTTACCTAACTTTCATTACTCATAACATCCAACAGGAATAAAATAAAAATTGTTCGTAAGCTGCTTAGCCAGGGGACTTTCGATTCAGCCTTTCTGCTGTCGTTTTTCCCAGGATACTTTGCGGCCGGTGACGTCACGTAGAGGTATCGCGAAGGATGTTATAAAATAGAGGATCTGCCCATACCACAAAATCGTAAAGCCATACATATCCTATGATTGGTGATTTTCTTACCTGTGAAACGTTATTCTGGGTAATTTCTTCTCACTTCTATTTGTACATCCATACGTTCAGCATGAAACCATTGTATAATATAAATCTAAAACAACGATTTAAATAAAAATAAACGACACACTACATGTCTACATATGAAGGTCACAATGTTTTCAGCCAACATACATGGCGGTCATTCAGTTACCTAATAGGGTGAAGATACATATGGGCAGATTCTCTATTTTACAACATTCTTGGGAATCGCGAGGTGTCGTTTAAGAGGACAAGTGAAAAACTGAATACACAAGTACGCTAGTGAGTATTTCAAGATAGACAAAAGTTCCTCCACAAGACGTCACGGGCAGGGACCCAATCAGAACACTGAACGCAAACTGGGGCTACCAGTTATTTTATGTACCTTGCTGCTTAGGTACTTTCAACGATGGAATAGAAAGTAAATCTCCCACAAAAATGTCCCAGTTTGAAATAGCAGAATTATGGAAATCTTATTTATGGCATATAAGTTTGTAGACATATTTTAAATCTGTACGAAGTTGGTAGTCAGGCAGCAAGAAAATAATACTCTAGAAGGCATTAGATGGATTTGTAATAGAATTGTATAGTTTTTTAAAACATTTATTTCTGGTGCAGCCTCTTGACAAAGTGCTCCAGGTACTTCACCGTCATGTGCCAATAAAATGAGCATGTAGAACTCAGGCACAGAAATTTTGTTGGGAGGGGTCAAGGGCGCCGATCCTGGGGGACCGAGGGGGCTCAGCCCCCCCCCCAAAGTTTATGTGCCCCCCTTATTGTATTTAAGAATATACAATACCAGGCATTATTTGGATGCAATTTGTCTTTAAATCCTCATATATGCCTTCTTCATTTGAATGGGCCCCCCAAATTTACAGAGAAATCGGCGCCCTTGAGAGGGGTCCCCAGTTTTGAGGAATCCAAATACTACAAGACAATACGTCTATGTCGCATTGAACTGATATTATTAGGCGCCCGAAAAGACGATTAGTGACTGACAAAAACTACTGTTTTCAGAACAAAATATGGAACTAGATATAAGGAAAGAAAGCATACAGATGATCATTCATCATCATCATTGTCATAGGAATTCTGCCATTTTTGGCAGGTCAGTTGACGCAACTGGGAAGCTTTCATGCTCCATTGCCTTTCACTAATCTCTTCGTTTTCACGTCATTTTTTCTGTTTTGATATCGTCCATTAATTGTAGTCTCCTTGGCCCTCTTCCTCTTTTTCCTGCCACCATACGCTCTAGCATGTCCCTCATGATACAGTTTCTTCTTAGCTAATGTCCCAATCAGTTTCTCTTCCTCTTCTTAATAATATCTAAAATTGTTCCTTTCTCCCCCACCATTTTTTAACACCCTCTCATTCGTTTTTCACTCGAGCCAGCTAATTCTCTCAATTCTTCTCCATACCCACATTTCGAAAGCTTTCAGTTGTTTTCCATTCATTTGTGTGTAATGTGCTTGTTTCTGCTCCAGGTTATATCGACTCTTTCGCTGCTGAACAATTATAGTTTTATTAATAAAATGTACAAATATTTGTGGAATTATGAAGATTTTTGGGGGCGTCCGGACCAGGTGACCAGCGGCGTAAATCTGTCTTCAACATTGGGGGGAACGGGTAAGACCGTTCTCATAATATATATATATATATTTTTTTAAGCAATGTTCTAAATATTTATGAAGTTGAAAGACAAAGCTGTGGAGAATCAGAAGAGCAGTTGTCTTCAACATTGGGAGGAGGGCAGATTTGATTCTCATTCTAGTGGAGGGGACATCAATTTAATCTCACGTTTCTTTGTGGCAATCGGATACAAATCATCACATTTCTCCCCCAAAAAATACACTTCAAATCGGATTATTCGGGGGGACAGTCACCCTAGTTCAAACATTGGAGGGGACATGTCCCCCTCATCACCCTGGGATTTATGCCAGTGCAGGTGATCCCCTCCTCGTTGTACGACCCTAATATAAATCACGATGATACTATTCCTACGAAGAAATGCGAGTTTCATTGTTATATAAAGTTTGAAACCATATTCTTAATCTGTGCACAGATTTTCTACGGCTTTAAGGATTAAAACATATTTTTGTATCATGAACACCTACTAACATTTATGAAAGTAGAGCTCCTCCGTGGCTAAGCGGTTAGCGTATGCGCCTTTGGCGTGGGAGACTCGGGTTCGATTCCCGGCGGGAGCTCATGTGGTTCGGATTCCACGTTAATCAGTAGGTCCACGTCTCATATAGCCTCGCTGCTGAACGGGACGTTAAACCCAAAATCAACTCAACTCATTTACGAAAGTTACAAACAATAGTCAATATGGGCTAATTTTCACCGACCTAATTATTATACATAGTTCATTATACATATACATATACACAGTGGCATATTTACGATTTTGCTTCGGGGAGGGCTTTGCTAACTTTCGGGAGGGGGGCTTTGCCTGAAAATGTGAAAATTCTGCAAGATATTTCATATACTTTACTATAGTAAGTAAGATTTTGGGAGGGCTTAAGCCCGGAAGCCCCCCCCCCCTAAATACACCACTGCACATACATATACATAGACAGAAGTTCTTTTTAATCGGTTCCTGTTTCCAGATTATTTGGGAGCTAAACACAGATAAAACATTTGATCTAATTCTTCCGACCAATTTAATGCAATTAGACGATTACGTACACTTGGAGAACGGTAATTGTTGGCGTTTAATTATGTGTTAACAGTTAACAAGGGGAAACAATTAAATCCATTTAAATTAATTGATCCTAGATGGCTCTGTGGTTCTGCTGGTTGTAACAACTTTTATCCTTACTCTCCATACACTAATAGTGTGTTGTCAATTTCACACTAACGGCACTAAAATGTATTTGTGTACGAAGTGAAGTACACAGTGTCGTAAAAAATCACCATTAATTAGATATTTATTTTCTCTGATCAAGACTGGCCTTTAATTGTTGTTCAAACTATATTTATCACGGTTTTGTAACGTCTAGTGATTTAGAACTACATGCAATGTTCCTCCATCAGTGTTGCCAACAACATCTGAAGAAAATATGTTAGATGGTTTTCAGAAATAAGCTTTTTTCCGCAAAAAGTGGCTAGATTTTGAACTGCCAACCTATAACCCACATTGTAGATTTAAAAAAAACATTTTCTGTGTGTAGGGTAGGATTATAAGTGAGTTATAGTAAAATTTGAAATGTTGAATTTTATTCGATGAAGACTAACAAACAGCATACATGACATTAAATTACAATAAAATCCATCAACAATTCATCCCATTTGTGAAAGTCAACAACCATATCATCAGTTAAATTGAAATAAGTCATCATCGATGACGTCACAACTAGCTGAGGGGCTCAAATTAGATGCACTATCATAGGATTGTGAATGGGTTCACTAAGTACGCAAGAAATTTTTACTTGAAGGGGGGAGTTCAAAATAAAAGGGGGGTACTCTCAGAATAGTGATATAATTTTTAAACTCAAACAAGAAAACAGTATATTTTGTTACGCAACTATTGCAATACTACTACTACTACTACTATTACTATTACTAATAATAATAATAATATCAGCTCTTTGCAGTGATAGGTTCAATAAACTTTACACATTTGAGCATTTATTATTATCATTCAACTAAGTAACACAGTGAAACCTCTCAAAACGGACATCGGTGGAATCGTAAATGATAGGTATCCCTAAAAGAAAGGGTTCTCTCTCATAAAACCACACCACACATATTTATGGCATGGAAGAATAAGAAAGTTTGTCCTCTTATGAAGTTGTCCACTATTGAGAGATGCCCGTTAAGAGAGGTTTCACTGTATTAGGAATTAACCACCACTATTTTACCCAGTAATTACATATGAATTGATTACATACGAATTGTAATTATTTTGCAAAATTCTGCCCAACAAGTTTTAGTAGGTGATTTTTTCCAAAATATTCATTGGGAAAAATTCCCTCGTCCCATGTTGAAATCACGTTCGTTTAGTAATTAGTATTGTACATAGCTCCAATTTCATTATTTTAATATTCTAACCCTGTTGTTAATGTTAATTGTTGTAATATTATTTGATCTCTTAATCTCTGTTCCTGCCCCTTCCTGGCTACATTATTGGTTCTGAATATCTTTCATAAGAAAATTATTCATTGATTTAGTTGTTTTCCAAAAATCCAGTTTTTAAATTTACAAATATTTTGTATATTTCTGTTTTGTCTTCTTTAATATACCCTAATTTTAATAATCCCAGGGCTCATAGTGGTCTGGTCTTTTGTAAATAGTTGAAAAGTGACCAAAAATTGGCCAAAAACACACGAAAAAGTGACGAAAATCTCATCATGGCCCATTTTAACTTTGTCAATTTATCCATCACCTCTCTCTTTGTTTGTTGTTTTGTTTCTTCTTTACCTCTTCTTTTTGAGCTTCCTCCTTTCTTAGATTTTCAAAGTATGCTTTGTAGTTACGGTAAGCAGACTTAGCAGATGTTAGAAGCTTCTGAGTAAGTGGAACCAATTCTGGCCTATTTCCGCATTTCTTCATCCCAGACATTATATTTAACTTAGCGTTGGGAGTTCTCAAAGCCGTGAAATATTCAAGTTCATCACCTACTCGTAAGAAGAACATACAAGAAGCATAACACAAGACGAACATGATGAACCACATACAAACACACACACAACGTTGAGCGTAGCTTTAACTATTACGAGAAAAAACTAAAAGACCATTATGATAGAAGAAAGAATAGACACAGAAGGGTTCTCAACCCCACCTTGAGAGCTTAAGCATCCACCAACCACCCACTGTGCTTTAGAAAGAATAAAAGCTGAAGTGAGAATAAAGCTGACTGTTTCACATGTGGCGGCAAGTACTGAAGCTTTGAGAAGAGTAATGAGTAACAAGTTTCTGTCTTTTTCAATTTGTTTATATATATATATACAGTGGCGTATTTACGATTTTATTTCGGGAGGGGCTTTGCTAACTTTCGGGGGGGGCTTTGCCTGGAAATGTGAAAATTCTGCAAGATATTTCATTTACTTTACTATACTAAGTAAGATTTCGGGGGGGGCTTAAGCCCGGAAGCCACCCCCCTAAATACGCCACTGTATATATATATTAGAAAACTGCCAATGCAAAACATAAATCACGAGAAAAAGTCACTTTGCCTCTCAAAAAAGTAACTTTTAGTGACCAACTTGAAAAAAAGTAAATTTTAGTTAAAAAAAAAAAGCCTCGCTTTGAGCCTTGTTCCTCTCAATGTATTTACGTGAATAAAAATATATTTTACAAAAAATTAAGCTAGCACCAAATCCGTTCCTGCATAACACTAGACTCAGTATAAAAAATATATAATTCTTACTGCGATCGATCTCTTTATTTCTAAAAACGTTTTGACTACACCCTTCTAACGTCCGTCCGTTGATACGCCACTTGCAGAGCAGGCTCGAAACCAGCCACAGAGCTTTGGGGGTGAGGCGTGAATATGTTAGGAGGGGCCAAGTCATTAAAAATTACCTTACAAATATCTAAATTGTGCATTTTGTATTGAGGTCTGAAGGGGACATGAAAAATTTAGGGAGGCCCTGGCCCTCCCCTCTGGTTGCAAGCCTGTTGCAGAGTAGCACTTACCAAGTGAATCTGGTATAGGCTTATTATTACTGTATATTGTCACATTTTTCCTTATTGATGAGGTAGGTAGGTGAATGACCACTCAAGACGTTGCCAATTTTAGTTATCTGCATCTGTCCATCATTTTTTTTCTCGGAAACGACCGCGGAGCCCAGAAGGGTAGATATCAGCGGTCTGTTTTGTCAATTGTTTTGATCGAAACACTGCCCGGAACAATGAGGTCAGCCGTACATGAGAACGAGGTCGCTTCGTATTTTGAAGTGAAATAAATAAATAAGAATATTGCCTTCTTTCTTAAACGCTAAAATTTTTTTAACTTGTAATAAATAAGCTTTACTGATTGATAAAATTGGATTTGGAAGAGTATACCTTTTCCACGCAGGGGTGTGTGTAAAGAAATTTGGAGGGGGATGTTGGGGGTGGTGTAGATTACTCCCTGGATGGGTTGTGTTTGTGTAGACTTCAATTGCCCCAATTTTCAGTAGTACTTCTTTCGGCAGGTCCTTACAAACGTTTCTTATTTCTCCGTACATCCACATGAATTATCATGATTGCACTCAGACTGAAAGTTTTCAAGTTACTTAGATATCCTATTTGTTTTACTTAATAAACGAAAACAATCCCTGTGGCTCGAAGATCCGAACAGTACTAAATTTGTGTAAGAAAACTTCATTCTTGCAATGAAATACAAAAATTAAAACAATTAAAAAAGTAGCAAACGGAGCCGTTACGGGAGCGACATTAAAATTCTTTCTGAGTCGGCAAGTATTGTTAAGTACTTGTAAATCTGTGGATGGGAGAGAGGAAGAAGATTGAAAAAGAAGTGTTTGTTGCGTAATAAAGCACCCTCTGGGTAGAGAAATCCATTAATATGATAATATATAATGACAAATAAGGATTTTTTAAAACTTACACTTCATTTTTAAAGAAAAAGTATGTTTAGAATTAATTTAACGGCTAAAAAAAGCCAGAAATGCCGAAAGAGTGTAACGGACCAAATTTTCCGTTACAGAAGTTTTGGTACTTTAAGGGGACACTACAAAATATTTTTGAAAAACTAATAATTTTTCTTTTGCCCGTTTTTCGTAAGTGAAAAGAGGTAATAAAATGTAACTTACCACAGTAATAGATAATGTTATTCTACACCCGAAAATTCGAATCGGAAGAATTTTCAGTGTTGCTATCCATAGAAATTACAGAGTGACCAGAATTTGAATTACTCAAAAATCTAGGCAAAGGCAGCCACTAGAAAAATGAACTTATCGGTAATTGATGATTTATCATGCTGTCTATGTCCCTTGTTTACTACTTTTTAAATAATGTTTGTATTTGTTTTGTAATAACTTATTTATTTTGTAATAATTTATGTAAGTTTTATAAAATAAATAGAAATATTATTTAAAAAGTAGTAAACAAGGAACATAGACAGCATGATAAGTCATCAATTACCGATAAGTTCATTTTTCTAGTGGCTGCCTTTGCCTAGATTTTTGAGTAATTCAAATTCTGGTCACACTGTAATTTCTATGGATGACAACACTGAAAATTCTTCCGATTCGAATTTTCGGATGTAGAATAACATTATCAATTCTTGTGGTAAGTTACATTTTATTACCTCTTTCCACTTACGAAAAATGGTCAAAAGAAAAAATATTAGTTTTTCAAAAATATTTAGTAGTCTGCCTCCTTAATAAATAATGACATTTTCATCTCTTCAAAATAGCTAATTCGGGTAGGAGAAAAGAATTTGTAGAATTATCTGTTTAGTTTCAAAGATGTTTTATATTAAGAAAGAGCATAAATCTATATCATTTTAGAAACGATTTCGATTATTTTATTATTTAAAGTCATAATTACTATCCAGTTACTTTCCTTTTAACTATTAATATACATAAATGATCAGTCTAATCTAGTACGATGTAATTATGTATTCTTTTGATGTTTGTAAACATAAGTATGATGTTATGCTTAGGAAGTAACTTGTCAGAAGAAAAGAAAGATAATTATATATGATGTTGATTCAAGATGAAGTAAATATGGAAGTTTGTAAATCTTGTTTGTTAGTTATCGAGACTTGTTTTGAGGTTATTGTGATATGGATCTGAAAATGCATATGAGCGAGTAAGTTAATTACGGGTCCCCTCAACTGTTTCTCTGTTGTATCACAAAGAGATAATGTAATCATCATCTCCTTCTTCTGATATATATATATATATATATATATATATATGTGTGTGTGTGTGTGTGTGTGTGTGTGTGTGGTGTGTGTGTGTGTGTGTGTAGGCGTTTCATCTGTGGAACTAGCTTAATAAAATGCATATCAGGAAATTAAGGGTTAATGTAGAAGCTGTTCTTCTTTTGATTAGTATAATCCAGAAGTAGTGTATGTATCTATATGTTTTATAACATGTACTGAATGGTTGGATGATGTATATATATGTTTGAGAGTCGACTATTGATATAACATATGGATTTCCCGTATAAAATGATATATTAAGTTCGAGCCGATGAGATGCCGAACTAAATAGAATGAAAGGTGTTGAATCCAATGTATTTCAATAATCACTCTGTTGACCCTGTCACTATGCTCACCTTCCGTACATGTGAAAAGTTATGGGTTAAGTTCTAAAGTTGGGCGTCCGTTTCCAGCAAAATTTTTAAAATTTACAGGAATTTGTGTGCTTGATAATATATAAGAGTCTCGAAAAATCTGTTTATTTCTTATTTATAAGCGGTTATAAACATGGGACTATACGGTGAGCGGAGGGAACTACTTTGCGCAAGGTAACCGAACAGTTGCATTGTGGGAAACAAACGAATGTTATCAACATGGCGAATGTACAAGGGCAATGAAGTAACAGTTTTAACATTTGTGAAGCAATACGTTGATAACGAGCAAAATCTTTTAAAAGTTTGTGAAGAGCACGGATTAATGAACCTAATAACAAGTTGCAGAAAGTGTGGAAAGGAGATAACAGCGAAAAAAAAAAAACGTGGCGAAAGATGACGCCCAACTTCGGAATAAATGCCAAAGTTTATTATACGACTACACACTTCCAGACCGATTTATTTTATGCTGACGTCGACCTGCTTTGTCTAATGAAAACGCCTTGTACCACGAATATAGTATATCGTCACTACAGTTAGGGATTCCACTCTACGATATCCTGAAACTTTTTACTATATGTAACAAGTTCTCTACATATGTTGACGTGAGAGAAAAGAGAATGTTGAGAAATGTTATAAGAGTTTCATAAGGCTATAGGCATCTCGTAGATTTGTATGGCTAATTGCCTCTACAAATAGGCTAGATTTAGATAAAAATTAGCTACATTGGCATCACTGTGCTGCATGCCTCGAAAACTCATAGCCTGCTTAACATAATATTACACATACTTACATAGCATTTTTTCACACTTTACCCTAGTCAACTATTTTTAAGTTGGTCACAAGGAAGCAGGTGAGGTTAGATTTACATCAAAGTTGCACCACGCGACTGTGACGCAATGTCATTTGTTATTAATATGGGGGTCTAGGTGAAACAAAATGAGCCCTACGGGGGTTCTAACCCCCTTCGCTCACTGACACTTATTCAGCTGTTTCGTAATATAAACAAATCACAATTTATGCATTATATATTACGTACAAGAACAAACGAGTATTACTTTTGTCTTATTTTAATGATAAAAGCGTTATTAAATTTTTTTTTAAGAAACTAAAAATTTCCTTGGGCCGGGTTTGAGTCCACGACAAAAGCTACTTTTACTACTAGCCCATACGCTAGCACGCTCGGCTACGAGGACCGACGGCAGTTGGCGTTTGATTTGTGTCATATGTATGCTACGTGACGAGAAACGGATAACTTCAACCAATCAGAATTGTGCATTTAGCTCCTATAGCTAAGATCGAGCATTATTACCATATTAAGATCGAGCTACATACCATATTATTCTTTACCAACATGCAGTGATGCCAACTCATGGGGAAAATCCCATATTGTGGGATTTTTTTGACAATGATTTCTTGAAATGGGATAAACGTAATTTTCGTAAAATAAAAAAAAAATTGGCAGGATGTATGGATTTTTTCCCTTTATATCTCTTCCACTGACGCCCAAAAAATGCATATGGGGGAGGAGTAGACAAATGACTCGTCAATAAACTGGAAATTAATTCTAATTGTCAAACTTTGTTACTATAAAATGCATGTTAGTGTTAAAGTGATTATATACAGTGCCTTGTGAATCTCAAAAATAAAAAGTGCCAAGGAACGTTAATTGTACTCTATTATTAAAAAAAAGAAATGAAATGAAAGAACAGAATTAATGGAATCAGATAAAACGAGAAACGTCAAACTTAGAAACCGTTCCATACGAAATGACTAAAGAATGAAGTTTATCAAGTTTTATTACGTTCAGTAGAAAATTGTCACTAAAGCGTGACGGAAATATAAAACTCACAACAAAATTCACTTATTTTCATCAGGACTTTCAATAATCTCTTTCAATTAAGGGAAGCACTTATTCATAAACTATTTGATAAATATGTACATATTTGGAATTTATGAGTGATTCATTCATATATTGAAGAAGAAAATAATATATGTACTAATTTCACTGTTCATGTTTCCCAAGTTTAAAAAAATTTTGTTAGTAATATAGCGTAGGGAAATTCAAGAGCAAAATGGGAATTTCTGTCTCTTGAGATGGGATTTTATAAAGTTTCAGGTTGGCATCACTGATTCAGTTGAAGATAAGTATAACATGGGAAACTCAAGAGTAAAATGGGAATTTCGGTCTCTTGAGATGGGATTTTATAAAGTTTCAGGTTGGCATCACTGATTCAGTTGAAGATAAGTATAACATGGGAAACTGAAGAGTAAAATGGGAATTTCCGTCTCTTGAGATGGGATTTTATAAAGTTTCAGGTTTGCACCACTGATTCAGTTGAAGATTAGTATAACATGGGAAATTTAAGAGCAAAATGGGAATTTCTGTCTCTTGAGATGGGATTTTATAAAGTTTCAGGTTGGCATCACTGATTCAGTTGATTAGTATAACATGGGGAATTTAAGAGCAAAATTGGAATTTCTGTCTATTGAGATGGGATTTTATAACGTTTTAGGTTATCACTACCACTAAGCAAAATTTGATCCTGATAGGATGATTTACATATATCCTACATAGATTCCATAGCTCGCGAACAGTAAGCTTTCAGTCCATAATATTTGACATGCTTATAGGCTATAGTTGGTCAAGGTCTTTTTATCTGTTAAAAATGATTACTCCATAAAAATAATACCAATTACCTAATAAAATAAATGAAGCTCTTAGGATTTTATTCACTTCATCAATTCTGTCAAATACGTTCATAACATCTGATGTATATAAGATATAAATTTAAATATAGCATACAAAAACTTCGTATATTAAGTATCCCAACAACCACAATAATGTTATAAAATAGAGGATCTGCCCACAGTTATATTTGTTCCCGTAACTCGGTAAAGCCGAAAAACAAGTGAGCATCGCTAAATCTGATTGGCTTTTCTCTTTACCGCCATTAAAAGCTTAAAGGCTTTTACGTTGTAACATCCTTGGATAAACAGCAACCACAAAATCTCTTCTTCTTCCTCTTCTTCTATTTGTCTGTACATACGTATTAAATTTCCAAACTATTTCTCGCTAAAACCATATTAACATTAATTCATTTCTTCAATTCAATTACGCGAAATTTGATCTCGAACGGATGATTTACATATATACAGGATAAGTCAAAATGATGGACCCGATTTCAGAAATTTATTCTGTAACATCTAATATCTTATTGTGAGACATGCGGTTCGAAAGCTTAACTCTTAAAGCTGAATTTCCACATAGTTTTTTTTTTCACTTTCTATAGCGTAGAGTCATCTAGAGACCTGTCTATCAGTTTGAATGCAATTGTCAATAGCAACAACTGTCTCATCAGGAATACGATTCGTCACCTACCCGGGTCGCGCATCATCAGTCAGTGTGTCCCTTCCACCACGAAAACGCCGACACCACTTTCGCACTGTTTTGTCTGAAACACACTTCGCACCATTGATACCCTGCATTCTCTTGTATATACCCGCTGAATGTATACTTCCACACAAAGAAAGCTTATCCCCACCCTACTGTTCTTCCTTGATAACGTTGGTCACTGGCACCCCTTTGGTGTGCCACACGGCGCCACGTCTTACCTGGTAGGAATGCGCACGAGACGAGTCGAGACAGGATTTTCCTGACAAAATTCGAGTCGAGACACGGCTCTTCCAATAGAAAAATATACATTTTTCGAGTCGAGACATCACTTTTACAGCACATTTTCGAGTCGAGACAGCCACAAATCTTGTCTCGTGCGCATCCCTATTACCTGGGGTAGAGAAAGAGACATTGATAAGTAACCAACTTCTGCTAAGGTGCCATACTACGCCCGTGCGCAACAAATGTAACATTTATTATGGCCTACACATATGTGGATATAAATAGCAAACAGGACTAATATCTCCCTTAACACGTTATCCGGATATTTCGAAGTGGACGTTTACACTTAACAGAACCTTAGCTTTTTTTCGAAAATTTGTTCACATTAAAGACATCCGACGTAAAATTAGTATCTCTGACAAAACCGTCATATGTTTAACGTCACTGTTAAACAACAAAATTAGTTCGCAATGTACTTGCAGGTATCAAGTACAAGAAACCATTTTCTGCACCTTATCAAGTTTGATATGTTAAAGTTTCATTTTATACTAGGGTAAGCTGATTAGCTTTAATGGGAAAGAAGGTATGCAAAATTAAATATCTTGTTGAAACAGAAGTTTTAAAGATGTTTGTAGAAAGGTACACAGTGTTATCTCTGTTTCATACAAAGTACCAAATACAATAAATTTAGAAAGAACACAGAATGTTGCTAATAAGATAAAAGGGGGAAATAGTTATGTTTCCTAAATCAGATTAAAAGCTTGTGTTCTTTTGTAACATTGTAGACACAATTATAATTTTAAATGTTTTTTCTTTAATACCATGTCTTATCAAAGAAAAAGAAGAGATGCAAACCATGAACACACACACACACACACAAACACAAAACACACACACACACAATTTTTTGTTACTATTATTTCGTTTTATTACTCTTGATTCCTATTGTTAACCAAAGAAAAAGAAAGACAAATAAACGAGAAGGAATAATCAAAAATAATCTAACATTCTCAATGATTTTACAACTGTATTTCTGAGAACATAACAAAATATACTTGTTCTCAATTATGGAAAATAGTTACTCACAAACTATTTTTAAAAAACGTAATTTATTATTTAGCTATTTGTAGAAAATCGTAATTTGAAGATAATTCATGCCGAATTTGAAAAAAATAGCACATGTCGTATACAAGTTCCAATTTTATATTATTATTATTATTATTATTATTATTATTATTATTATTATTATTATTATTATTATTATTATTATTATTATTATTAGCTGAACTTGCGCACTCTACACAGAGCATCATTCATATATGAGCATGAATCTTCTTATCATTTCTCACATCTATACATGCCCCTTTACAGACACAAGTGAAGAACATCTAGATAAAAATCGGCAAGGGGTACCATAAAGGAGAGATTTTTTTTCAATATCTCGCACCCTTTTTAAGATATACAACCCCTGTTTACAACCATGTTATGTTGAAATGTATAACTCGTAGGATATGTTGCTTTTTTAAAATTTCAACAGTTCCAGTGTACAACTAAAAAAATGTAATAAAGAAATAACGGCCATTTTTTTAAAAAAAATATTCAGTAGAACTGGGCAATCTACACAAAATTTGGAATCGATCAGTGAAAGCCACACATTTCTATAGTGCGTCCAGTAAGAGAACGTCTCTGACAGCTCGCAGTGACATTGCCACTACTCGCGTGTCAAGGTTTTTTTTCGGTGCAACTGTAGTGGCAATTTAATTAATGGTATAAGACAGAGTGATCGTGGTTGGTAACACTGGTATCAAAGTAGGGGCTGCAATGTCCCACCGCATGTGCTAAGAAACGTCAGAGACCATCTTTTGTTGGCCGTGCTATAGCACTTGTGATTTTCGAGATCTCATTGTCGAAATGATTGGAGACAAACATATAAACTTTTCTTTGGAGACAAACATGCAAACCTAGCATTTTAATATGTAGATTATTATTATTATTATTATTATTATTATTATTATTATTATTATTATTATTATTATTATTATTATTATTATTATTACTAGGAATGCAATGTATATACCCGATTGCAATGAAATGAGCTGAGCGAGCTTAAACTACGTAATCAGGAAGCGTTTTTCGGTGATTATTCCTCGATGGTACATCGGATTTTTGATTTCGACCTACGTTGTCACTCAGCACGACATACTCTATCAGCGTGCTAAGTTTGGTTGAGATCGGCCAAACGGTCTAGGAGGAGTTCGCGGACAACCAAACGGCTAACCCGAGTATAAGAGCTTCGCTTCGCTCAGCTCAATTATTATTATTATTATTATTATTATTATTATTATTATTATTATTATTATTATTATTATTATTAGCAACAATATTAGTACAACGTGGAAAATTAAGATGCAAAATGAGATTTTTTGACTCTCGAGATGGGATTTATAGCGTTTCAGGTTGACATTAGTGCTCCATAAAGGGATTTATCACTCAGGCGTAATAACAGAGCGGAAATATGATTGTTTACCCACTGCTTCCTTCATATAGAGAAGCGCTGGTGACAAACTTTCGGGGAGCAAAAACGATGATAGATAGCGAGAAACGGTTTCAAGCAAACGATTAGGTGTCCCAAGAATGTATTTAATTTCCATCCTTTACTCTCTACTGAAACCGGAAGTGATATAAATCCACTACAACTTCCGGTTTTAATATTGATCTACATAGAACAAAAAGGAAGAAAAGATCCTGAGAAGCGTTCTTTCAAGGTCGATGTAGCGTTCTAAGAATAGGTATTAAGTTATATTCTCTTGTAACCTTTATTTAAACCGGAAGTGGGAGAAATCAATCACTTCCGGTTTTAACGTGGATCACTACTGAGTAAAAACGTTTGTATATAGCGACCAGGTGTTTTTTGCTATCAACTAAGCGTTCCATGTATATAGAAGGGTCCAAATCTCGTGGCAAATTTGACTCGACGTGACTATATTTGGCACTGAGAGAGGGTTATGGTACATGTTCGAAATGGCCACCAGCAGCTTCTGTATAACGCCTATGGCACCGAACTGCACACCGAACTATGGCTTTTATTGTATCTGGCGTAATGGCAGCACGTGATTCTACAGCAACCCCTAGTAGATTCAATGACCTGTCTACATGAGAATGAAGGTTTTCAGAAGCCCAGTAGACACAATTGTGGCGGTTTACAGTGCCATTAAGTTTGAATTGCGCCTCGTCAGTTTACACAAATTTTACTGCAAATTCCGCATCCTCGCACAACCATGTGCTAAAACTATCCACAGTACTCCATCGTTCGATCTGTGTCGTCTTCATTCATCCCGTGTAGCAGTCTTGGAATGTACACTTTCTTCTTTGCCCTCTTTAGAATGCATCTTACACTTGATCGGCTCACCCCACTTTCGCGTACTCCCTGGTTCACTGAATTTTCTGGTAAAATATTGCAACACCGAAGTACGGGATGCCCGACTTCGTGCTCGACCGAATCTTTCCTTATGCATACTTTTTATTGTTCCGTCGACTTTGAATTTATTGCGAATGCCGGCAATTGTTCAACGTGTTGGTGGCAGTGTTCCAAAGTCTGCAGTATTCTTGAAATGAAATGAAATCTTTAAGTTTTACGTCCCACGCTTATGCCGGTTAGACTAAAGGAGACTGTGATGATGAGTGAAATGGTGGAATGAAGAAAGTGGGAGGAAACGGGAGAACCCCAAGAAAACCCATGAACACTGTCCACCCCAAATTCCACGGCGCAAGCTGAGATCGAACCAGGGACCTCAAGCAGCGGAGGTGAACGCTCTACCACTGAGCCACCACGCCCCCTGCAGTATTGTTGTACCTCGTAAAGGTTCTCGTATTCCCAGTACCATTTTAGTACAGCCTTGTGCTCAACAAACGATAAGCGAACCTCAGCCAATGTTGCTACTTCACTGTCTTGTGCTGCACTTGCTAATATGATCAGCTCGCATATTTTTTTTTCACGCGCTACCCTAGAAAACTGTTTTTAAGTTGGTCACAAGAAAGCGGATGAGGTTAGGTTTACATCAAAGTTGCACCACTCGAGTGTGACGTAATGTCACGTGGTGTTACCATAGGCGCAAAGGTGGAATAAAAGGATCCCTGCGGGGCTTCTAACTCTCGTCGCTCGCTGACACTGGCTCAGCTATGTTTCGTAACGTAAGTAAATCACTTTTTTTTTATCAAGAAAGTTGTGTGTACAAAATGGATTAATTACTGCGTGACATTACGTCACAACCGGATGGTACAACTTCTATGTAAATTTAACTACTTTCCTGCTGGTTTATAACGCCATTGATTATAAGGGCTATCAGAAATCTCTCGGTAAATGGTGCAAAAACACAATTTATGTATTATATAAATTGCCTCTCCTCTTTAGTTTCAACAGTATAGTGTTAGTTATGGTAGAATGTCTGTACACAGTTACCTTGAAGTCTTAAGAGTCATAAACATCGGTATGATCACCATCCATGTCGTAACACAGCAGAATTCTGCGCCAAGTTCTGGCAGATGTTTTGCGGAGATACTCCGGAGTCACGAGGGTGAAGGCGTGTTCCACAGCTGCTGGTAATTCCTGCGTTGTGTGATATCGACCGTTTCTTACTTATTGCTTTACGAAACCCCAGTGAACATTGTCTGGTGTCGTCAGATCGGGACTTCTTACTGGTACACAATTAGGGGTACGCCCACTTCCGGACCACGCTGTACAAGGGTAAATGTGTATTATTTTCATCTTATATTAATGATAAAAGTATTACGAAAATAAAAAAAAATACTTTCATTGGGTCGGGTTCGAACCCACGCCAAAAGAGATTTTCATTACTTGCTCGCCCGCAAGCACGCTCAACTACTAGCACCGACAGCAACCAGCGTTTGATTTGTACTATATGTATGCTACGTGGCGAGAAACGGATAACTCTAACCAATCAGAACCGTGTATTTAGCTCCTATAGCTAGGCTTGAGCGTGATTAAACTATATGCGACTGGCTCCATCCACCACTGCGCATGCGCGGCGTAAATTGTCAGCTCTATCTACCAATACAAATTTAATAGCTTACACTACACAATACACTTGACATTAAATTAGTGAGTGTAAGTCTTTTTGTTCTTATTAAAAAAAATATTTAATTATAAATAGTGAGTACATTTTGTGGACCATTCTGTATATACAATCTCTTCCCTAATCTCACTACTAAAACCGGAAGTAGTAGAAATATAGCCATTTGCAATATTAATTGGGAAAATATCACACAATACAAACCAAATCCTTAACGTGGTGCCCACTTGACGCTCTTACTTGTTTTCAGAATAATGTAGATAATAATGATAAAATTGTCCTTATTTTCGCCTGATTTCGTCCGTTGTTTTCATTAGAGTTTTATTAAAACTTTTTTTATATATATAAAATGGACGCCCACAACAGTAAAATTCATTTTATTCTTAAAAGAGAGACAGCAGAGAAAAAAAACTTTTAAAAACTTTCCATATTTTAATTTTCTCGTTGATTGAACATAGATGGCGCGAACAGCGATGAATAGAAACCAGCGCAGAATTGCTCTCATTTAAAGGAAGCAAATATTATTGGAGTGAAAAATTCATTCAAGATTTAAAAAGCGTAAAGCGGAAAAGGGAAATTAAGAATGAATTTTTAATTAATGCATTTATTCTATTGGGATAAGAAAAAACTTTCTATGAAAGAACTTCGATAATAAACTTATAATAACCAAATGTTAGTATGTTTTGTGTAAATAATTTAGTATACAGTTGTAAAGGTTCCCAATTTGTTTAAAAAAGTTTTTACTTTGATAAATATATTGTATCTAAACTAGTTACATTTATATTACTCGCAACTCTTCAGTCTGTGATTCTGGTGTGATGAAATCGAGCAGTCGAAGATGTTACAGTGACTAACCATTTTGTGGTTCGGGGAGTGTTGATTTTAGACTTTTCCCCGGGTGGATAATTTTCAATATACAAGGTGGAATGTAATACTATGAAAATGAACATACTCGTAACCCAGATTATGTATGAATGAACATATGAAGTCTTGGATGGCAAAGTGGCGTAAGTCAGTTTTGAACCATTTTGAGATATTGGAACTTTTATTAAAATCGATATAGAAAAATCGGACAAAATCGATTCTCTGTGCTGCCATCTTTTGGCCTATGGCCTGCTTTATTTACCCTGAAATACATAACTTTGCCATCCAACAGGTTATAGTTTCAAGTTCACGGAAATGATTTAATCTTATTGTTTTTTTTTTTTTTTTTTTTTTTTTTTAATGAGGTACGTCACTTTGCCATCCAACACTTCATATGTCTACGAGAGGGAAATTTTGTAGCTCTGAATAGAGTGACTAGATTCAGAACATAAGAAAAATGCACACTCGGAAAACTGACATTTTTTTTACAATCCACGTCCACGAGGAATAGTTACTGCTGTGTGTTTCTTGATTCCATGTGTAATCGACTTTTGTCCCAAAAAAGATTATCGAATATCAAAATATGAAGTTTACTACGGAGCCATCTGTACGAAAAGTATCAAACTATTTTGCAAAATTTCGAAACTTTTATCCCCAAATTATACTACGTAACTTCGAGTCAAAACCGAGACGCTTTATTTTTTTCTTTACAAAAAAAGGGGATATTTTGCGTCTTGCTTGTATTTTTCTCGAAACAACGGACAACTTTCTGAAAGTAAAGAAACATCCCGTTAAAAACGTTAAAAACGTCTTCAACATTTTACGCCTGGAAATTCAACAAATCTGTTCCAGCATTTTGAAGATTCTCGTCATCCCATTTGAATTGCTACAAAAAATCTTCAGTTCGTCGATTATTGTAAGGTTGAGAGCGTTGTCATGCGAGAACACAACCCCAGATGTTGTTAGATGTCGATGTTTGTTCTGGCTGTCAATTTCTTCAAAATGTTACATTAATCTTTAGAATTGATTGTTGTACCACGTTGCATTTGTGCTCCCAGATTGGTCTATACTTTTTGTCTTATCTTGGTGTCAGAAATCACTTCCCAAACGTTGTCGCTGTTGTTTTTGAAACAACCTGTAGAACTCGTAAGTAATTAATGCCATAATAGTACTTTTAAAATCGTAGAATCCACTACAGGAAATCAAAATTTGTACTTGCGTAAGAGAATCTTACAAAAGTCAAAACAGCGAAAATTTTCAATTTTTTTTTAAAAAAGACGACTTTCTATGGGGAAAACTGACCATTACGAAACAGTCTTTTTTTTTTTTTTTTTTTTTTTGTTTAATCTCTAGGTATACCTATCACTCCCTCACAGCATCCTGTTTGAATAATGTTTTAGAGTATAATCATGTGTAAATATTCTACAAGAGAAACATGTGATTATTATGTTACTTGTGGAATTCAAACGAGGAAAAACTTCTGCTACACATCTATTAGTATTTGTCGTGCAAACTAACTGGTAGCAGCGATCGATACAAATATCTTCAGGGCGAAAAGTGTTTTCTTTCTTTTTTTTTCCTGTAACTATCCTGAAGAAATATTTCCATTACATTTATTCATTTCCGGTTGCTCTTTCAATATTTGCAATGAAGATTTTCCCCATTCTTGTACTCCTTTGTAGTTGTTACATACGGAGAACAGTTGCATTGCACTTAAACTCGTGAAATCTGCTCTTGAGCTCTATCTGGCTCGGACTCAACAACTGAGCACGGGCTCTGTAAACAGAGAACGAGTCCTTGGACCAATAAGATTAAATGAGCAGGAGATCAACTGACTGCGAGCTCCATTGAGGACAGTGAGCCAAAGCCGGAAGGGGCACGAACTTGAGCTAGCGTGAGTTTCTTTTTGAGGATAGTGAGTCTAAGACGGACAGAGTGCGAATTTGTGCTACCGTGAGCTTTATTGAGAATAGCGAGTCCATGTTGGAAGGCATGTGAGCTTGAGCTTGCGTGAGCGTTATTGAGAATAGTCACCAAACTGGAAGGTGTGCGAGCTTGAGTAAGCATAAGCTTTATTGAGGACAGTGAGCCAAAGCCGGAAGGGGCGCGAACTTGAGCTAGCGTGAGCTTTTTTGAGGATAGTGAGTCTAAGCCGGACAGAGTGGGAACTTGTGCTACCGTGAGCTTTATTCATAATAGTGAGCCGTATGGTGTATGAGTTTAAGCTAGCATGAGCTTTATTACGGATAATCAGTATAAGCCAAAAAGAATGCGATCATAAACTAGCGTGAACTTTATTGAGAATAGTCAGCCCAAACCGGAAGCGGTGCGAGCCTGAGTTGGCATGAGCTTTATTGAGAACAGTGAGCCAAAGTTGTAAGTGATGCGAGCTTGAGCTAGCGTGAGCTTTAACTACCCGTAACTTTATTGAGGATAATGAGTCCAACCTGGAAAGGTGTCAGCTTGAGCTATTATGAGCTTTATTGAGAATAGTCAGCCCAAGCTGGAAGCAGTGCGAGCCTGAGTTGGCGTGAGCTTTATTGAGGACAGTGAGTCAAAGTTGGAAGGGGTACGAACTTGAGCTAGCGTGAGCTTTAGTGAATATAGCGAACACGAGCTCGAGCTCTTAATAAAAGCAAGCCCAAAGTGCATAAAGTTCATTACGAAACTGTAAGGTACATTTTTTATATAAATTTCCACTCAAAGACTAAAATTGTAAAATTATATATATATATATATACTGTCAATTATCCGCTTCACTGGGTTAAAATTAAAAAAAAAATAGTAATATGTTCCATTAATCAGAGTTAGAAGGGAGAGAGGAAGAGTGAAGCACTCTCTGTCGGTAATTTTTTTATGATTTTTATGTATCTCTCCTCCCACTTCTCCAGCTTGCGGGACTGAATTTGGATTTAAACTGTATCGGAAGTGTCTCTGTTCGTCTCAGTGACTCAGAAAACTATAGATTCAACATTAATATCGGTCATTTTCAATCATCTTTATCTATCTCCTCTCCTCCTTCTCCCCTAAGTTGCACCGTCAAAGTGAAGTAATAAAAAACTTTCCATGCCCGAACCTCAGTCGATGTTGAAAATTTGATCGAGATCGGTCGGGTGGTTCAAGAGATTAAGAGTCACAAACATAGTGACTTCATTTATATATATATATATATATATATATATATATATATATATATATATATATATATATATATATATATATATATATATATATATATATATATACAGAGCGTTCAAAAAGTCTCTATACACCTGAATTGTCACATATTCAAAGCAACGAGAAAATTATTTTACTCAAAATTTATTATATTTTATGGCATAAAAGCACTATATACAGGGCGTAGCATATACACGCATATTTTAACAGCAAATGTTGGAAATGGCCCCCATGAGCCTCCAAACCTCTACTTGCCACGCTTCAGGTGTATATGGACCTCTTTCTCTCTTTCTTTCTTTCTTTCTCTCTCTCTCTCTCTCTCTCTCTATATATATATATATATATATATATATATATATATATATATATATATATATATATATATATATATACGATAAAACTTACGATCATAAGAGTTTTCTTTGAGCTTCAACTGAAAAAATAATGTAAATGTAATTTACCAAATATATAATAATAAAAACAACAGAAAAAAGTTTTACTTCTGTTATGCGAGTCACAGCAAAACTGGAGATACCCATTTTTGCTTCTTTTTGCAACATTATTGTCATAGGATGCGGGGAATAAACTTTTCAGGATTTTAACTTTATGTTTGAAAACAGAAATAATCCACAGCTTCTGAGCTAGGTACAATGTTCCTAATAAATTTTAGCTGTGTAGCAGTTTCGTCAACTAAATAAACGTTTGATTTCATCAGACACGTTATAATCCGTATTATACGATACACGGCTACATTTTAATAAAAAGAATGTGCTTTGCTTAATGACTGTGAGTTATGTATATTTGAATTACTAATGCAAAGCTAATATGAGAATTATAATTATGTTTGACTAAGTGCTTCATAACAGCTTCATTATCTTAAATAATTTAAACTTGAAATACAAATCACTGAATAAACGGTATAAACGGTACTGAAGTGTGTCTTTATTCAGCTCTGCATTGTAACACTTGCAGAATGACAATGCATTGATATGATTAAGCGTCAGTGATCAATGTATTGGATACGCAGAAACGACAGGTTAATTCAGAGGAAAATAAATTTTACACGTGTTGATTCATTTGAAACGTAACTTGAACTAGAAATAAGCAAGACTTATTTTGAAAACTAATAACTGTGTAACAGTTTCGCCAAGTAACTGAACATATTGACTTTATCAGACACTGTACAAACAAAAGGGAAATTACATCTAAATATAACAGGATATACCAGAAACTGATCCTGAACGCTGATCGGCCCTTTCCCTTATTGACCCGGCAGAAATCTAAGCTACAAATTATGTTTTTCTAATAACTTGCCTCACTATTCGTCAGTCTTAAGTCCTGATCCTGTTACATTTAAGTGTAACTCCCTGTTGTTGTTTTTTTTACAGTATCTGATGAAGCCAATAAGTTCAGCTAGTTGGCGAAACTGTTACACAGTTATTATTTTTCAAAATAAACGTTGCTTAGTTTTAGTTCAAGTTATGTTTGAAATGAATTAACACGTGTAAAATTTATTTTCCTCTGAATTAACTTGTCGTTTCTGCGTATGCAATACGTTGGTCACTGATGCATCGTCGGATTAATCATATCAGTGCATTGTCATTCTGCAAGTGTTACAATGCAGAGCTGAATATGGATATACGTTAGTATCGTTTATATCTTCATAGGTGGTCTGATTCTCATACAGTACTAATTTTTAGATTTACAAAGAAGAACATGTTTTTCTCCATTTCCCCCCATAAACTTCACATGAGGCTTTATTCTATTATATATCACTCTGTTCAGTTAAATAAAAGCTATCGATCGGTATCTTTGAACATATATTCAATTTTTGTTGAACACTAATAATACAATAGAGTTAAAAATTTTCTTTCTCGTTAAACGTTAATAATATGCTAGTATTATATATATTTTCTTTTTCGTTAAACGTTAATAATATGATAGTATTACATATACTTTCTTTTTCGTTAAACGTTAATAATATGGTAGTATTACATATATTTTCTTTTTCGTTAAACGTTAATAATATGGTAGTATTACATATATATTTGCTTTTTCGTTAAACGTTAATATGGTAGTATTACATATATTTTCTTTTTCGTTAAACGTTAATAATATGGTAGTATTACGTATATTTTCTTTTTCGTTAAACGTTAATAATATGGTAGTATTACATATATTTTCTTTTTCGTTAAACGTTAATAATATGGTAGTATTACATATATTTTCTTTTTCGTTAAACGTTAATAATATGGTAGTATTACATATATTTTCTTTTTCGTTAAACGTTAATAATATGATAGTATTACATATATTTTCGTTTTCGTTAAACGTTAATAATATGGTAGTATTACATATATTTTCTTTTTGGTTAAACGTTAATAATATGGTAGTATCACATATATTTTCTTTTTGGTTAAACGTTAATAATATGGTAGTATCACATACATTTTCTTTTTCGTTAAACGTTAATAATATGGTAGTATTACGTATATTTTCTTTTTCGTTAAACGTTAATAATATGGTAGTATTACATATATTTTCTTTTTCGTTAAACGTTAATAATATGATAGTATTACATATATTTTCTTTTTCGTTAAACGTTAATAATATGATAGTATTACATATATTTTCTTTTTCGTTAAACGTTAATAATATGATAGTATTACATATATTTTCGTTTTCGTTAAACGTTAATAATATGGTAGTATTACATATATTTTCTTTTTCGTTAAACGCTAATAATATGGTAGTATTACATATATTTTCTTTTTGGTTAAACGTTAATAATATGGTAGTATCACATACATTTTCTTTTTCGTTAAACGTTAATAATATGGTAGTATTACGTATATTTTCTTTTTCGTTAAACGTTAATAATATGGTAGTATTACATATATTTTCTTTTTCGTTAAACGTTAATAATATGGTAGTATTATATATATTTTTTATTTTTCGTTAAACGCGAATAATATGGTAGAATTAAGTGAAGTTAACGAACTGTCTTTATTTCTGTAGATAATGATATTCTCCTGTGGTATTTGCTACTCAGTAATGTAAACACAACTTTTTTACTGCCTATTCCTTGAAAGTCAATTTTGCGGATACTGGTTTTCTCCAGAGCCATTTTTGCCTTGTATCTTTTACATGAAACCCGTCTTTTAGTATTCGTTCCTTGTAAAATATTGGCTCTTTTGTTTTCTCAAGTACCTTGCCAATGAGCGTCGACGGAAGAGCGCATAAATAATAAGAGAATGTTTGCTTTGAAAATTTTTCTTATCTTCTGAAAACAGGAGTACCTCAAAGTTCCATATTCGCTCCCTAACTTAAAGACGATATCATATCATCCACAGTTCCTGTGTTCTTTGGCTATATATTAGCACCAAGGTCCTTTGTATATCTGCCTTCACTTCTTTTTTGTTTTTGTTTCATTTCTGTTTTGAGTTTTCCTGTTTACATTGAGAAATTAGCACCAAAATTAAATATCATATAGGGTGGGTCTAAAATTAGTGATTGTCAATATTTGTGTTATATTGTGCAAATGGGAGACTGGTAGTATCAAATGCAAAATAATTATCTTTAAAAAACTTAAAATAGGAAATGAAACAAAAAAAATCAATATTTTACATTAGTAGTATCTGTATAAAAAAAAATCTGTGTGTGTGTGACTGTATGAGAAAATGAACAACAATATAGACAATCTTCTAGTAAACCGTGCATTTTGCTATATATACAGTACATAAATAAATAATTCTAGCAAACGTAAATAAATAATTTGTTCTAGCAAACATAAATGAATAAAATATCCTAGCAAATATAAATAAATGATTTACTGTAGCAAACTTGAATGAATAATTTATAGTAGCAAACATAAATAAATAATTTGTAGTAGCAAATACATAATTTATTCTTGCAATATAAATAAATAATTTATTGTAGTGAACATCAATAAATAATTTATTGTATAGTATAGCCAAATCCAAACTATCACTTAACTCAGTATGATGTGCTTATTCCGTAGGAAATACGAAAACTTGATTTAGGTGCCCTTAAAAATTTTGTGGCCCCTGATTCAATTTTGGATCCAAAGATCCATTGTATTTCAATCAAAAATTTCCTTGTAGTTCTTATATCTAGAGAACTATATACAGTGTAGGCAAACTCAAATTATTACTTAACTCGGTATGATGTGCTTATTCCGTTAAAAAAAAAAAAAAACACTCGAGTTAGGAGCCTTCGAAAGTTTTGTGGCCCCTGATCCAGAAACTAATTATTGGCCAAGATCGCAATCTTTTGTTGCATCTTTTTGATCATTCCTAAAATTCTTGTTTTCGATTTTCTCGAAAACTACGCATGAGGTTTTTACACTCATAAATATCCTTTTGTTAAGCTCAATAAGATCAATCAATTAGTTTGTCTCATATTTGCACTATTTTTTGTTAAACGCTAATATTCTGGCATTGCAGGCGCACTGTAATAATCCTTACACTATATATTAAGAATTAGAATTAGACTTCTGGGCCCCCCTATTGGTCCATGTTAGCCCGTCACCCTAACAGCACAATTACATACCAAGCATATGCCTATCATGTTCCCTCAGGTACATGGGAATGTGTCCAGTATGTGCTTTATGTATCTCTGTGAGAGAAATCACATGAATGCTAAGTGATAGTCACAGTGTATGTCTGGCTCTAGGCACATGCCTGACATGTACCTGGGGAACGTCTCTGGTATGTTCCCCATGCCGTAAGCGTCAATGAACCACAAAATTACTCCCCCAAAATATGTTAAATCGCCTATATCCGTAATGTGTTTACATTAAGCTGAGTCTAAACAACCCTTTAACAAGTAAGAAAAAATTACCCCAAGGTGGGCACGAACCTCCAACCTTTGGATTAATAGCCGCGTGCTCTTCCGGCTTGGCCACGGAGGCGATGAAGGGAACGTCGCTTTTAGAGGAATAAATTGTTGATGTCTTTTGAATTTGGCTAATCAAAGTGCTCCTTTAACCGCGTATATTCGACGATAACCGTTTGGGATCAGATAAAATCTGCCCGACATGTAATTTTATAACAAAATGACGAGTGTATATTTGCTGTATTTCATGGTTCTTTCATATTCACTTTCAAATGATCGGCGACAGTTGCCATCTAATAAAGTTGATGTGTTTATTGCTTCTAGTACACAATCGCGTAGAAAAAGAAGCAACAAATGCATCAAATGTGGGAGATGAATTTAGAACAACTAAATAGCGCATGCCTAGCACATCTTGTGCTGTTAGGGTATCTCAAACAGTATGTACCTAAAGAACGTACCTAGAACATGAGAGATATATGTCCCAAATGACGACATAAATACAAATGACTGTTAAAGTGCCAAACTGAGCCAGGTATATAAATGCTATATTTATGGTACATAGTTGCAAATATCAATTAGGTGTAACAAGTAGCTAAAACTGTATGTAGCTGACGTACATACTTAGCACATAAATATCATATGTCCCAAGTGTCGGGTACCTAAAAAGTAGCTAGGACACCTAAATGGCACCTGCGTAGCACATCTTGTGCTGTTAAGACACGTGTGTGGGATTGACGTTCCTCGGCGATTACATTGCTCAGGGAATTAAATAGATAGAAAGGAATGAGGAAGGAAGGAAGCGGTCTGGGATGTTAGATACCATCCCGGCATTTGCTTGGTGTGAATCAGAAAACCCTACGATAAACTTTACGCAGGGTTGAAGACGTGAATAAGTTTTAACACTTTCTCGACCGAATGTCTCCATCGGGAAGTCGAACCGTTAGCGACTAAGCTACTCGGGGCCACCACTATACAGGGTGGCCCAAAAGTGGGTATACAGTTCCGTACTGATCATTTCTCCGTACTCATTGCTTGTTATATCATTTCTTATTGTTATCCATCAGGCAGACTTAGTTTCTTCATTATTTGTTCTTAATGTGTTTTCACTTGTATCTTAATGTCGGAACTGCTTAAACAAATAAACCTATAAGCTAGAATGTTATACTTGATCAATGCAGGGGTGTATACCTACTTTTGGACCACTCTGATAAAATCGTGCTTAATGTTACATGATTCAAAAATAGCATAAACTGATAAAATGATTGTAAATGCATTTAAATTAATACATGACTAGCTGAATCTGCGCTCTCTAAACAGCGCATTATTTACATATGAACATGAATCTCCTTGCCATTTCTCACATCTATACATGTCCCTTTACAGACACAAGCGAAGGACGTCTTGATAAATATCAGCAATAGATATAATAAAGGGAAGATTTTTTCCGATTGTTTTTTCAATATCCTGCACTGTTTGCAAAGTTTGAGAATACTTTCGGTTGGAGTTTCTAATTCATGTATGATAATTGTTTTCTTTCTTCTTGCAAGCAGTATGTAATAAGCAAATACATTACACACAAAATTAATTATAAGGTTAATGATGTATGGTTTTTATTGGGTGAAACACTCCAAACAATAAAGATTCATCTTAGACTGGAGAAATGGTTGTTCTTCGTTTTTCATTATCATTTGGCCATGAAAACTGAAAGTATTTGAGAACAAGATCCTAAGACGAATATTCGGACCCAAGAGGAACGGGAATGGGGAATGGCGGAAACTTCGTAACGAGGAACTACATAATTTATACGGTTTACCCAATATTGTTAGGGTCGTCAAGTCTAGGAGACCTGGGTTGGCGGGTCATGTAGCTAGGATGGAAGAAAGTAGAAACGCTTTCAAAGTCTTGACTGGAAGACCAATCGGAAAACGACGATTAGGAAGACCTAGGCGCAGATGGGAGGACAATATTAAGATGAATCTCGCAGAGATTGGAATACGAAGTAGAAACTGAATGCAGTTAGCTAAGGATAGAAGTAAGTGGAGAGCTTTTGTGAACGCGGCATTGAACCTCCGGGTTGCATAGGCCATAGACTTAGTTAGTTTTGGCCATGAAAGAAACGCCGGAGAGATATAATAACCTCGTGTACAAATGTGTGGTATTGGAATGTATAACTCGTAGAATATGGTGCTTTAATTTAAAAAAAAATCAATACTTCCAGTGTACTCCTTTAAAAAAAATGTAATAAAGAAATAACAGCCATTTTTAAATATTCAATTAAAACTGAACAATCTACAGAAAATTTGCAATTTGATCAGTAAGAAACGACATCTTTCTAGAGCTTGTAGTTTCCGAGATATCATGGTCAAAAGAATTGACCACAAACATATAAACGTCCCCAAACATATAAACTTTTCTTGACCACAAACATATAAACCTAGCATTTTAATATGTAAATAATTGTACTCCATTTTTTCCATATAACTTAACATCTTCTGAATACATAGTGCATTCTTTCGTTTAGTGAGTAGATTGAAGAGCGAATAACGGAGATTGGAAGATAAAACCTTGCCATAAGTCTTTACATCATTTAATGGTTTAGACAAACACTTGAACGACTTTTGTGTTCGTTTGGATATGAATATTCATTAGGGAACCTCGATTAATATCTATTTAAAAAAAATAATGTTAATTTTGCCTCAAGTTTTTTTTTTCATTTAGCATATTAATTTCTTATCACTAACCATTGCAGAATTCTAACAAGATTAGTTCCAAAAGTCAAGTACTTAAAAAAGTTTACGAACGGAGGTAAGAAAAGCGAGACGAGACGAAAAAGAATCCTTCTACAAAAGCGAGACAAGACAAGATTTCTACAAAATATTTTTCATCTCTTGAGTAACTTTAATTTAAGATCTCCATCTTTTCTTGTATACGTATATATAAAATATAATAATAATCTCCGTAATTCGTAATACCATACTGGATCATACTATGTAAAACTAATGTAAGCAGGTATATTCCTTGAATACTGTCCATACATACATACAGACACACACACACACACACACACACACACACACACATATATATATATATATATATATATATATATATATATATATATATATATATATTCATTCCTTTCGATCTATCAAAATAAAATCTCTTGTGATTCGAAGTAAAGAAAAGGAACCGCGATGGCTTAGTGGTAGAGCGTTTACCTCTGGTGCGTGGGGTATCTGGTTCGATCCCCGTTTACACCATGTGAACTTTGTGGTGGACAAATACCGTGTGCGTTGATTTTCTCGGGGTTCTCTCGTTTCCTCCCACTCTCTTCATTCCATTCATTTCTCATGCATCACCATCATCTTTTTTTTTTTTTTTTATTAAAGAACAAATAATAACTGATTTATTGTATATTGAACGCAACAGGTGTATACCCATTGACAGTGTTCAGCAGTATATTTAAATGATTACATTACATAATATTTATTCTACTTTCTAAACTATGTAGCCAAAGTGTTTTTCTTACATGTACATCAAATATATCTATTGTAGGGAATTTTATTTGAACACTATTATATATTGTGCACATTCTTCTAATAGGCAATATACTTAGTGCATTAGTACGCTGTGGCGGTTCATGAAATGTTTGTAGCTGTGAGCGCATGTATTATTGTTCGGAACATTAATGGACATTTCGGGCAATAATATTGGCGAATCTTGCTCATTATGTATAAGTTTATGTTAAAAAAAAACACACACACACACATAGAGAAAGAAATTGGCTTTTCTTGATTCCAGATAATGCATTGAATAACTTGGTAAGAGTTCAAGACACTTATCGTATCGAGGATAAATTACCGTGTCTTTATGTATTAAATAGCGTACAAATGTTGATTGAATTGTTTCTAATTGGATGTGTATATTTTTGCGCATTATGGCATAACCGTGGAATGTAAAAACTGAAAGATTTCATGTTTTTTTTTTCATTTTCGAAGTAAAAAAAAAGACATATTTTCAGATGGGTACAAGTAAGAACTCCACCGAGAAAATTTTTTCTTTTGATTCTTCAAACAATTTAATTATTTGACTTCCTTTCATTTCCTGGCTCATGCTTTAAGAACTTCCTTTGATATTTCGTTTGGAAGGAAAACTAAAAAGAAGAAGGAAACAACTTAAATGAACTAAACTAATGAACTAATTTAATGAACTAATTTAAAGAGCGAATTTAATGAAAGACATTGAAAGGTTTAGTAGCAAAGCTTTCAACTTGCTACCATAAAGCCGGGCTACTTTGACACAGGGGTTTACTTTGACAGAGCGGGGTTACTTTGACAGATAAGTGATTCTTCCTTTCTGTGAACGCCGTTGCATACACCTTCATACATTAGGCTGATACGGTATCTATCAATGAGTCGTAAACCATCTGAGAAAATGAAAAAGAAATATAAATAATAAGTACCGCATTTTTCTTTCTTTGTTGTTATTTGTCAACTCAATCTTGTCTGACTGTCACTGGGGATCAATCTTCTCTGTCTTTCTCTTTACAATCAACGGCGCATTACATATAGTCCTTTCAAGCCAATATAGCACGCGTTGTCTCTAGTACGGTGCTGTAGTGTAATCTGCGTCGTAACCAGTTATCAGTAAGGAAGAAATGGTAAGGCATTACAAACGAAAGCCTGTTTTCCCCAGTATCGGAACTACTCCGAGGAGCAGATTCAGCCAAGCGCTGGATGCAATCAAGAAGGGGATGTCGCAGGCCGAAGCGAGCAAGACATTCCGAATCACGCGCACGACATTGCTTAATAAAGTCCACGGTAGGCATGAGAAGCCCGGACATTCACCTGTGTTGGAAGAAATGGAGGAGCAAATGCTTGCCAGGTTTCTAGCTGCGGCAAGCTGTTGAGGCTTTCCAATGACATCCAGCGACATTCGTCACATGGCATCCAAGTACGTGAAGAAACAGGGCGAGATGTGGAGCAATTGAAAGGAAGGAAAACATCCCAGGTCCCTACTTCGTGAAGAATTCGCTGCAAGGAACAATTTAATGAACGATTGGCGACGAACATAAAGGGTGCAAAAACACGAATTGGAGAGCCAGAGGTCAGGAAGTTCTTTCAGAACATATCTAGTGTCCAGGAGACTGCTGAACTTAAGAATGTTTTCAACTACGACGAAACCTGTATCGTGGAAGATCCTGGAGCTGCAAAGGTTATTGTTCCTCGAGGATGTAGACGTGCGGAGCGGCTGATGGAACATTCTAAAATGTCAACAAGGATCATGTTCTGCAGGTCGGCTGACGGCCTCTTTCTGCCACCAATGGTTGTATACAAGTCCAAACATATCTACCAGAACTGGACAAAAGGAGGTCCGCTGGGAACCTAATACGCAAGCAACCCAAGTGAGTGGTTTGACATGAACTTGATCGAGACGTGGATTTCGATGTTCGTGTCCCACACCTCGACAAGAACACAACCCCGAGTGACCTTAAGATTGTTATTGGAGACAATTTTGACAGCCATTTCTCCCCTGCTGTAATTCAGGGAGCCAAGGACAGGAACATCTACTGCGCTTCTCTGCCACCCAACTCGATGCATCTGCTCCAGCCACTGGGCGTGAGAGTGTATGGGCCACTAAAGAAGAAGTGGAGAGCCGTACTGAGCTCATGGCGGAAGGAAACGGATCGATTCTCAAGGAACAGTTTCCTGGTCTACTGTCCCGACTCATGTATTCCCTGGCTCCCACCGTAGGCAAGAACCTGAAGGCAGGATTTCGCGCTACAGGTCTGGTTCCCCTCAACGTTGAAGCTTCCCTCTCAACGTTTCCCAAAGCACACAGGTCGAGAGAGACATGAACGGAAGTATCCTGCAGTTTCTTCACGATTCCAGAGCGGGACCAAGCACAAGATCGAGCACGAGTGGAGGGAAGCGAGTGAAAAAGATCTTTGTTTCTCCTGTAAAGCGGTTGCTCACACGGGAAGAAGAACCAGAAACTGCGGGATCAGATATGAGATTGTAAGAGGGAAACGTCGGAGAGCCCTTGGTGACGAAAGACGTGGTCACTGAGAACAAATCATAGAAGAACTGGAAACCGGACCACCATCACAGCTCCGAAAGAAACCCCACCAGGGAAAGAAGGCGAAGAAAATAAAAGAGTATGACGAAAACACCTGTGCCATTTGTATGTGTGACTTTCGAAACTACAAGGGCCGAAAAGAGTGGATTCAGTGTATCAGGTGCGAAAAATGAGTGTGTAGGTTTTGCAATAATGGATCCAAAAATTCGCAGTATGCTTGTTACGATTGTGATGTTGACGATTAAGGTCTTCATTCCTTTGTTACATGCAAAAATATGTTAAAAGTAAAGTTTTAATAAAAACTTGTGTAATGGTGTATAATGCTGTAAAAAAATAATGATTTCCTGGTTAAAAAGCATACAGTATATATTACACATGAACAAAACAGTGTTTTACATTGGATTTACATTAATTCCATGTTAAAGTGACACCATACGTCGGATAACTTTGACCTTACGGAGCAAATACATAAGGTGTCAAAGTAGCCCCTCCCCCGGGGGTTACTTTGACAGGTAATTCTTTAATTTTTTTCGCCAAAACTTACTTGCAGAAACTCCAGTTCAGTAGTGAATGAGATAACCAAGATACCTATTGTTATGATAAGAATAGTATCATTGACTGGTTGCAGCAAGTGTCCCCTGTACACATCTAAAATAGTACAAAACCTGTCAAATGGTAATGACTTAAAATATATATATATATATATATATATATATATATATATAAAAACTGATAATTTTGTTCTACCAGGACGGACTAAACATGCTTCTTCTCTTTTAATTTGTTCTGAATAAACCAGGGAGGACTTTAGGTACAAGATACCGGCAATTTTTCCTGACTGGACGAGCATTACTGGTAATATTTGGGCCTCCTACAGAATATAACATGAAATTTCAGTCCCTAAGAATTTAAAACCTTAATAGACATTTTACACTTCCAGAGGTCCCAGTCGATATTTTAGATTTTATTTATGCTTCATCTTAGGAAAATATACTTTGTTCATATGGTGAAGCAGTAGCAGCACTTTGAATTAAATTTCAGTTATTCAGAAAATGGTATGGTGGGCCCATTTCATGCTCCACTAGTTAAATTGAGTTAAGTATTTGACACAACTTCAAGCCTTAATAAATCTAAATTATAAAATTGAAAGTGACTATGTTTATGACTCTTAATATTCTTGAACCACTCGACCGATCTCTATCTACAGAATCAGCACTTTTGGCATAGGCAACGGCCACTGGAGGCCTAAGTTGAATAAAATAGCTTAATAAACACAATGCCCTACGAAACAAAAGTGTACACCACAAAAGACAAAGATGGCATAGCATTTAAATGAATTCTAAAAAAAAAAAAAAAAAATGTTCACTTAAGGCATTCCACCCATTTACTCCCACATCATGCGCCCAATTGGGAGGTATGATTTAAAAAAAAAAATAACTGCCTTACAGTGAGGATTCAAGATTTCTGCTCTTCACGGCACCATCCTTATGATGTTGTTAAGCAGCAGTAAAAAAATCAGGATCAAAACATTAACAGATACGCGATTTATTGTGATTCAAACCAAAACACACACAAACTTGAAACTCGGTTTCAAATATGTCATTTCTCAATCAATTCAGTTTTTTTTTTGTGTGTGTGTGTGTGTGTGTCATTATTACACCCTCTTAAAATGCATCAAAGCTTTTTTTTCTGATCAGCATCTACCCACCCAACATTTGGATGTACTTAAATTCCATAAAAATATACTGAAATGCAAAATATACATTTTTAAAAAAGTTTTCCGCCCAATTACCCCCACCACCCAATTATCCTCTTCTACCCTACTTGTTTATGTACAAAATTGCAGGATGTTTGTTTATATATTAAATTTGTATTTTTTGAAAAAAAGAATTAGAATTTTAAAACAAACTCCAAAGTAAATATGTTTATTTGATTAAATCTTAAATTTGCCACAGATAACTAGAGTGTCCTACTAGATGGCCCTATCATCAAGTTAATATTATCGTTTCCGATCTTCTTTAGTTGTTTTTAAATGCATAAAGCATTAAGAGATAAATTATATATAACTTAGCATATTTAGAAGAATATATATTGTTTTCTTTTCATACAGTCGTTTTTCTTAATTTAGAACTTTTAAAGGAATTTCTCTATATGATCTTAAAGAAGAAAGGTTGATTACTTCATGTGTTCTTATTCAAAATAGTGTGATTCAACTTTACAGCGATCTACATGTACAATTAGCCAATTTGAAATAGAGATTGATTATTTTCTTAACGTGTGGCGCAGCTGTGCAAGTGAGCTCTGGTGTAAGCAAAAGAGGTGTTTCACGAGTAGCTCACACCAAGGACGTTGATCTTAATTGGCAGTTACGTGTGTAGGCGTGGTGAATGCAGGCAGCATATTTGCGGATCCCAAATGTTTCAGATATCCTCTGATCTGATTGGCCGATACAGATACGATATCACGAGTCATGATATGCATACGGCACAAAGTAAACGGTAAACGTTGTCGGCTTTCGTAGCCGAGTGGGCTAGCGCAATATGCTAGTAAAGAAAATCGTTTTAGGTGTGGGTTCAAATCCTGCCTACGGACATATTTTCTTTTGCTATTTTCAAAAAAAAAAATTATAACACTTCTTTCGTTAAAATAAGATTAAAAATAATATTCAAAAAGTGATTTAACGATTATTTTTTAAAAAATTTTCATTAAACTTCTTTCATTAAAATAAGTTTGCCCTTGTACTATATAGATCCACAGCTAATGTAGTAGTAGTAGTAGTAAGTTTGCCCTTGTACTATATAGATCCACAGCTAATGTAGTAGTAGTAGTAGTAGTAAGTTTGCCCTTGTACTATATAGATCCACAGCTAATGTAGTAGTAGTAGTAGTATTAGTAGTAGTAGGAACGGGTTAGAAGCCCCGCAGGGGTTGTTTGGGTTCTGTTCTCGACATCAAATTGGCTAGAATGCTGAAACGTTTGGGATCGGCAAAAATGCGTGCAGGCAGGTGTTGCTAAGCTGTGTCGTGACTTCAACATGGAAAAAAGAGCGACCATCAAGTTTTTTGCGCGTTTGGCTAGGTTATCACTTTAGCTAAGTTGGTACTTTACAAGAATCTTGTATCTGTCATTAAAATAAATCTTACAACCCAATCTTTCTATTTACTGTTTACACATTACAAGTTTCTGGAAGCAAGAAAGATATCTCCACCCATGCAGCACACGGCACTCTAGTGGACAAATAGTGAATCTCTTCTTTAAAAACTTGTATTTTGGCGCGCTCCTCCCCACGTCAAAAAGAATCTCATTTCAGAAGCGGCAAAACTGTTTTTTTTTTTTTTATGTGAGCGGGAGAGCGATAGCAAGTAGCAAGCAAGACGACCCAGAAAGTTGCACATGTTTTGACTCCTTGCAAGATGAAAAAAAAAATGTTGTATGTCCCTTTCAAGATTATGTTTACATTGAGAAATATTGTAGGGTTGCAAGATTTTTGTTTTATGACAGCTAAAAGATTCTTGTGAAGTGGCAACCTAGCTTTAGCAAATATTGCAACAAGTATATGGGACCACTTGTTTATCCCGTGTGCGTGTATTTGTATAGCACAGGTGTTTAAGGGAGGGACAGCATTCAATTTAAGATGACGAACATCCGAATGCAGCAATGACGGTGAGAACACAGGAATTGGTTGAGAAACTCAGGACAATGATCACGGAAGATCGAAATGTGATGCTACGAATCCTTGCTGAGGAGTAGCACACGAATGTTATTCGCAATGTGAATTGCATGAATAGGCGTCTTTGATTCTTAATAAAATTCGCTATTATAGTCTTGGAATAATTAATCCTTAACTTTTCACATAATTATTCAGTAATTTAATAGCTCAGTGTAGTTATGGAAGTATATACTTGTAGTGCGGCAATTTGAAATCGAGACCAGAGCTGTAGAAAAGAAGAGAGTGAATATAGAAAGTTTCTTATCTTGCATCATTCAAAATAGGACCCTTTTGCATCCATACATCGTTGCGTCCTGGCCGTTAGTGTGTAGAAGGATTGCTGGAAATCCATTCTGTGGAATGCTTTTGAAAACCCTTATCATAGCCATCTTGATGGCCATTATGTCTTCAAAACATGAACCTTTGAGTGCAGGATTGAGTTTAGTAAATATAAAATAATCGCACGGGGCCTGATCTGGTGAATTGAGAGGATGGGATAACATACATATCCCATTTTGGGAGAAAATGTCTTGAAAATCACTTTCTTGCGACTTGGGTCATTGTCATGGAGCAGAGATACTGAACATCATCCCGATACTTCCCCATAAATGTAGTTAACAAATGAGGGGGCTGCGATGTTGCCATGTTTTCTGTCACTTTTTGGGGCTGTAATGTGACAGCTTGGCCACATTTCTCTATTACGCGGCAGCGTTGAGCCATAGACTTCGTTTGATTCGCTCAGCTTAAACGTAATCCAGTTTGCCCCATATTTCCATGTCTCTTATGAGCTTGGAAAGAATGAAAATACGTTTTAATACCTTATAGCTAACTATATAGGACTTTCGACTACTGTTTCTTAAGAACAGATAACTACCTTTCCTTGGAACGATCATCCACTATCAGCGCACAAAAGCTGGCCATTGCACCGCAATTAGTGTGTAAAAAAATGTAGGGACCAGTTTTTCGGCCACTACTCCTCAAGAAAATAATCTATATAATCATCTCATTTTGAAGACCTACATTTGACCATTGACATCCATAGCTAAGAAGAGGGCACGGGGACTCAGTGGTAGAGCGCGTACCTCTAGGTGCGTGGGGTCTAGGTTCGAACCTCAGCCAAGTAAGTTTATGGTGGACAACATCGTGTCTCTACGGTTTCTCGGGGTGCTTTCGTTTGCTCCAACATTCTTATTCCGCCAATCCTGCCATCATCTTTCACTTGCCTTAATCACCCGTCTCCCGTAGCCTAAAGGACATATTCGTAGAAGATTTCATTTCTATTTCCAGAGCTAGAACATTGGATCTCAAGTAGTTCCAGAGAAATAAATGCTATTGTGTGAATCATATTTTTAGTCATTATTCCTCAAGGATATGGCTCATCTTGAGAATTTTGTTTCAGAAAACTATCTGCAATATGATCATTTTCATTGTGCATTTGTCTAATGTAACTTAAATCGTCTCGGAGAAATCAGCGAATGAAGTAACGCAAAGCAGATGGAACCTTATTATTAATGGTGCAGTAAGCGAAAGATTTTTTTTTCTTATTCTAAGTTTGAGGATTTCACCACTTTACTCAAGACTAATTTTAATATCAAGTAATGAGAATATTTCTCAACCATCAAAATTTTCTTTTTCTTTTCTTTTCTTTTTCTTTTAAAGAAGAAAATTGACCCGAAAAATGTTTAAATCCACTCATATCCGGGAGAGCTTAATTTCGACTAATGTAGTCCATTAGGAAAACTTTTAAAAAGTAGACGTTCTATTATCTGAAAATCTGGTAATTTTGAAGTTTCTTATATATATATATATATATATATATATATATATATATATATATATATATATATATATATATACCTGTATAACCTGAATTATGATCTTTAGTGGCAATTTTTTAAGGACTTTGTTTAGTATAGTGAGGTGCAGTAATACAAAAATTGCTCAATTTTTAAAAATAATGTATTTTCCTTAGAGATATAGGTTTGTTGCCCTGAGGCAACAATAGGCATTTACAGTAATATATATTATTATTTTGTACATGCTTGAAACTAAGTAGTAATTTGAATGTGAGATATGCTCATTGGACAAAATTAACTCCTTGTTTACATTTTTTAAAAGTATTTACCAGGAATATATAGTTTGTATTGAAAAAGCTATATTTCTCCAAATATACGCTGACGTAATGTGAAAAATTAGAAAATAATTCCTGTTCGGTGTCAAGCACAATCTCGCGTTACATTTCAGACACTGAACTTTTGTGATGACACATTTCGGGTTTCTTACATCTTCCTTTCTTTCCTGCAAATAATATCCAATTTCCAATGTTGTCCACTCTTACATCGGCAACAGGAATGGGCGTAGTTAGTCCTTTGTTTCTCTTCTCTTGATAGAGAGCCTCAGTTGTAGGTGAACTTGAAATGAAAAATGAAATCTTCGAGTTTTACGTCCCACGGTTATGCCGGTTATGCTAAAGGAGACAGTGATTATGATAAATGAATGAAATGGTGGAATGAAGAAAGTGGGAGGAAACGGGAGAACCCCGAGTAAACCCACGCACACGGTGTTTGTCCACCACAAGGTTCACTTGGCGGGAACAGGGTTTGAACCCGGGACCCCATGCACCAGAGGTGAACGCTCTACCACTGAGCCACCGCGGCCCCCCGGTGTTATAATTCCATATCCGAGTACGCTTCAGGTTAAACCAAAGCGCCTGAAATGTCCATCAACCCGCTATACATAGCTCCTCTGCTGGTTGCCTTTCACAAGGGTATCAACCTAGTTGTAATATTAAACTAATAGGGATAATACGATGTCTAAAATGTTGAACCTAATCTAATATAAATAAAATAAAGAATTTGTCTTTCTGTGTGTCTGTCTGTCTGTGTGCGGCCTGGGGAATAGACGAGTGTACCGAGAGTTAGCCAAATTTTGGTCACCGGTAACTTGGTCCAGGCCCCAGACCAAGACAAAGTGTTTTTTATTATTATTATTATTATTCGAGCTAGGAAGGTCTCAGGGAGATCGTTTACCAAGACCGACCTGGGGACTGGACAAGTGGACCGAGTAACCATTTTTTTTTTCACGTGTACCTTGGTCTAGGCCCTAGACCAAGACGAAGCGTTTTTTTCAATGTTCGATCCATGGTGTCTCAGGGGGGGAGGGGGAAGACATGTAAAAAATAATCCAAAATGACCGATATTAGTGTCAAATCCATAGTTTTCGCGGTAGCTGAGATGAATGGTGATACTACCATATGCATTGACTTCCAAATATAGCACCCATGCGAAGAATGAGTATTTCAGCTAGTAGAAAAATAAAGGCAAACTTGTTTTATTGAAAATTTGAATGAGAACTGGCAAACCTACACAAAATTTGGAATCGAACAGCAAAAACGGTACGTTTTCAGAACTTGTGGTTTTCGAGATCTCATTGTCAAAAAGAACTGGCCACAAAGATATAAACATGTCACTTTAATATGCAGATACTTCCAGGGTATCCCTAAGAAGTGGAGTAAAGAAACAACGGCCCTTTTAAAAAATATATTTAATTAGAAGTGAGTACGGTAATCCACACAAAATTTGCAATCGATCAGTGAAAACTGCATTTTTCTAGAATCTATGCTTCCCGAGAACTCACTGTCGAAAGGATTGGCCATATACATATAAACCTTTCATTTTAATGCATAAATTATTATTATTATTATTATTATTATTATTATTATTATTATTATTATTATTATTATTATTGATGGTAGTTGTAGTAATAGTAGTAGTAAATGATATTAATTTCACTGTTTTCAAATCGCATCACATTGCCTGTCTAACGTTTGATGTTTTACCCAACTCGAAATCTTTGAGGAATGTATTTTGCTAATTACGCTCTACTGTTACGATATGTCAACTGGATTGAACGCGGCAAAAAACAATCTCATAAACTGCACACCATGCGAATGGTTGAATACTGATATCACGCTGTGTTACCCTCAGATGGCGTTCTCTGTTGATAAACAACGTTGCTTATTGATCTGATGGAATTTATGTTCGGATCCATTCGTTTTTGTTTGTCTATTTACTTTTTTGGGTGTTGTGGTTATCGTGTGTCAGTTGATTGAAAGGTCTTTTTTAGCAGTTGTTATAATAATGGGCAATATTAACTTGTGTGTACTTGAAAAACGTTTTGATTTCTCTCCTATATTAAAAAAAAACTACTCTTGCGGAAAAAAAATGGAAAGATCCATACGAAATTACAAATACCGCAAGAGAGAGCATTGTTTGATTAAAACCAAGCGAAATATACACTAAGGTAATGTATGACTACAGAGAACTTTAACTGTATTTTGCATGAAACATGATATTAGGACAGGCAAATATCTGAAAATGACAGGCAAATATCTGAATGTTTAAGTACTCAGCTTATTTCTGTTATAATTGGCTTAGCATTGAGTGAATCTAAAAATTATTTGTTACACAGTTAAGCAAACCTAATATGTCTGGTTTTGAACTCAATGCTCTTGATTGTTCACAGTTAAATAATTATATTGTTCCAAAAGACTATACACTATACTAGCATTGTAAGCTAATTGAATCATCAATAAAATAGTGTCATTTGTTCGTTTAATTTCACTTTTAATTTGATTTACGTATTCATAGTTTCCATTTCAGTTATTGATATAATTTGAATTTATTTTGATCTTTATTTTCTTTAATATTCTTTTTGTACTTACGGTACACTTTGATGTTAGAAGTCACCGGAGACAATACCAGATTTAAGTTGTAAGCGAAACAATTAACGAAACTGGTGGTAAGATACAATGTTCTAACTTTTATCTGAAGTCCATTCCTAACTAGTTACTAGCTCTATATTTCACCCTGTATATTACTTCATTTACACCAGAATACACTATATCTATATTAATGACAGAGTATGATACCCAGTTTTACAATTCAAAGGAGTTCCTCAAGGTTCTGTGTTATCTCCGCTGTTGTACTTAATATTTATGAAAGTGGCGCATGTCGGGTGGAGAGCACAAAAATTTAATTTCACAGTCTTTCAGTTTCATTAATCCTCCGTCTCCTTTAGCTTAAAGCGTATAACCATAGGATGTTAAAGTAAAAATCTTATTTCATTTTCAAGTGACAGATATGCGTTTTACTATAAACAGCCATGTCGTTGTGCACATTTTAGTATTGACACATTTGATACTTGATTTATAATTTTAATTTTAATATATGGCCAGTTGAACCTGCGCTCTCTATACAGCACATCATTCACATATGAGCATGAATCTCCTTGTCATTCCTACAGCATCTGTATATGGATTCCTACACTGTTCGCCTTTTTCCCGTTTCGCCTTATGACTTCTAGCAATGAAATTTGAATGTAGAACTTGTTATCACTTTCCATCTTAATGTAAAGCAGAACGGGAAATCTCGATGTGCATTTTCCCCATTTCGCCTAACGAACTTTATGTTGGTGGGCTTGCAAATACATTCATAGATACAATTTGATTTGTTTATTTATATAACAAAATAAGCAGTTACTACGGAAAGTACAGAACATCAAAACAAGACGCTGTTTATCTTTCATGTGTATACAATGAGTAACAGGGTCTAATTATTGCATTAGATAAATCTGTTTACTATTCAGTACACATTTCAAAGTACGCAGGCGAATGTTTAATTGTCTCCACTTATATTTCTGGTATCTTGCAGCATGTTCTGTTAAAAGATGTCATTTTACACACTAACACACTTACACTTACGCACTTTTGAGTGACGAACTCAATACTGATCGGGAACATTTACTCACCAGACTCAGCATGAAGCTCCTTGAGCAACATATAGATCTTTAAATGAGACATCTAATCTGAAACCTGTTATCTGATTGGCTCCTAACAACCAATCATCTTATAGAAAACAAAGTTACACAAAAATTCCAAAATCCGTTTCCCTCCTTGCTCTATCCTTGCAAATGCATACAAATAATCTAATTAAATGAATATAAACATTAAGTCTTATGCCTTTTTAAATATTTATCTCACTGACAAGAGCAGACTTGCCCTATCTGGCTACCGGCAAACATTAACATGATAAAGAAGAAAATATATATTTCTAGAAAAAATATTTTGCTTGGATATTTAACCTTAGTCGCTAATGCCAGACAGATGCTTTCAACATTTTCTAGTGCTAGATAGTTTAATTTTTTTCCGTGTACACTATTTTTAAAAATCAAAGAAGGGTTGTTTTGATTATAATGTATAAAATATGGTTAAAATGTACAGTATTTTTCGATTATTGGAAATACTAATTATTCATAATTATTCATATATCTATACATTTATTATTATTATATGTTGGGTATGCTACCTTATTGAGGCTTTGGTCTTTGTAGGACGTGAATTTAGAATAATAGGTTGCACAAAATGTACCTATAAACTATTAATAAGGAAGCAAAAGTCCATTTTGTTTGACTTAGCGTTTTTATGGGTATAAATGAAAGGGGGAAAAAGTTCGAAGAAAATTAAACTAGCTCGAAAACTCAGCCACCATTATACAATATGTAATATAGCAATAAATTTGCAATTTTGCAGCCAATTACGCAAATCAGAGTATCAGAGTACCAAATAAAACTATTCTTCCTTTGGGTTGTGAAAAAGTTTTTTTTTTTTTTTTTTTTTTAACCTGAGTATAGTCGCACATATTTTGCTTGAAAGGTTTTGCTCTAATGAACACTGGGCTCAGACTGTTTGATGGTTTGGGAAGATTTGTGAGTCGAAGTTTATGCAAGAATGCTTTCTTTAGGCAATAAATGAAACGTGAATATGAGAACTATCATTTTAATTTGTCCTTTTTTCTTTACACAAGGGGGCCGCGGTGGCTCAGGGGAAGAGCGTTCACCTCTGGTGCTTGGGGTCCCGGGTTTGATTCCAGCCTCCGCCAAGTGAAATTTGTGGTGGACAAACACCATGTGCGTGGGTTTTCTCGGGGTTCTCCCACTTTCTTCATTCCACCATTTCATTCATCACTCATCATCACCGTCTCCTTTAGCCTAACCGGCATAACCGTGGGACGTAAAACTCAAAGATTTCATTTCATTTTTCTTTACACATAAGTAGTAAGTATGGGCAAGATTTTTTTTTAACTCTTCAAAACTTTTCTGCATTTCTGATTTGAGTTCAGTTGTTTTCGAGGAGTTGTAGTTCTGTTTCTGTAGACAGAATAAACGATTGTCATTGAGGTTAAAAGAAATAAAGTACATGTAAAGTGGGTAGTGTTAAAAGTAATTCTACTGTTTTTATATACAACGAAAGAAATAAATCAATCTGTTAAAGAAAAATGAAAAATGTCAAAGCTAATTTGAGAGAGTGGTAGCAAATTCGAAGCAAGCTATATATTTGCTCAAGCAGGGCTACCAATATATGAATATTATTGTAAGGCGAAACGGGAATTCCCCGTTTTGCTTTACGATAACAAATCATTAAGTACCAATTTTTGATTGACGCTTCCTGTGATGAGAATCATAAGGCAAAATGGGAAAAAGGTGAACAGTGAAAACACGCTGTATATGTCCCTTACAGACGCAATTGAAAGAAGTCTTGATTTAAAAAAAAAAATCGGCAAGAGATACCATAAAGGATAGATTTTTTTCGATTATTTTTTCAATATCTCGTACCGTTTCCAAGATTTGAGCCAACTTCCGGTTGAAGTTTCTAATTCATGTATGACCAGTGTTTTCTTTCTTCTTATATGCAGTATATAATAAGCAAATACACTACACACACAATTAATTACGTCAGTGATATATGGTGTTTATTAGACAAAACACTTCAAAGAATAAAGATTCATCTTAGACTGGAGAAATGGTTTTCCTTCTTTTTTCATTATCATTTGGCAATGAAGCCAACGCCTGAAATATATACAACCCTTACATACAAATATGTGGTGTTGGACTGTATAACTCGCAGGATATGGTGCTTTATAAAATTTCAACACTTCCAGTGTACCCCTAGAATGTAATAAAAATCTGGCACGCTTTTAAATATTCCATTAGAACTGAACAATCTACACAAAATTTGGAATCGATCAGCGAAAAAGACATCTTTCTAGAGCCTATGGTTCCTCAGAACTCACTGACGAATAACAAACTTTTCTTGACCACAAACATATAAATCTAGTATTTTAAAGTATAGATTTTAAAGATTATTTGTTTCCAAACGAATATATTTTCTGTATTATTATTATTTGAAAAATGTGTATTTTTATATTAGGGAAAAATATTTATGCCTTCTGGTATTTAGTTTACTTGAGAAACTTATACTTTCCCCTCCCAATTTTAGATATAATCATAAGTTTGCATTAGCAGTACAATGTTATTGGTTTTATATTTACCTGAAAACATTTCTCACACACTTCATGTTCAAAGAATTATTATTGTTTTCTTTCTGTTCCAGGTGAGTGAGCTTTGTCGTCTTTGATCACCTATAGAATTTGCCATTTGATTTATGGGATTGATTACATCTCACTGAGCTTCTACGTAAGTATTAATAACAGTCAGCAGTGGCGGTAGTTAGGGAGGATATGAGTTAATTTCTTTTTACTTCTTGGCTCCGTGCTATGATTTGTTAATATCATGTCTTGTCTATCAAGAGAAAGTAAAACTTACCTTCTACATTACTCCATTAAATTTCATCGAAAAATTCATAAAATTAAATTATAATTATTTTGTTGTTTAATAAGGTAAATTCGTAATTGTTTGTTTCGTAAGATTTACAGTGGCCAGGCGTAGCGTAATCGCTAATGCTTTCACCTTTGGTGCGAGCGGTCCCGGATTCGATTCACGTTGGGGACACTCAATCGAAAAAGTGCAACAAATTTTTCGGACCAGCCGTCTTGAATGAGGTGTTTCCTGTGTTTCCCTCATTCACATCAGGCGAATGCCGGGATGGTATCTAACATAATTGTCCCAGGTCGCTTCCTTTCTTCCCTTTCATCGGATAGTGTGCTCGCCGAGGCACGTCATCCTTCATATACGTGACGGCTAAATGGCCATAGATGGCTAAATGGCCAATAGCAGACCAGAAATCTAATCCCTAAACCCCATAAGATAAACAACGATGCTCTTCTAAATGTTTGAATGTCTTGCGACTTATTAGGGCAGAAGTTTAGCTAATTGTTTCCCCTAATTTGAGCAATCATTAGGTATGCGCACAAGACAAGATTTGTGGCTGTCTCGTCTCGAAAATGTGCTGTAAAAGTGATGTCTGGACTCGAAAAATGTATATTTCTCTATTGGAAGAACCATGTCTCGACTCGAATTTTATCAGGAAAATCCTGTCTCGACTCGTCTCGTGCGCATCCCTAGCAATCATCACCAACATCTTTTGGTCAAGCTCCAAGTACGTCATGATGTTTATGAGCTGGAGTGCTGTCAGGGTGACGCTCCAAGTACGTCATGATGTTTATGAGCTGGAGTGCTCTGTTAGGGTGACGCTCCAAGTACGTCATGATGTTTATGAGCTGAAGTGCTCTGTCAGGGTGACGCTCCAAGTACGTCATGATGTTTATGAGCTGGAGTGCTGTCAGGGTAACGCTCCAAGTACGTCATGATGTTTATGAGCTGGAGTGCTGTCAGGGTGACGCTAGAAGTACGTCATGATGTTTATCAGCTGGTGCGCAGCGTTTCGACAGCCGTTTTCTCAAATGTCTACAAATCTGATCCGAATTATCCGGAGATCCGGATGAACGAGGGTCGGGAAAACGATATTGTACTGTATTTAGACCCATTTCATGAGAAGCAGGTCTTGTAATGCTAGTTAGTGTTGCCAACTTATCTAGAAATTTTTTGCATTTGCTTATGGCTCAACTGTTCAAATTGATTTAATGCGATTTGCGGTTTGGTGTGTGTTTTTTTTCCTTTTCTTTTCCTCGTTTTTTGCTTTGTTTATTTCAGGATTGTTTGTATATGAGTACAAGCTGAGCTAAAGTCCTAGTATGAAACAACGGCATCATATTAATTACAGTGTGGTAATTACCTTTCTTGGAATAGCGAAAATAGCAAATTAGTGTTTTTTTCTTTTAATAATTATTCCAAGAATTATGACAATTATATTGACAGTAAAAGTGATATGTAAGCTGCTTACATTTTGTAAGCTTCTCCTGGAATTTACAATGTTTCAATATAATAGTTTATAATTAATAATATGTAATTTAAAAGGAAATAATAACGCATGATTAAAACAATTAAAATTCCCCCTATTGTTGTCAGTAACAGAATATTATGAAATCTAATTTAATCGCTTTTGCACGGAAAGACCTGATTAAATAAAATTAACTAAAGAAGCAACTCCTAAAACTTAGTTGGACGCATTTTTTTAAAAATGAAATCTTTAAGTTTCACGTCCAACGGTTACTGCGGCTAGGCTAAAGGAGACGGTGATGATGAGAAATGAATGAAATGGTGGAATGAAGTGGGAGGAAACGGGAGAATCCCGAGAAAACCCACGCACACGGTATTTGTCCACCACAAAGTTCACTTGGCGCGAGCTGGGATCGAACCTAAGACCCAATGCACCACAGGTAAACGATGTACCCTTGAGCCACCGTGGAACCAGGACGTATTCAAAGTCGCTCTTACTTATGATAGCGTTGGAACCACAGTGTCTTAGTGGTAGAGCTCTTATCTCTGGTATGTAAGGTTTCTGGTTCGATTCTCAACCAAGTAAGTTGGTGGTGGACAACACCGTATCCGTGAGTTTTCTCGGGGCAGCCCTGTTGCCTTCCACATTCTCATTCTACCAGCCTTCTATCATCATTCCCTTGCCTTTATCATTCGTTTCCCTTATCCTAAAGGTGATAAACGTGCGATGTTAAAATCAAAGATTTTATTTTGCTGCATTTGTGATTGTCATACCAACAGTTTGACTACTATATGATTCATGCGTTAGTCAAAGCGTTAGTATGACGCTAATCACACGTAAGAATGACTGTGAATAAGGGCCAGTGTGTTTGGATGCAGATATTTGTTAACTATTTACGAGCGATGTTTTCACGATTGTTAGGAGTATGCGTGTAATCATTAGAAGACAAGCAATTATAGGCACAATCTACTCTCTAATAAATATTTTTTATTTATAATATACAGGGTGAACCCGAAAGATGTTTACAAACTCTAGGAGGTGATTCGTGGTATCATAAGAAGACAGAATGTCTTCTTTCATTTTGTCGAATTCCATGTCGTATACGAGTGACAGGAGTTGAGTTGATTTGTAGTTTAGCGTCCCTTTTAGCAGCAAGGCTATGTGAGACGTGGATCTACTGATTATCTTGGAATCCGAACCACATGAGCTCCCGCCCGAAATTGAACCCGGGTCTCCCACGCCAAAGGTGCGTACGCTAACCGCTTAGCCCGAGTGGCAGGAGTGCCAGCTTGGAATCGAAACTTGAATTCCGAAAAGACGTGTTCATACTTCGGGAGGTGATTCGTAACATCAAAAGAAGACAAAAGATCCTCTTGCATGTTGTCGAATTCCGAACTGTACGTGGGCCGCGATGGCTCAGTTGCAGAACGCTCGCCTCTTATGCGTTGAGTCCATAGTTTGATCCCAGCTATCGCTAAATGTGCTTTGTGGTGAACCAATACCGTGTGTAGGTGTTTTCTCATTTATTTCCACTTTTTATTCATTACTACCGTTATCATTATCTCCTGTAGCCAACGAGAATAAACGAGCGAAGTTGAATTCAAAACAAAAACTCACAACCTGAAATCGAACCAAGAGCCTTTTGTACCAGTGGCGAGTGTTTTACTACACATCCATCGTGCTCCTGGCAAATATACACTATTGCCAAGTATACTGATTCATGTTGTAGTCCTATTTCGAACTGTGCACTGAAAAAAATCCCTTATTCGGACAGCGGTATATTGTACAAATGTACGGGATCCTTATGTTTACTACGGAAATCTGTACACAGCAAACATTATCCATATGCTACACATGTACTGTGTTTTCCCGCTTAGATGTTACATCATGCGGCTATAGAATGTCTGACCTCTAACAGTCTTCCGTATATTATTATAGTATGTTACATACGTCAGCTATAGTGTTGTAAAAAAAACGTTTTTTTTCTGTGAAGTTTTTTCAATAAAAAACATCGTTCTTTTTCATGTTTTTTTTCAAATGTCTGTTTTTTTGGCAACTATTATTTATTGATTTATGTTGCAGATTATTGAAATAATCAACAGAACTTGAGTCGACGCTCTCGTAACTTACAAATCGTTTGTTTCTTTCTATCTATAAGAGTAAAATTGTATGATTATTCCTTTCGGACCCAGATCATTTTTGTCGTTTTCCTACATTTTCAGTTAATGAATTATTGCTCAAAAACCATTTATTCGATTGATATGGTTAAGGCCTTATTTTTTTAGAAAATGGATGTGGCTATTTTTTGGTGTAAGTTGCATTGCAGTGTTGCCAACGAGTGGAAAATTATTGAGGGAAATGAAGGGGTAAAATTTCCAAAAAATTCCCTAACCGAATTTCAAAATTTTTTGTATCTAGTACCACTGCTGCCATATGGGTTCAAGTCAACTAAAAAAAATCTTTGGTGTGTTGACAAGGTACAGTGAAGTTCTCTGTCATCATATACATGAAATTCTGACACTTTTTACGCCTCAGAAGCAAAAATTAACAGATATGCCCGGGCTACAGCTTCTCTAATTATCCTATTGAAACTTTTTATGGTGCGTTCTGAAAAGAAAGAGGAAGCTTTCAGGTAGTACGTTTGTTTCAATGTATCCAGCAAGAGGGTAAGAATAGAGGGGAAAATGGAAATTTTTCGAATTTTTCACCTAAAATCGGGAATTAATTATTTGGCTGGAAACACTGCCATCAGACAGACGAAAACTATCCTGAAATAAACTTTGGTACCCTAAAAATATATCCTACAAGTATCATGGCGATATATAACAAAGTAAGCATGAAATTAAAAAAATATATATATCTCATTCTACCTCAGAAATTGACCATTTTCTTACCATTTACAGAACATGGTTTATTATAAACCTCAATTGTTCTTTCCCTAATTATTCTAGTGAAACTTTTTAGGTGTAGGCTAAGGACGAGGCTTTTAGACACTGGTACTGGTACAATATAGCCAACAAGAGGGAAATAATATTAACAAAAAGGGTATTTTTTCCAAATTTCCACCTGAAAACTGGAATTAAATTTTTCTGTAGCTGGCAACACTACTATCAGACACATACAAATTATGTTAAGAGAAGTTTTTGTATCCCTCTAATATGTCCTACAAGTATTGTGACGCTATCTAATAAAGTAAGCATGTCAATAAAAAATATCTCATTCTACTTTAAAAAATCACCGTTATCTTTCCAAGAGAACAAGGTCTACTGTAAACTTCAACTGTACTTCCCCTAATTATTCTATTGAAACTTTCTAGTGCGTTGTGTAGGGCAAAGACGAGAATTTCAAATACTGGTACGTTTGTTCCGATGTAGCCAACAAGAGAGAAATAATAGACAAAATAGATAATTTTCCCAATATTTGCCTCTAAAATCTGGAATTAAAATTTTCTGTAGCTGGCAGCACTGCTACTAGTCAGACGCAAACTATCTTAAATTAAACATTGGTACGCCAATAATATATTCTACAAGTATTATGGCGATATTTAAGGAATAAAGCTTCCAATCACCAAAAATATATTACGGTAAACAGAAAAGTATGGAAAAACTAGAAAAAATGAAGGGTTACAACCTAAATACGAGTTTTTCGTGCACCCCTAAATACCCCATTGTAACGATTTCTACTCGCATTTGTTCAGTAAGTTGACTTGCACTCGGACGTATGGGTACGGATTTATAAACAAAAATTTCAAATTTTTTGCCCAAATTTAGGAAAATTTTAATTTCCCTAATTGGCAACACTGCGCGCATGCCCGTCCAATTGATGTCAGCAATTAGGTGTCCATCCGAGGTATCTACCTGGCAAGTCTTAAGGAGGTCTCTCTACAACGAAGGAAGCTACAGGGAAAAAAGAAGTAAATTCGATATTCGAAAATTCTCGAATTTTTGACTGGGCTGAAATTTGAGAAGGAAATCTGGAACCAGAAGAAAATGAAATTAATACGATAAACTATGGTCCAGCCATATTTGGCAAAAATAATATCCCGATATCTTAATTAGCGTCCACATAGGAGCGGATTAAAAAAGTGACACACCCGTATGTGCTACTTTGGCCACCTGGGTCCGAAAGGGTTACGAGTGTACATTTGATTACATTTTTTGGACTACTAACCCGTGTTGTTGTTGTAGTTATAGTCTCAACTAATAATAATATCGTTGTTGTAAACAATAATTTTATAAGGAAAATTTTCTCTGCTTTTTACATCTTAGTTTCAACACTGTTGATGAGAAATGCAGGGTGTTTCAAAATGAATCTCGGGGTTTTAAGTCTTCATAGTACTTATAACATTTTACATACAATTATAAACAATCCATCAAGTAAAAGAGCATCTCAAACAGTCTTTGCTACAAGTGTTCCATGTGAGATTCATTCATCACACGGCACACATCGAGTCGATAGGCGAGAAAGACCCATAAACTTTCCGCCATATGGCACAAAACACATTCAGTTTAGGGGAGTCTCGTTTCAACTGTACCATCTCCTGAGGATTTGCTGACCGCCAGATGCAAACATTATGAGTGTTCACATTAGCTCTTAGGTGAAATGTCAATTTATCACTGAAGACGACACGATCCAGAAAATCTTCATTGTTATGCAGCAATATTTCACTTGCGAAATTGGCACATAAACCGTAATCTGTAGGCTTTAGAGCTTGTATCAACTGCAAACGATAAGAACGTAGTTGCAAGCGTCTCCTTAATATTCTTCACACAGAAGGTTGCACTGTAACTACAGATTCAGTCTTTATTAAAACACAAAAAGCTTTCTGCTCTCTAGTCTCCATCTTTGCTACTTGCTCTTTCTAACGGCAGACAGAAGAAACAATGCATGTGCATGCGTGCGTACAAAACTGTTTGAGTTGCTCTTTCATTTCATATAATATTTATAATTGTAAGTTAATTGTAATAGATACTACAAAGTTTCCAAACCTTAATATTAATTTTGAAACACCCTGCATTACTTCAAATTGTGTCAACCTATATTCATGTCTTGTATATACATATCATCAGGGCCGGCCCTAGGCAATTTGTCGCCCCGTGCAATGGCATAATTTTCCGCCTCCCCCTTTCTCCAGAAAGAGCAAATCTTAAAAGTCATTATTTTAAGTATGCTACTCCAGCATGAACAACAAAGGGGAGGGTAAATGCAGTTGTATTCAGAAAGGCTTAAATACTTATTAAAAATACAATCCCGTTGTGTCTGTTTTTTTCTTTAAGTATTAATTTGTTATGTTAGTAAAAAATGAAGCAAACACACCCACAGAGGAAAGGTGGTAATCCTTTTTTGTAGAATTCAATAGCTCTTTTATCTTTATTTCTTATTTTTTCTTCTACATCTGTTAACATTTTTTAAAAGAGCTTGTTTATATCTTCTATGATAAGGAACTTGTTTCTGATAAAAACAAGACTAGTTTTCATATCAAAAAATGAAATCTTTGAGTTTTACGTCCCACGGTTATGCCGGTTAGGCTAAAGGAGACGGTGATGATGAGTAATTAATGAAATGGTGGAATGAAGAAAGTGGGAGGAAACGGGAGAATCCCGAGAAAACCCACGCACACGGTGTTTGTCCATCACAAAGTTCACTTGACGGGGGCTGGGATCGAACCCGAGACCCCAAACACCAGAGGTGAACGCTCTACCACTGAGCCACCGCGGCCCCTTAGTTTTCATATCAAAGCTGTGATACCTAAGTAAATGGTACAGATATTCACTACTATTCGAGAATTGAGTTCTTGCATTTGATAACAATCAAGGAATTTGTGCTGGAATTTATTTGACCATTTGCTTTAGCATTGTCCATGTGATCTTAAACTAATGCAACCTAAACATGATTTATGAATGTGGTATTGAAACAGAAGGTCAGCTTAGTAAATTTAACTACCATCATCATGAAGTCTGTTTCCAACAAGAAATATTTAATTTAAATAATATACTTATAACAGATTTTGCCGGACCCTCCAAACTTGCCGCTCCATGCCAATGCACGTGTTGCATATGGTAGAGCCGGCTCTGCATATCATATATTTAGTCGACAAATTATTTATATATGATATTTAGAAAACTACTATTACGCAAATTAGTATTAGTTTTTACCTTTATACAAGTTATTTGCATTTTATATTGTACGTGATATTAGTTTCGTACCTATGGAAGGAATGCTTTCACGAAAAAACAAAACTTCATTTCTACTTTTATTTCTTAGTTGATATTGATGAAACACTGCTGAAACTCGAATTGTTAGTAGGTATGCTATTCATATAAATTGCAAAATATTTGTAGGGTATCAGTATCTAGCGTTTAATTTATGTTGCATTTTACGGTGATTACACCTACATAAAAATATTTCATACTTAAACAGACGTAAGATGCATTACAAATGACTATTTGAAAAAAAAACGAAACTTAGAAAAGAAACGAGAGGCAATGTTTTTTTTTTCTAAAAAAACATACATTTCTGAAAAAAATAAGAACGTTTTTTTTTCTATTTACAACACTAGTCAGCTATATGTTATATACGTACATCTGTATGTGATATCCAAACCGCCTATCTTTCTTTCATGCGGAAAGTACGAGTAAATGAAGTGCTTATACGGGAAGTATTATAAGACATACGTTTCTAGTTATACATTTGCTATAGTATGGTATATATTCTGCCGTATCGCGACAAAACGCTGTAACTTAAGTTATATTGTTTCGTCGCTATAAGCATTTTTTAATTTCCTCCACCGATACTTATGTTCACCAGGCCCAGCATTGAGCTGAGTCAAATACTTTTGAAAATATACCAAAGAGAATTTCGATGTAAGTAGGAAATTAGCCGGTCTGTAGCGACTTTACGGCTCTTTTTCTCAAAACTGCTCCGCCAAAGTTACAGCGTTTTGTCGCGACAAGGCAGTATTATAGTCGTATTTTAAGTCCAAAAACTACAAGATTTACTCACGTAACTTACGTTTTTACGTACGCTACCTACGATTTTTCTCTGTGTAATAATAATAATAATTTGTTGATTTGATTGTAGCGTCCGTTTCAGCAGCAAGACTATATGAGACGTAGACTTCCAACTTAACGTGTTATCCAAATCACATGAGCTACCGTCGGGAACAGAATTCGGATCTGCCACCCTAAAAGCGAGTATGCTAACGTTTATCCATTGAGAAAGCACAATAACAATAATAAAACGAAACAACTATACAAGAAGAAAATCCGTTCATGGAATGAAACAGTGAGTAACGTAATTCTGTTATTTTTTCCGTATTGTCTCTTCTTGAAGGTCACGAATGATACAGTAGTACAGCGTTTATAATTATTAATATTACTTCAAGCCTTCGTGGACTTCATAACTTCCGTTCTGTCTCAGGAAGACTATAAGATCTTTACCTGCCAATTATTTCGAGTAGTAAGCTTAACTGTGTGTAAAAATTAGACGTAACGTGAAAGGTTATAATATAACAAAAGAAGAGTGGTGTCAGAAAACAAAGAGGGGGTAATATGTTATGGTGTCTGTATGTGTTTATAATGAATTATTTGTTTCATGATATTACATTGCTAAAAATGTTAAATTAGTATTTGCCATTTTTTTTCCCACCTCACAAGATTTTTTTCCCCCTCACCAACAAATTGGTTTAATTCTGTGTTATGTGTGTAGCTATATACCTTAAAAAACATAACGTTTTGCTTTTTACTCAAGGCCATTTGTTTCTCCGAAACGGAAAAAAAAAGAAAAATGCTTTTGTCAGCAAAACCAGTTTTTTCATCGTTGTCAACATTTTAAAAAAAAATTTCTTTCAGTTTTTAGTTTGTTGAATACGGGTGGGTCACGATAAAATCTAGTAGTTTTTATTCTGTCCGTATTCTTGTGTCGTGCTTTGAATTTTAATGCGTGAATTCAGTGGTGATTATATTAAGTGTGATCGTGGTAAATTCGGTGCGTTTATTACTAATACAATTCAACATTAAGGTGGATTAAATCATGGAAAATAATTGAATGGACACGAGACAAAATAGCATCTTCAGAATTGTATATTCTATTTGTCAATGTAAGTATTTTTTTCTGATATTTTCTTCTTTCTTTCTTTTCTTTTTTGGATCAAAAGATCCAATATATTTCAAGGAAAAATTTTCTTCTACGCCTGATATTTGGAGAACTACATATAGTGTAGCCAAACCCAAACTATCACTTAACTCAGTATGATGTGCTTATTCCGTAAAAAAATATGAGAACTCAATTTAGGGGCCGTTCAAAAATTATGGGGCCCCAGATTCAATTGGCCAAAAATATTCAATATATCTCAATCAAAAAATTTTCTTGTGTGCCTTATATTTGGAAAACTACATATGGTGTAGCCAAACTCAAACTATCACTTAACTCAGTATGATGTGCTTATTCCGTAGAAAATACGAAAACTCAAAATAGGGGCCGTTCAAAAATTTGTGGCCTCTGATCCAAAAACTAATTGTTGGCCAAGATCGCAATATTTCGATGCATTTTATTTGGATCATTCTAAAATTCTTGCCCAAGACCGCAATCTTTTGTTCCATTTTTTAATCATTGCTAAAATCCTTGTTCGAGTAAAAGTTTACTCAATCTGCACCCTATCCTCAGCTGAAAGAAAAACTAAACCCGTGTTAAATAAGGGGATCTCATTCCATGTCAGCTTTCACAAAATTTGCAATACGTAATGCAACACAAATCCTGCAGAAAGCTACTGTAATTGCTATGCCGATTATTGCAAACTGAAAGGCAAATTTTTTGTTACATTGACTCAAATTGTTACGGAATGATGCCCCATTTACATTCAACCAGAATTTTTTTTTCACATTCTGTGAAATTTTTAAAAAAATCACGTTTTTAAAACTGATTTTGTTTTGAATAGTAAATTTATAAACATACATCAGAAACGCGTTTCTTCAGCGACGTAGCGAGCGGAACTGACGAGTCTGTACTTACCAAGTACAATAGATATTTTCATTAAATTTAGTTGAAATTAAAATATATATTGTGTACATAAAAAAATCGAATTTTAATGACCGTTTTGTTTGATTTCATATCATTTTATTAAATATGTAATTATTTAGTTGATATTTACTTGCATCATCTCTGGTGCAAAGGGTTTCTGAATGTAAATTTGTGATAGAGAAGATGATCGTACTCTGGGTAGGGTTGTGGCCTTTATGAAGCAAAATGTAGGAACACTTCATGCAGCTAATGAAGGAAGAAATGTACCAGCGCAGCGATCTTTTTACAATAGTAATGTAAGTTTCTTTGTTAAAAAGCAAACCATATTTATTTAAATATTTGAAAGAGACATTTTGAATCATTTAAGTTCCTTATCATATAATAAAAACATGGTCAATTTAAATAGTGGACTATGTAACCTACGTAGTATATAGACCTATATCTTATGTACCTAAACAGGCCCGTATCCAAGGGGGATCTAGGGAGGTCCCCCCAAATTTTTACTGACCTTCCCTAAAAGTTTCACGGTAGGCTTGCAAATGAACTATAATATGGTTGGATCGGGCCCCCTCTAACTTCTACCGGGCCCCCCTACAGTTTTGGGCTGGCAACCAGCCTGTACCTAAATACATGTAAAGTAAAAAAAAAACCGTGAAGTATAGGAAGGATTTTAGTTTCCATCCCTAATTTATCTAAATCCAAAAACTAGAATTTCCTGCCATATACAGTAAGTTCTTGTAGGTATGTCATTTGGGGAGGGCAGGGGACAATTGTCTCCTCTAAGTTTGACAAAACACATACTAATTAATTAATTGTTCACAATCAGTTGATTATCTTACGATAGCGAGAGTTTTAAATAAAATTAGGTGAAGCATTCGAAGAGTAGCGGGGAGGATGGTAGCTCAGTGGTAGAGCGCTTACCTCTGGTGCATGGGGTCCCTGGTTCGACCCTGGCCAAGTAAATTTCTGGTGCACAACATCGTGTCCATGGATTTCCTCCCACATTTTCATTCCATCAATTATTCCATTATCACTCATATGCCTTAATTATCGTCTCCCTTAGCCTGACAGGCGTATTCTTGAGACAATAAATTTAAAGATTTCGAAGAGTTTTGCAAAGTAAATTCATCTTCCCACTTATCCACCTATTGAAGCCAGAATTAATAACTCTATCGCCTTTGTTTAGAAATTTGGAACCATATACTTTAGAAATATCCTATACTCTCACCGTTTGAGAGGAAACTAACTTTTTTATTTTTTTTAAAAAAAATATTTTCACAATATGAAATGCCATTCCTTAGTTTGTACATTTTTAAAGTATAGAAAACATTCGTTTAATGCAACGTACGAAGCAGATGATTTAAATTGGAATAATGTGAACGCATTTAGCGGAGTGTTCATTTTTGAAAAATGCCAGAAGTAATTTGCATAGAAATGAAATCAACCTGTGCTATTCAGAAAGAATTTATCGAATTAACATTGTTTCCTCGTTTTCTCTCTCTCTTCTTCTGTATTTCTTTTCAAAACAAGTACTGATGAAGTTGTATTTGTCATCCATAAGTTCTTTCAGGTATTAAATTGAAAAACAGACAACATAAAAATTTTTAATAAGAAAATCAACAATTGAGTCAAGCTTTCACGTTTATAGATGCGAGGTTGATTAAGTGGGAATCCTGTCAAAAACCAACCTTTACATCTTTGAAATAAAATAATTCCGCGGAATCTCTAAAATGGTAAATGAAAGTGGTATTTATGATCATCTTTGAAAATAAGATTTAGATTTTTTTATGTAGGGAGGACAAATCAGACAGGTATTATAATTTTCATATATTGAGTGATATCTAGAAAGTTCAAAATGTTTTTCCTACTACACTTAAGAACCTAAAGCAAGATTTTAATGCTTAAGAGCCTAACTTACTAAAAATAATACAAAATTTATTCTTTTGCGTGTTTCTTCATAAGTGAAAGGAGATAATGAAATGCAATTTAACACACTATCATAGAATGTTATTCTAGAACAGAAAATATGAATCTAAAGAACTTTCAGTATTGCCATCCATAGAAATTACAGTGTTGCCAGAATAACAAGTACACGAAATCTAAGTTAAAGTAGCAACTAGAGGAAAGAACTCAACTGCATTTGATTAGGTATCATGTTTTGGTAGGGTACAGAGGGGTAATTTGAATAATTTCAGACATTTTCTCATATATCTCGGAAACTGTAATTGGTATTCAAATATAAAATTGTGAACAAAAACTTTGAACCTTACTATTACCTAACAATTTTTCTTAAGATAGTATCTGAGATACATTATTGTGAAATTTGGGTATTCAATTTCCCCGCCGAAATTTCGAAAAACGTAAATGTGAGGGGCAATTTGAATAACGAGTGGGGTAATATGAATAACCAACAAAATAAACAAGTCTTATAGAAATAATGTGTAAACTATTTAATAGTTAGATTGCAATTTCTACGGTAGTTGAAATATGCTAGTTTCGAATGAAAAGAAGTAGGCCTACATAAATTGTAAATATGCGTCACCTATAGCTATCTTTTTGAATGTAGGCCTACACTAAAAAAATTGTTCAGAACACTGTCTAAGGCAAAGAGCCGTAATTGGTTAATTCATCTTCCATCGTTCGTATTTAACGACAACGACAACGACAACAGATAAACTGTTTTCGACCTTCCGCACCGACACAGACTTCGTAGAACCATGTCTTACAACGCTGGCAACGAATCCAGTCTCCCTTTCTAGCAGAACGTTCTGAATAGTAATTAAGAAGGCAAAAACAGCAATTCCTTGTTTGACTTTTATTGCTGCAGCCATCTTTAGACTTAGGCCTACATTCTCGTCACTGGAAGGAGTAGAGGATATCAGTTTCTTTCGAGCATTCATTTGTTTTTTTCTTGGCAGGTTCTGTATTAGCACTCTTCTTTCTTGTAGTGTCTTTGGATTTTGTTGCACCCGATGCTTGCGTCTTTCCTCGGAGGCGTTTTATTCTCATTGCCCGATTTTTTTCAGAAGTTGAGTGGCATGATTTTCCTACGACACGACGTCTCTTCCGCACACAAACTTTTTCTGGGCTGAGAAGCACTTGTTGTATGGGTTCATCTATAGGCTTCGTTGGGACAAAGTTTGGAGAGCCATGACCGGAAGAAGAAGGCGCGTTGTTAAGATCTTCTTCCCGAGAAGACTACTTCTAAAATGTATAATAAGGTCATACGTTTCCGAAGGGGCGAATCAAAATTATTCAATAGCTTGTGGACTAAACGGGTAGATACCAGTACATGAAAACCCATTAACTGCCAGCCCAACAGAAGCTGTCCACTTCTAAGCTTCAGTGAACAAAATGCAGAACTGAGATTTACTAATTACTGACCTCGGGTTTTAGTGAATCCAGATAGTTGCCTCTTGGTGGTAATTGGCTTTAAGGGCCTTAAAAACAGAGCGATCGAGTGGTTATAATACGTGTGTTGTGTGTGGAGGTAGGTAAAGCATTTCGATGTCATGACTTTGGTAGAACTCTAAGGACAAAAGTTGTGAGTGAAATTTTGGGTTTTAAAGTCCGGATTTAGGTGTACGCCTTTGAATATTACAGGAGGTATAAAAGACCTTCTGGTATTGCAGCATGCTATCATCGTTACATTTTCCCCTCGCTCAACAAATGTTAAACTTACCACCTCTTTTCTACCCTTTTCTGCAAAAATTTTAGGGGTCTGTTATTTAGAGGAAGATTACTTTCGTCCATATTATAAATACGGTTACGATGGTTTATGGAGATCATACTCGTTCATTAATTTTCCCAGTAAGTCAAAATAAGAATTCGCAGTTTCCTTGTTAACACTAGAAGCTTTCGCTTTTGACAAACAAATATAAAATAGTAGGTCTATAGTTCTAATTTGACTGCTATTCAAATTGCCCCATTTTGAATTATCCAAATTGCCCCGCAGTCGACGAATATTCCATTCAGAACGTGGTATGAAAACTGCTGATTAGTTGACGCCAGTGTACAGTATATCAATGCCCCACATGCTACTGATACGATTATAATCCAGAGCGGTTTCATTTTATCCCGTTAATAATAAGGAAAGCTTAAGGAAACAACGTTGAAAATTATAACGATCTAAAAATACACACATTCGTACTTACCTTGCAGCAAACAAAAAATCGTATAAACCTTCAGAACCGAAGGAATAGTTTGTATTTCCGAGAGCGACTTCTGCAAACCACCACCTACAAATCCACCACAGGTTCACTAATATGACGATCCACGTTTCCACTCCAGCTGGCAAAACGCTTAACACTATTCAAATTCCCCGCCTATTCGAATTACCCCGCTGTACCCTATCCTGTTTAAATAACATTATTATATAATTTTAATAACTGTATGCTAAAACTACTTTGTTTCTTACAAACTAAATACAACTATTATTTAAAAAGTAGTTCACAGAATATTAGAACAACATGATACGTAATTAAATGCAGTTGAATCCGTTCCTCTAGTTGCTGCTTTAACTTAGATTTTGGGTAATTGTTATTCTGGTAACACTGTAATTTCTATGGATGTCAACACTGAAAATTCTTTAGATTCATATTTTCTGTTGTAGAATAACATTATCTATGATTGTGGTAAGTTGCATTTCATTATCTCCTTCCACTTATGAATAAACAAGCAAAAAAAAATGATAAATTTTGTATAATTTTTAGTATACCTGTATCAGGCTCTTAAGTGATCTATTTAGGAGCCGAGATGGAGGTTGATTTTTAAAGAAATATGATTAAAATAACTATGAAAACACTTCTTTAATCAGTTTCTACCTTTCAATAATTACTGTTCTAATTATCTTCGACATTATTTTATTATCTAATAGTTCCTCTTTTTTAACATCCTGTTTCTCTAATTATTCCCATTACTCACATTTTGAGATACTGTTATCTCCTTTTTATACGCTCAAAGACATGGAATGTAGACCGGAGTAAGTAATAATATTTAACATAATTGTATATTTAATTCTGGTTACAAATACGCATACGTATGGAAAAGTTTAGGTACAGAAGGAGTGCAGCGATTTACTCGACTTTTTAACAGGGTATTGGAAACGTGAAACATGCCGAACGAATGGAGGAGAAGCTATATTGTACAGTCCGCAGCAAAAAACCTGTAACATGAGCATGTAATTTAATTGAGAAACGACGAAGTATTTTGCTCCAAAATAAGTGTGCTGGGAAGAAGCCGAGGTTTCTCCTGCCGTGATTCGTGCCACTTAGAGTTTATGTTGATTCCCCGGGCTGTCTGGCGTAGTTTCACAATAAACTTACATGTTCATGTTGCAGGGTTTTTTTTTCTGCGGACTGTATCGCTTTTTAAAAACAAAGATGTGCAAGAATGAGGCAACTACAGATGAATAAAACTTATGAGCTATGCAATGAAGCTCTGGGAGAGAGAGTGATAGAAGCGAGATTGAGAGAAGAGACCCAAATTCCAGAGAACCGACCGACGAGAAGAGAGCAAAATTTGGTTTCATGCCAGGACGATCGACAACGGATGCAATATTTGCACTTAGAATACTAATGGAAAAGTACAGAAAATAATAGAAAGACCTTCATATGGTTTTCATCCACCTAGAGAAAGCATATGATAGAGTGTCACGCAATCTTATCTGGTGGGCACTAAAGAAGAAGTGTGTTCCGAATACATACATCTATATAATTCAAGATATCTATAATGGATGTAGAATAGGAGTGAAGAGAGTGCGGAATAGCAGAAGAGTTGGCAGTTAATGTGAGACTTCATCAGGGATCTAGTCTTCAATTGTGATGAACCAACTTACAAAGGATATCCAAGAATTAGCACCTTAGAATATGCTATTTGCGGATGACATCGTGTGCTGGTGAGTGAGACGAAAGCAATTCTGCAAGAGAAATTAGATACTAGGAGAGGAGAAATGGAGAGGAAAGGGGTTAGAATTAGTACAACTAAGACAGAATATTTACATTGTCCTTTCAGGAAAAATGTAATCGAGAATACAAGAATACAACTGGACGAAAAAGAGGTAATAATGACGAAGAAATGCAAGTACTTGGGATCAATTCTGCAAGAATATCCAAGAATAGCAGGAGATGTAAACAGTAGAATTAGCAGCAGTTGAACAAGATGGAAAGAAGCGGTGGGAGTGTTGTGTGATGATAGAGTACTATAAAAAAAAGTTTCAAAACAGTATGTGAGGCCTGCCATATTATATGGAGCGGAGTGTTGGATAACAAAGAAGAGAGAGAGAGACAGAAGTTGCATGTTGCCGAGATGAAGATACTGCGGTGAATGTGTGGAGTGACACAGAAGGACAAAATTAAAATTGAAGTGATCCAGAGAACAGTAAAAGGTGAGGCCAGTAGTAGAAAAAACTACAAGAAAGTAAACTGAGTAGTTTGGGCATGTAAGAAGAAAACCTTTTGAAATACGTAGCTCACCGAGCAGATGCTATAGAAGTGAATGGAAAACAAATTTGAGCTCGGGCAAAGAAGAAGTGTGGAGATAGTGTGAAGAAGAAGAAATGTGGAGGTAGTGTGAAGAAGAAGAAGAGTGGAGATAGTGTGAAGAAGAAGTGTGGAGGTAGTATGAAGAAGAGTGTGAAGAAGAAGAAGAAGTGTGGAGATAGTGTGAAGAAGAAGAAGTGTGGAGGTAGTGTGAAGAAGAGTGTGAAGAAGAAGAAGTGTGGAGGTAGTATGAAGAAGAGTGTGAAGAAGAAGAAGAAGTGTGGAGATAGTGTGAAGAAGAAGAAGTGTGGAGGTAGTGTGAAGAAGAGTGTGAAGAAGAAGAAGTGTGGAGATAGTGTGAAGAAGAAGGAGTGTGGAGATAGTGTGAAGAACGATGTGGTGTCACTGTGGATATGACACAAAATAGAAACAGGTGGAGGACAACGATCCGAAAAAACGACCCAAACAAACTGGGAGAAAGGCTTAGAAGAAGAAGAAGAGATATGGATATCTTATTATAACAATTCCAATCGCTATTCCCCTTTCCCTTCTACGTCAAATTTCCAAAACTCCTTCCTTGGTGATCCCTTAAGTCACAAATTCTAGGCTATGCAGTTTCCAAATCTCAAGTTTCTAGCTTAACAAGTTTGGTCTGGGTTTTTGATCAGTGAGTCAGACAGAACTTTCACTTTTATCTGTAATAGAAATGGCCAATTCCGTCATTTTTACTTTCCGGAACCTGGAAAATAAAATTGGAAAAATTCCGGAGTTCGGAAAATTCCGATTTCAGAAAAATTCCGAATTTCGGAAAAAAATCCGGAATTTAGAAAGTTCCGGTCTGGGAAAATACTCTGGATTTCGGAAAAATTCTGTCGGAAAATTCCAAAATTTTTCCGAAATCTGGAAAGCGAAATTTCCGATTTTGGAGTCAGGATTCCAGAAAATTTTGGCCATCCCTAATCTGTAGATATCTCCGTTTCTGTAACCTTTTAGCGGCTGAAGTGCGTTTGGCATTACTTCCCTCGTATATAGCAAACTTAAAATTTTGACAGGAGCCGCGGTGGTTCAGTAGTAGAGCGTTCACCTCTGGTGTATGGGTCCCTGGTTCGATCCCAGCTCGCGCCAAGTGAACTTTTGTGGTGCACAAACACCGTGTATGTGAGTTTTCTCGAGGTTCCCCCGTTTCCTCCCACTTTCTTTATTTTACCATTTCATTCATTTCTCATCGTCACCGTCTCCTTTAGACTACCCGGCATAACCGGGAACATAAAACCAAAGATTTCATTTCATTTTTTAAAAGTATAACCTTGAGTAGCAATATATTAGGTTAAGAAATAGGAATGTCACATATACAAAAAAAAAGTCTGTGACTGGCTTTATTACTTGCACGTGCAAATTAATACTCTATGATATAACGCACTCCGACTTCCAATTGTGTCAAGGAGCCATATTTTTCTGACAGGAAAGTTACTAGTAGTGTACTTGAAGTTTACTTTTAAGACTACCAAACTATAGTTTTCAAGTCAAAATCAAAGAACATCAACGTATAAAGGTTAAAAGCAGCGAACTTCTAACAACGTTATTTACCTAGTACAATAAACAATTTAAATGTGAAGGACAAACACAGAGAGGAATTGCAAAGTGGCTCGTGTAGAGGAATCCGTGTGGTCTCTCTCTTTTTTTTTTCGAAACTCATACCAGAAGACAATAAAGTAACTAAAAGAAAAGAATATTTTATGACATTTTTTCCTTTTCTTGTAATGGAAGGCTGTGTCATTAGTAGAGTAATGAGAATATAATGAGAAAGCGAAGTAGAATAGAGCCCTTTTCTCACGAGAATTGGAGAAAAGTGCAGATTTCTCACGAGAATTGGTATAATTTCGCCTTATTTCTTACGAAAATTGATACAAATTTCCCTTATTTTCACGAGAATTGAAGAAAAGTGCAAATTTCTCACGAAAACTGGTACAAATTTCCTTCATTCTCACAACAATTAGTCAACAGTGCAAAATTCTCACGAAAACTGGTACAAATTTCCTTCATTCTCATAACAATTGGTGAACAGTGCAAATTTCTCACGAAAATGGATGTAAATTTCCTTTCATATGTTTTATTATATATTTTAATACAATTTTATGTTGATTTATACAATTTATGTTGATTACTTACTATTTTTTCCCCAAGCCTTTAAGAAACTTGTTTCTTGCTTCCTTACTCTTCACTCAAGTGGTGAAAAGTAACCCAAGGAGCTTCAGAACATGTCCACACAAGTCTTTTTTGTTAATCTTGAACGCAGTTGGTCTTGGTATTCAAGAAACTAATTCTAAAGAAAGAAGACACATATAATAAAAGAATGGGATGTTCTAAGGTGATGTAACTAAAGGAGAAAGGCGGAAAACAAAAGGATAAAAAAGTAGGAATAGTGGAAAATGTAAACATTCCTAAGCCGCATGTATCCTTTGTTTAATGAATAGCAACGAATTAAATGTATAGCAGATGGTGTTATGCAGCTGTCACGTAATTCCATCATTCTGTCAATGAAAGAAAGAAGGAGCTGTCACGTAATTCCATCATTCTGTCAATTAAAGAAAGAAGGAGCTGTCACGTAAACGTGACATATAGATGTGTGAGAATAGTCTAACCGTGGGAGGTGAGAAAGACATGTCAAATAAGTTAGTTTCATGTATTTAGAAAAACATGGGAAAATGTCGATAAAGAACAAATGTTAAAAGACATTGACTGTTTAAGATGGAAGGCATAGGAGGGATAGAGCCCTTTCATATGGAGTAATGAAAGGAACATAGACACCTGCTTGTATGTGTGTGTTCCAAGGTGATGGAGTTGGGGGGAGCGAAGTGTACTCTCCTGAGGGAGTAAAAGACATTGCTTAATTGGGGACTGTGACTTCTACCGCCTGGAAACTGAAAAATATGTGAAAAAAAAAATAGGAATCATTATTTTGAGGAGAGAGAATTGAAGAATGAGATAGTTTCGTGTCACTTTTTAAAAGTTAATGTATTGCTTTCCATACTGAGAGACCGCACGTAGGATTGCATAATGGAATTTTAGTTTCTTTTGAGCAAAGGACCACTTTAAACAGGCGTGCGACTTGTTACGCATTTTGTTAAGACCTTGCCACATACGTAGAGGGGAAAAAAAGAATGACCGTTCCTACCTGAGTTTCAAAGAGGAAAAAGACTGAATGAATTGTGTACGCAAGACAACTTTCCCTTTTGTGCTTTTTGGAAGAAGTCTTCAAACAAGATTTCTTTTAGGTATTTCCGCATAAATGATTTTATCCTTTTAAAAACTAGAGTAATGAATTAATTAATTATGAATATTAATGAGATGATAATGAATATTAATGAGATGCTAAAGAAAAGGATTACAAAGAATGGATTTTAGTGTTTTTCGTATATTTAGAGGTATATTGCGGATATATGTAATATACAGCACTGTGTATTATACATAAATGTATGAAATAATGTGGAAGGAAATGGGCGCAACTCTAAGAAACGTATTTTATGTAATGATATTGTATTTTCAGTAGCTGATATAGGATTTTAGCATAGAATATCATCTTTTGGATACTGTATGGGTCTAAGGGTGTACGAAGCTTAGACGAATGACAAATTGCATGTATATATGATTAGTTTGTAAGTAGGTACATGTATGTGTAGCTGATATGTGATTTTAGCATAGAATATCATCTTTTGGATACTGTATGGGTCTAAGGGTGTACGAAGCTTAGACGAATGACAAATTGCATGTATATATGATTAGTTTGTAAGTGGGTACATGTATGTGTATGTGATATGAGATTTTAACATAGAATATCATCTTTTGGATATTGTATGGGTGTAAGGGTGTACGAAGCTTAGAGGTATGACAAATTGCATGTATATATGATTAGTTTGTAAGTGGGGTACATGTATGTGTAGCTGATATGTGATTTTTAACATAGAATATTATGTTTTGGATACTGTATGGGTCTAATGTTGTACGAAGCTTAGACGAATGACAAATTACACGTATATATGAATAGTTTGTAAGTGGGTAGATGTATGTATGTATGTATATTGGTTTTTGATATTGGGAGAGGAATATATGTATCATATTGTAGACATATTATCTTTCGTTTGCATGTAAGTGTTTTAAGCATGTGTTCTTGGGTTGCATAGCTTTAGGGGGTATACTAGGCTGGATGCAAACATTTAAAGTGTTTCTATTGTATTAATATTGGATTGTAGCCTTATTTATCGTATTGTGGAGCTGTATATGTTGTTGTGGTGATATGCTATGTGAATGCAAACACATGAATTGATTATATTGTAGCCTTATAATTTGATTGCTTATGTATATAGATTACCATGAATACCATGTTAGAATGTATATATTCTGATTTTACGTATTTATCCTCTTGTAATATTCATTGGATCGTTTGTTACTCAAACTCTGAGGTTGAACACATTATGTTACCTCAAAATGTGAGCATGCCAAAGATGTTCTAGTGGTATTTGAAGCACATAGGATTTCACTGTGCTATAAGCCATTTACATATAGATATCTTTTCACTACAGTATTCTAATGCCATATATTTGTACCTTTACTTACTTCTAAGATGCTTGTTCACCTTGTAGAAGACATTATGCCATCATTATGGTTTCCAACTTATGGTCATTTATTGTAGGAACATAAAACACGTATAAATAACTTATATGAAGCATACGTATTCTTCCTTTATCTTATATAGAATACAGATACTTCGTATGATATGAATATTTGTTTGTAGAAATAAAACATAATATTGTAAATTATAACGCTTTATTGTATTTATATAGTCTACAATATTCTATTTTCCAATATTGGCATATTGATATACATATATAGATATATTTAAATAAGATATTTACATTATATATACGTACAAGTACCAACAGATAGGAAAACTTATGGACATATTTGATGATGTTACTACATCATGCTACCTTTAGACAGATTACTATTTACATATACACAGAATACCAATCATTTAACACACTTAATACTTTGATAACCATATGGCAATGTTCTATAGTCAGTAATACTGTTATGATTTAATCGTCGTCTTTTATTTTGAACTTTTTGATGTGTTTTAGTTTCAGACTTGGATACGATGACAAACCCAGGCTTACGAACAATTCTTCCTGGATTATGTAATTGTTTTTTGTCAGCTTTATCCCGAACTAGTTGATAAAAATGATCAAAGTTAATTTGTTGTCGTGTACGATGATTTAAAGTTATTCCTCTAATTTTAAATACATAATCTAATTTGCCTGTTTGAACTTCTTTCATCCTATAGGCATAATTTTTTGGCCCTAAGCCTATAAATGCATCAATTTCCCACCCATCAGGAACTTCATTAGTTAACTCACCTAAATAGGAGCCCAAAGAAAGTGGAGGCTTTTCATTACGTGGCTGTACAAACATAATACTATCAGTGTCGCAGTACAATACACGATTAGGATCTATAGCTGTTACTAATTCGTAAAGTTTTAGACGCGCCCACGACGTAATGAAGGCTGCAAGGACAACATTGGAAAATTTCCATGGCTTGTTTTTGTTTTCAATGTTTTTATATGATACAATGAGATGTCGCTCTCCAATAGGCAATACAGTTTGTACCTCATATTGGGGTGCCCATAGATAACTTAAAATTTTTTCTGGAGTATCTACAATTACAGATTGAGATAAATCTGTTCTTTGTCCCCATTTCCCATACAAGGAATTGAGAAATATTTTGGAAATATATCTTAGACCAGGATTTGATTGAATGTTATTTTCCGTTAACTGAATGCATTCATGTTCATAATAGTCTGCAATATATTTTTCTTGATCTTGTTTAGTTTTGCACCAGCTAGGAAATCCTGAAGACTCCTGTTTCATTTTTAAGAAGGAATTGACATAATCTTTAAACAGATTATTTTCTGATCCAGATAATTTGAATTCCCAAATTTCAATAATTTGTAGAATTTTGTATCCGAGATCTAAAGCCACATGAAGTTCAGGAGTACAGTATGTACCAGTAAGGACACGCTCGGCATCATTATGGATGCAATTGTTGTCACTTTGTTCCATACACGTACGGCATAACCCAAACAAAAGGCGATCATTACATGTATATGGTAAAATTGGAAAATATAAGTCTTTGGGAGGCAAGATACTACATTTCACTAATCCATGAATACTTTGCACTTGTGGAAAGTCAGGTCCCTTGTATATTATAGGTTTTCCTATAGGCAATGGCTTACGTGCCATTACCCAGGGGTAAAGACTGGTAACATCATAATATGACACAAACTCTTCGCTGGTACATTCATACAAGGCATTAAAACATTCTGTACGCCCACCATGAAAACTATCTTTAGGTACCAGATGATCAACAAGATCATGACACTGTGTTTGAATAAACTGTTGTAATTTTTTATCATTTTTACCATGTGGTCCCATTCACATTCCCACATTTCAATGACATTAAGATTTAATTTTTTAAGAAATGCTATTTTTGTGGTGGTGTTTTCATACCGATCTTGTAATGATGTACCTTGCTTAGAGGTAGAATCTAGGGACACGTGTCGTAGTGTAGGATAACAGTTTAAACACCCGTGATAGTAACATCCATGAAATTCGTAAACTGTATTTGTTTTACTTTCAAATCCATCAACCTTATACCTCCCAAATCGTTTTTCCAAGCCATTTCCAGAATGAAGAATTTTATTACCAGTAGTACGTTCTAAGTATCGCAGCCAGTACATTGCCTTCAGACTTTGACGATCACGATGGTCAAACCCATAAGGTGGAATAATTGGAATAATTTCTTTGGGTAAATATAAGGTACGATATGTTAGTATTGCCAAACTAGCAATAGTTGACGAGTCGATAAAACATTGAATACCATTTGTTTTGTCTTCAATTAAGTTTGAAAATTTAATGACAGCCTCTGCTAAAATTTTAACATCATTCCGACAATATTCAATCATTTCCTTTTGGAGATTATACTCCTCATTACTTGTAACACGTTCTTTGTGCCATATGATAAGTTGCTCTCGATCTTCAGTGTTTTTTGAATCAGGATCAAAATATTTTAGATCAGGAATTTTGCCTATGTAATTTTGGTTTTCTAATGTATTAAACAAGTATGGGAAATCTCCCTTTCGTAAATTTGCAGAAAGACCTAACGTCTTAGGTAATTTAGATAATTTAACTCCCATATACAAATATGTGTCACGAAAGTAAATCTTTTGTCCTAAACGCATTTCAATAATTTTTTGCCCTGACATTATTACTTCAGGTGTAAAATGATGGTTTATGATCAAAGTTTTAGCACAGAATTGCATATCATAATTACTGCCATTATGGGAAAGCACAATGATTTTTTTAAACATTGGTCGAGTTATTAATACATGATTAACAAATTCTTCAATGTTGTGAAAATCAAACGAACGGATTCCATTTTTATTACCGCATACAAAACATGTATCATCAAGTTTCATGTCCTTACACTTGTAACAAGCATGAATACAATTTACAAAATTTACATGATGTTCTTGTTCTCCTTGTTCATTTTTAGGAAGTAACATTGTTTCTACATCAAAGATAATGTACAAAAAGGTATCTACATGCTGCATCATAGCCGTTTGAACAAAACAAATATGATCATCACTTACATATGTGTAACATGTTTTACAATAACGTTCACCACATTCATGTTCAGACTTGCGTGAACGCATGTCAATTATAGTACCACAAAGGACACAAATTTTCTTTGTTTCGCATAAACTTTTTCCGCAAACATTTATCGCTTTATGATTAGCAAAACATTCTTCTGAAGAAAACAGTCTATGACAATCAAAGCATTCAACTTTAATATTATTATCATTATTAGAAACATTATGATACTTTTCGCACATTGGACATTTGAAGTTACACTTATGATTTTGTGTATGATGATAACCTTTCAAACAATACTGACAATATTTCCGTTTGTTTAATAGTGTTGTAATGTTGGTAATTAATTCGTAGTGTCCTTCACTGTACAAAATCAAAATTTTCTTTGATGCATGTATTCCAGGATAAATTACATTATAGTTTCGAGTTAATCCGTTCTTTTCGTAAACAACAATTTGATAATGAGGCGCTAGCTTATTTTGAAACTTTTTTACATCATCAATAGTACATCCATCATGGATTTCAATGTCAACTTTAGCATTGACACACAATTGCTTTGCTTGTTTCATCAATCGTTCAGGATGATTTTTCATTTCATATACGTAGTTATAACGATGATCAGCCTTACCCATTCCAAGAATAATACTTTTAGGAAGACAATACACATCCTTTTCTACAGGAATAGTACATTGTTCCATGTGTGTTACAAGATCAACAAATTTTGATGAACCCCTTGTTCGTCCCCTACCTTTACGTGAATCAACAATATGAATTTTGAAATTTACTTTATCACCTAATAAATAATTTTCATTACTGTTTAAAACATTTTCAATTTTACGAAATAGAATGTCGGAGCTTAAATCCGACTTTTGACGCCACGAAATGTATATTGGTTTATTAATGGTAGAAGCAGAACTTTCTATTGTTATACCAACATACATATCATCATCGGTATCATTTAAAACGTGATCCTTTACAAATTCAAATAACAACTGAATATATTTTTCAGGATCATCTATTCCGCTAGTGTGCATACGTTCAATTGTAACTTCCTTTCCTGTAAGTCCAAAATAACTATATTGTTTGATTCTACTATTAACAATACGAAAATATTCATTTGTTTTACCACTCCCATACATGGTAGGTTGTGATACAGTATTAGTATTAGGACTTGGAGAGTTTATAAAATTTTCCATGAACACGCTAAAATCATTTGTAGTTAAACTATTAGCTTTTCCTTCAGACAGAAGTTCCATAAACTTTTCACGAGCTAAATTCTTTATATTATCTTGACGAAAGAAGCCTACATGATATAAATCAATAATATCTTTTGCAGACTTACATTTTTTCAAAACAACATGAGGATCAAAAACAAAATGTATAAACAACGCTTGCAATAACTTGGAATAAGCTTCATTGCTTACCCTTGCACCCGTAGCATGACATTGGGTTATCACTTCCCATGTAAATAAAACTTCGTTTGGATTTTCATATCCACGTGCTTCTTGTGCTGACAACATGGTACAGATGACAGACTGTCCTTCCATTGTAATTGCAATTTGAATTTTTGTCTTATACAGTAAATATTTTATACAATGATGTACACAGAACTTTGATATTTCTTTTCACAGTTTTTTAAATGACAAGGTTTCGTAAGTAGACTTTTATGATATGATTCACAATGTGTTGACCAAAGATACACTTTTTAAAAATTTTACACTTACCAGTAAGTATAATAATAAAACTTTCCCGAACTTGTTTCAGTTCACAACAGATTTAGTTGTAAGTTTACCGACACTACACTTAAAAGCTTGTCGGCAATTGCACTAACACTTGCCGTTAACTACAATCATAAAACTTCCCGTAACTTTTTCAGTTTAGTATTAATGCACTACCACTTGTCACTCACTAACTATATTTTTAGTTCACCGACGATATACTTTTAAGTTTATCGGTTAATCCTTTAGCACTTTCCGATAATTGTAATTTACAAAGTGCCGTAATAAAATTATTTTAGACTAATTACAGCACGCAAAGTACAAGCAGGAAGTGTGTTTACTTTTTATTGATTGTTTATTATCAACACTAATAAATGGAAATTCCAAAAACTCCACACGTAGATTTCCGAAGATTGCCGAAGGTTCCCGAAGATTCACGAAGTTTTCCGAACATTCCCGAACTTAACCGAAGATGAACATGAGAGTTTATCCACAATTCCTGTACATGATGGTTAATGTACCACACGAATGGTTCCGAAAATTGCCGAACTTAACCGAAAATGGACATAAGAATGTATCAACAATTCCTGTACACGTTTAGTAAATGTAACTTCTAAAAGTCTTGTAACTTTAAAGATGAACAAAGATATATTTCAAAGTTTATTATTAGATGTAGCTTTATATCAAAATTGATATTTTAAAATAAATGATTTAACAACAAAGAGTATACCAATGATTGGCTTTACTTTAACAGTAGTAATTCTATAGTGCGCGGCGCGGCTTGCTGCGCTGGATTTATACTTTCAAAATTTAATCTCGTACCCAAACGCATTTAGTTTGTAATCTTGTACCCAAAAGCATTTGGTTTTGTAATCTCGTACGCAGGTGCTTTAACATATTTTAAATTAGTAACAGTAATATTACATAATGTGATATAATTTGTAAATGCACTATTAAAGTTTGCAACACTTCAAATAATTATAACTACTTGTTTGTATGCTTTTCCACTGTGTTATCGGTCTAAAAAATTCCTTTGTTAGTAACGCTAAGAATTTGTTTTGTTTGCATTGCTACAGGTGTTTAAACTGGTTTAAACCGGTTTAAACTAGTTTATTGTTTTTGTTATACAATTATTTAGTTCTGCAGGAACTTCGTTGTTAATTTTTTTTATTTGTTTGCTTCATTAGAAGCTCAGAGAAATTACATTTCGAAAATATTAAAATTATCAAAACATAAACTTGAACATAAGAAAGTTAATTTTAACACATCACAAGACGATTAAACTTAAAATTTATTACATGGAACTTTTTGATTCTTAAATGGACAAGTAAAATTTAAGTCAGTGTTGCAATTTAATACACAAACTAAAAGTAAAAGAACAAGTTAAGAAATAAAAGTGTCGAAACAACTTAAAACACAATGTTGCAATCTAAATTGCAAAAGAAAATTAAAAGTACAACTTACAAACAAAATGTACAAACCGAAAATAAAAAGTGCAGAAACAAAATTTAAAAAACAATGTTGCAATCGAAATCTAAAGCTAAAAAAATACAGAACCAAAACTTAAACAGTGTTGCAATCAAAAATACAGGAACAAAAAAATTAAAACACAATGTTGAAATCGAAATGCAAAGCTAAAAAAATACAGAACCAAAACTTAAAAACAGTGTTGCAATCAAAAATACAGGAACAGAAAAATTAAAACACAATGTTGCAATCCAAATTGCAAAAGAAAAAATTAAAAGTACAAGTTTAAAAAATGAAACATTCAAAGCTAAAAATACAAAATCAAAACGCAATGTTGCAATCCAAATTGTAAAAGAATATTAAAAGTACAACTTTAAAACAAAATGATACATTTTTAAATTCCAAAATAAAATAAAAATTACAAGTGAAGAATTAAAAATGCAAACTGAAAACTAAAAATGCAGAAGCAAAAAATTTTAAAGAACACAATGTTGCAATCCCAAATACAAAAAAATTAAATGTGCAACTTTAAAACACAATGTTACATTACATTACAAAATCCGAAACAACATTAAAATTACAAGTTAAGAAATAAAAAATGCAAACTGAAAACTAAAAGTGCAGAAGCAAAAAATTTTAAAGAACACAATGTTGCAATCCAAAATACAAAAGGAAATTAAATGTACAACTTTAAAACACAATGTTACATTACATTACAAAATCCGATACAACATTAAAATTACAAGTTAAGAAATATAATTAGAAACTGAAAATAAAAATTACCGAAAGAAAATTCAAAACAATGTTGCAATCCAAATTGCAAAAGAAAAAATAAAAATACAAACATGAAACATATGAACATTACCTAGTAGTATACGGACCTGACTTTTACCGTCATTATTTTAATGACATGAGTTTGCAACACATTTTGGGGAGATAAGGTCCGTATACTACTAGGTAATGTTCATATGTTTCATGTTTGTATTTTTATTTTTCTTTTGCAATTTGGATTGCAACATTGTTTTGAATTTTCTTTCGGTAATTTTTATTTTCAGTTTCTAATTATATTTCTTAACTTGTAATTTTAATGTTGTATCGGATTTTGTAATGTAATGTAACATTGTGTTTTAAAGTTGTACATTTAATTTCCTTTTGTATTTTGGATTGCAACATTGTGTTCTTTAAAATTTTTTGCTTCTGCACTTTTAGTTTTCAGTTTGCATTTTTTATTTCTTAACTTGTAATTTTAATGTTGTTTCGGATTTTGTAATGTAATGTAACATTGTGTTTTAAAGTTGCACATTTAATTTTTTTGTATTTGGGATTGCAACATTGTGTTCTTTAAAATTTTTTGCTTCTGCATTTTTAGTTTTCAGTTTGCATTTTTAATTCTTCACTTGTAATTTTTATTTTATTTTGGAATTTAAAAATGTATCATTTTGTTTTAAAGTTGTACTTTTAATATTCTTTTACAATTTGGATTGCAACATTGCGTTTTGATTTTGTATTTTTAGCTTTGAATGTTTCATTTTTTAAACTTGTACTTTTATTTTTTTCTTTTGCAATTTGGATTGCAACATTGTGTTTTAATTTTTTTGTTCCTGTATTTTTGATTGCAACACTGTTTTTAAGTTTTGGTTCTGTATTTTTTTAGCTTTGCATTTCGATTTCAACATTGTGTTTTAATTTTTTTGTTCCTGTATTTTTGATTGCAACACTGTTTAAGTTTTGGTTCTGTATTTTTTAGCTTTAGATTTCGATTGCAACATTGTTTTTTAAATTTTGTTTCTGCACTTTTTATTTTCGGTTTGTACATTTTGTTTGTAAGTTGTACTTTTAATTTTCTTTTGCAATTTAGATTGCAACATTGTGTTTTAAGTTGTTTCGACACTTTTATTTCTTAACTTGTTCTTTTACTTTTAGTTTGTGTATTAAATTGCAACACTGACTTAAATTTTACTTGTCCATTTAAGAATCAAAAAGTTCCATGTAATAAATTTTAAGTTTAATCGTCTTGTGATGTGTTAAAATTAACTTTCTTATGTTCAAGTTTATGTTTTGATAATTTTAATATTTTCGAAATGTAATTTCTCTGAGCTTCTAATGAAGCAAACAAATAAAAAAATTAACAACGAAGTTCCTGCAGAACTGAATAATTGTATAACAAAAACAATAAACTAGTTTAAACCGGTTTAAACCAGTTTAAACACCTGTAGCAATGCAAACAAAACAAATTCTTAGCGTTACTAACAAAGGAATTTTTTAGACCGATAACACAGTGGAAAAGCATACAAACAAGTAGTTATAATTATTTGAAGTGTTGCAAACTTTAATAGTGCATTTACAAATTATATCACATTATGTAATATTACTGTTACTAATTTAAAATATGTTAAAGCACCTGCGTACGAGATTACAAAACCAAATGCTTTTGGGTACAAGATTACAAACTAAATGCGTTTGGGTACGAGATTAAATTTTGAAAGTATAAATCCAGCGCAGCAAGCCGCGCCGCGCACTGTAGAACTACTACTGTTAAAGTAAAGCCAATCATTGGTATACTCTTTGTTGTTAAATCATTTATTTTAAAATATCAATTTTGATATAAAGCTACATCTAATAATAAACTTTGAAATATATCTTTGTTCATCTTTAAAGTTACAAGACTTTTAGAAGTTACATTTACTAAACGTGTACAGAAATTGTTGATACATTCTTATGTCCATTTTCGGTTAAGTTCGGCAATTTTCGGAACCATTCGTGTGGTACATTAACCATCATGTACAGGAATTGTGGATAAACTCTCATGTTCATCTTCGGTTAAGTTCGGGAATGTTCGGAAAACTTCGTGAATCTTCGGGAACCTTCGGCAATCTTCGGAAATCTACGTGTGGAGTTTTTGGAATTTCCATTTATTAGTGTTGATAATAAACAATCAATAAAAAGTAAACACACTTCCTGCTTGTACTTTGCGTGCTGTAATTAGTCTAAAATAATTTTATTACGGCACTTTGTAAATTACAATTATCGGAAAGTGCTAAAGGATTAACCGATAAACTTAAAAGTATATCGTCGGTGAACTAAAAATATAGTTAGTGAGTGACAAGTGGTAGTGCATTAATACTAAACTGAAAAAGTTACGGGAAGTTTTATGATTGTAGTTAACGGCAAGTGTTAGTGCAATTGCCGACAAGCTTTTAAGTGTAGTGTCGGTAAACTTACAACTAAATCTGTTGTGAACTGAAACAAGTTCGGGAAAGTTTTATTATTATACTTACTGGTAAGTGTAAAATTTTTAAAAAGTGTATCTTTGGTCAACACATTGTGAATCATATCATAAAAGTCTACTTACGAAACCTTGTCATTTAAAAAACTGTGAAAAGAAATATCAAAGTTCTGTGTACATCATTGTATAAAATATTTACTGTATAAGACAAAAATTCAAATTGCAATTACAATGGAAGGACAGTCTGTCATCTGTACCATGTTGTCAGCACAAGAAGCACGTGGATATGAAAATCCAAACGAAGTTTTATTTACATGGGAAGTGATAACCCAATGTCATGCTACGGGTGCAAGGGTAAGCAATGAAGCTTATTCCAAGTTATTGCAAGCGTTGTTTATACATTTTGTTTTTGATCCTCATGTTGTTTTGAAAAAATGTAAGTCTGCAAAAGATATTATTGATTTATATCATGTAGGCTTCTTTCGTCAAGATAATATAAAGAATTTAGCTCGTGAAAAGTTTATGGAACTTCTGTCTGAAGGAAAAGCTAATAGTTTAACTACAAATGATTTTAGCGTGTTCATGGAAAATTTTATAAACTTTCCAAGTCCTAATACTAATACTGTATCACAACCTACCATGTATGGGAGTGGTAAAACAAATGAATATTTTCGTATTGTTAATAGTAGAATCAAACAATATAGTTATTTTGGACTTACAGGAAAGGAAGTTACAATTGAACGTATGCACACTAGCGGAATAGATGATCCTGAAAAATATATTCAGTTGTTATTTGAATTTGTAAAGGATCACGTTTTAAATGATACCGATGATGATATGTATGTTGGTATAACAATAGAAAGTTCTGCTTCTACCATTAATAAACCAATATACATTTCGTGGCGTCAAAAGTCGGATTTAAGCTCCGACATTCTATTTCGTAAAATTGAAAATGTTTTAAACAGTAATGAAAATTATTTATTAGGTGATAAAGTAAATTTCAAAATTCATATTGTTGATTCACGTAAAGGTAGGGGACGAACAAGGGGTTCATCAAAATTTGTTGATCTTGTAACACACATGGAACAATGTACTATTCCTGTAGAAAAGGATGTGTATTGTCTTCCTAAAAGTATTATTCTTGGAATGGGTAAGGCTGATCATCGTTATAACTACGTATATGAAATGAAAAATCATCCTGAACGATTGATGAAACAAGCAAAGCAATTGTGTGTCAATGCTAAAGTTGACATTGAAATCCATGATGGATGTACTATTGATGATGTAAAAAAGTTTCAAAATAAGCTAGCGCCTCATTATCAAATTGTTGTTTACGAAAAGAACGGATTAACTCGAAACTATAATGTAATTTATCCTGGAATACATGCATCAAAGAAAATTTTGATTTTGTACAGTGAAGGACACTACGAATTAATTACCAACATTACAACACTATTAAACAAACGGAAATATTGTCAGTATTGTTTGAAAGGTTATCATCATACACAAAATCATAAGTGTAACTTCAAATGTCCAATGTGCGAAAAGTATCATAATGTTTCTAATAATGATAATAATATTAAAGTTGAATGCTTTGATTGTCATAGACTGTTTTCTTCAGAAGAATGTTTTGCTAATCATAAAGCGATAAATGTTTGCGGAAAAAGTTTATGCGAAACAAAGAAAATTTGTGTCCTTTGTGGTACTATAATTGACATGCGTTCACGCAAGTCTGAACATGAATGTGGTGAACGTTATTGTAAAACATGTTACACATATGTAAGTGATGATCATATTTGTTTTGTTCAAACGGCTATGATGCAGCATGTAGATACCTTTTTGTACATTATCTTTGATGTAGAAACAATGTTACTTCCTAAAAATGAACAAGGAGAACAAGAACATCATGTAAATTTTGTAAATTGTATTCATGCTTGTTACAAGTGTAAGGACATGAAACTTGATGATACATGTTTTGTATGCGGTAATAAAAATGGAATCCGTTCGTTTGATTTTCACAACATTGAAGAATTTGTTAATCATGTATTAATAACTCGACCAATGTTTAAAAAAATCATTGTGCTTTCCCATAATGGCAGTAATTATGATATGCAATTCTGTGCTAAAACTTTGATCATAAACCATCATTTTACACCTGAAGTAATAATGTCAGGGCAAAAAATTATTGAAATGCGTTTAGGACAAAAGATTTACTTTCGTGACACATATTTGTATATGGGAGTTAAATTATCTAAATTACCTAAGACGTTAGGTCTTTCTGCAAATTTACGAAAGGGAGATTTCCCATACTTGTTTAATACATTAGAAAACCAAAATTACATAGGCAAAATTCCTGATCTAAAATATTTTGATCCTGATTCAAAAAACACTGAAGATCGAGAGCAACTTATCATATGGCACAAAGAACGTGTTACAAGTAATGAGGAGTATAATCTCCAAAAGGAAATGATTGAATATTGTCGGAATGATGTTAACATTTTAGCAGAGGCTGTCATTAAATTTTCAAACTTAATTGAAGACAAAACAAATGGTATTCAATGTTTTATCGTCTCGTCAACTATTGCTAGTTTGGCAATACTAACATATCGTACCTTATATTTACCCAAAGAAATTATTCCAATTATTCCACCTTATGGGTTTGACCATCGTGATCGTCAAAGTCTGAAGGCAATGCTGCTGCGATACTTAGAACGTACTACTGGTAATAAAATTCTTCATTCTGGAAATGGCTTGGAAAAACGATTTGGGAGGTATAAGGTTGATGGATTTGAAAGTAAAACAAATACAGTTTACGAATTTCATGGATGTTACTATCACGGGTGTTTAAACTGTTATCCTACACTACGACACGTGTCCCTAGATTCTACCTCTAAGCAAGGTACATCATTACAAGATCGGTGTGAAAACACCACCACAAAAATAGCATTTCTTAAAAAATTAAATCTTAATGTCATTGAAATGTGGGAATGTGAATGGGACCACATGGTAAAAAATGATAAAAAATTACAACAGTTTATTCAAACACAGTGTCATGATCTTGTTGATCATCTGGTACCTAAAGATAGTTTTCATGGTGGGCGTACAGAATGTTTTAATGCCTTGTATGAATGTACCAGCGAAGAGTTTGTGTCATATTATGATGTTACCAGTCTTTACCCCTGGGTAATGGCACGTAAGCCATTGCCTATAGGAAAACCTATAATATACAAGGGACCTGACTTTCCACAAGTGCAAAGTATTCATGGATTAGTGAAATGTAGTATCTTGCCTCCCAAAGACTTATATTTTCCAATTTTACCATATACATGTAATGATCGCCTTTTGTTTGGGTTATGCCGTACGTGTATGGAACAAAGTGACAACAATTGCATCCATAATGATGCCGAGCGTGTCCTTACTGGTACATACTGTACTCCTGAACTTCATGTGGCTTTAGATCTCGGATACAAAATTCTACAAATTATTGAAATTTGGGAATTCAAATTATCTGGATCAGAAAATAATCTGTTTAAAGATTATGTCAATTCCTTCTTAAAAATGAAACAGGAGTCTTCAGGATTTCCTAGCTGGTGCAAAACTAAACAAGATCAAGAAAAATATATTGCAGACTATTATGAACATGAATGCATTCAGTTAACGGAAAATAACATTCAATCAAATCCTGGTCTAAGATATATTTCCAAAATATTTCTCAATTCCTTGTATGGGAAATGGGGACAAAGAACAGATTTATCTCAGTCTGTAATTGTAGATACTCCAGAAAAATTTTTAAGTTTTCTATGGGCACCCCAATATGAGGTACAAACTGTATTGCCTATCGGAGAGCGACATCTCATTGTATCATATAAAAACATTGAAAACAAAAACAAGCCATGGAAATTTTCCAATGTTGTCCTTGCAGCCTTCATTACGTCGTGGGCGCGTCTAAAACTTTACGAATTAGTAACAGCTATAGATCCTAATCGTGTATTGTACTGCGACACTGATAGTATTATGTTTGTACAGCCACGTAATGAAAAGCCTCCACTTTCTTTGGGTTCCTATTTAGGTGAGTTAACTAATGAAGTTCCTGATGGGTGGGAAATTGATGCATTTATAGGCTTAGGGCCAAAAAATTATGCCTATAGGATGAAAGAAGTTCAAACAGGCAAATTAGATTATGTATTTAAAATTAGAGGAATAACTTTAAATCATCGTACACGACAACAAATTAACTTTGATCATTTTTATCAACTAGTTCGGGATAAAGCTGACAAAAAACAATTACATAATCCAGGAAGAATTGTTCGTAAGCCTGGGTTTGTCATCGTATCCAAGTCTGAAACTAAAACACATCAAAAAGTTCAAAATAAAAGACGACGATTAAATCATAACAGTATTACTGACTATAGAACATTGCCATATGGTTATCAAAGTATTAAGTGTGTTAAATGATTGGTATTCTGTGTATATGTAAATAGTAATCTGTCTAAAGGTAGCATGATGTAGTAACATCATCAAATATGTCCATAAGTTTTCCTATCTGTTGGTACTTGTACGTATATATAATGTAAATATCTTATTTAAATATATCTATATATGTATATCAATATGCCAATATTGGAAAATAGAATATTGTAGACTATATAAATACAATAAAGCGTTATAATTTACAATATTATGTTTTATTTCTACAAACAAATATTCATATCATACGAAGTATCTGTATTCTATATAAGATAAAGGAAGAATACGTATGCTTCATATAAGTTATTTATACGTGTTTTATGTTCCTACAATAAATGACCATAAGTTGGAAACCATAATGATGGCATAATGTCTTCTACAAGGTGAACAAGCATCTTAGAAGTAAGTAAAGGTACAAATATATGGCATTAGAATACTGTAGTGAAAAGATATCTATATGTAAATGGCTTATAGCACAGTGAAATCCTATGTGCTTCAAATACCACTAGAACATCTTTGGCATGCTCACATTTTGAGGTAACATAATGTGTTCAACCTCAGAGTTTGAGTAACAAACGATCCAATGAATATTACAAGAGGATAAATACGTAAAATCAGAATATATACATTCTAACATGGTATTCATGGTAATCTATATACATAAGCAATCAAATTATAAGGCTACAATATAATCAATTCATGTGTTTGCATTCACATAGCATATCACCACAACAACATATACAGCTCCACAATACGATAAATAAGGCTACAATCCAATATTAATACAATAGAAACACTTTAAATGTTTGCATCCAGCCTAGTATACCCCCTAAAGCTATGCAACCCAAGAACACATGCTTAAAACACTTACATGCAAACGAAAGATAATATGTCTACAATATGATACATATATTCCTCTCCCAATATCAAAAACCAATATACATACATACATACATCTACCCACTTACAAACTATTCATATATACGTGTAATTTGTCATTCGTCTAAGCTTCGTACAACGTTAGACCCATACAGTATCCAAAACATAATATTCTATGTTAAAAATCACATATCAGCTACACATACATGTACCCCACTTACAAACTAATCATATATACATGCAATTTGTCATACCTCTAAGCTTCGTACACCCTTAAACCCATACAATATCCAAAAGATGATATTCTATGTTAAAATCTCATATCACATACACATACATGTACCCACTTACAAACTAATCATATATACATGCAATTTGTCATTCGTCTAAGCTTCGTACACCCTTAGACCCATACAGTATCCAAAAGATGATATTCTATGCTAAAATCACATATCAGCTACACATACATGTACCTACTTACAAACTAATCATATATACATGCAATTTGTCATTCGTCTAAGCTTCGTACACCCTTAGACCCATACAGTATCCAAAAGATGATATTCTATGCTAAAATCCTATATCAGCTACTGAAAATACAATATCATTACATAAAATACGTTTCTTAGAGTTGCGCCCATTTCCTTCCACATTATTTCATACATTTATGTATAATACACAGTGCTGTATATTACATATATCCGCAATATACCTCTAAATATACGAAAAACACTAAAATCCATTCTTTGTAATCCTTTTCTTTAGCATCTCATTAATATTCATTATCATCTCATTAATATTCATAATTAATTAATTCATTACTCTAGTTTTTAAAAGGATAAAATCATTTATGCGGAAATACCTAAAAGAAATCTTGTTTGAAGACTTCTTCCAAAAAGCACAAAAGGGAAAGTTGTCTTGCGTACACAATTCATTCAGTCTTTTTCCTCTTTGAAACTCAGGTAGGAACGGTCATTCTTTTTTTCCCCTCTACGTATGTGGCAAGGTCTTAACAAAATGCGTAACAAGTCGCACGCCTGTTTAAAGTGGTCCTTTGCTCAAAAGAAACTAAAATTCCATTATGCAATCCTACGTGCGGTCTCTCAGTATGGAAAGCAATACATTAACTTTTAAAAAGTGACACGTAACTATCTCATTCTTCAATTCTCTCTCCTCAAAATAATGATTCCTATTTCTTTTTTCACATATTTTTCAGTTTCCAGGCGGTAGAAGTCACAGTCCCCAATTAAGCAATGTCTTTTACTCCCTCAGGAGAGTACACTTCGCTCCCCCCAACTCCATCACCTTGGAAAACACACATACAAGCAGGTGTCTATGTTCCTTTCATTACTCCATATGAAAGGGCTCTATCCCTCCTATGCCTTCCATCTTAAACAGTCAATGTCTTTTAACATTTGTTCTTTATCGACATTTTCCCATGTTTTTCTAAATACATGAAACTAACTTATTTGACATGTCTTTCTCACCTCCCACGGTTAGACTATTCTCACACATCTATATGTCACGTTTACGTGACAGCTCCTTCTTTCTTTAATTGACAGAATGATGGAATTACGTGACAGCTCCTTCTTTCTTTCATTGACAGAATGATGGAATTACGTGACAGCTGCATAACACCATCTGCTATACATTTAATTCGTTGCTATTCATTAAACAAAGGATACATGCGGCTTAGGAATGTTTACATTTTCCACTATTCCTACTTTTTTATCCTTTTGTTTTCCGCCTTTCTCCTTTAGTTACATCACCTTAGAACATCCCATTCTTTTATTATATGTGTCTTCTTTCTTTAGAATTAGTTTCTTGAATACCAAGACCAACTGCGTTCAAGATTAACAAAAAAGACTTGTGTGGACATGTTCTGAAGCTCCTTGGGTTATTTTTCACCACTTGAGTGAAGAGTAAGGAAGCAAGAAACAAGTTTCTTAAAGGCTTGGGGAAAAAATAGTAAGTAATCAACATAAATTGTATAAATCAACATAAAATTGTATTAAAATATATAATAAAACATATGAAAGGAAATTTACATCCATTTTCGTGAGAAATTTGCACTGTTCACCAATTGTTATGAGAATGAAGGAAATTTGTACCAGTTTTCGTGAGAATTTTGCACTGTTGACTAATTGTTGTGAGAATGAAGGAAATTTGTACCAGTTTTCGTGAGAAATTTGCACTTTTCTTCAATTCTCGTGAAAATAAGGGAAATTTGTATCAATTTTCGTAAGAAATAAGGCGAAATTATACCAATTCTCGTGAGAAATCTGCACTTTTCTCCAATTCTCGTGAGAAAAGGGCTCTATTCTACTAAGCGAGTACTAAAAGTAAAAGGAAGAATTTACGGATGTCATAAAAGGCGAATCACGGAAACAGATACAGAATGGTACACAGGGAGATGACATTTATGAGATATTTGTTAATGGTAGAGAACAGTCAAACGTCGGAGACAAATTCCACAAGAAAGGAACGTTCTCTTAGTTTATCAGACTTCAATCTATTTCTCAGTTGATAGTGCAATGGTTTATTTTTAAACGATCAATCTATATGCTTATTAGTACAGGATGGATATAATATTTGAAATGAATGTAGCTAGATCATTTTTCGGAAAAAGTTCCAAAATGTTACTACGAAATATTTTCGGTTTCTATATTAGAATGTCTCGCGAGCGCGCACAGATAACATCTACAGAAAAGAATGTTCGATTAGTTTAGCATCGTTCTCAATTGGTGTAAAAAAAATCTTTAAGTTTTACGTCCCACGCTCATGCCAGCTAGGCTAAAGGACTCGGTGTTAATGACAAATTAATATAACGGTGGAATGAATAAAATGGGAGGAAACGGGAGAACCCCGAGGAAACCCACGCACACGGTGTTTGTCCACCACAAAGTTCACTTGGCGGGGGCTGGGATCGAACCCGGGACCCCAAGAACCAGAGCTGAACGCCCTACCATTGAGCCACCGCGGTCCCTCTGAATTGATTGAGTCCATTATCTTACTTTTGAATAAATCCACATACAATTGAGTGGAAAAGTAGGTATACAGTTTATTATTTGCTATTATTTAGAACTTTTCATATAACTATGGCTGGGAATTTAACCATCGCTTAACGGAACTGGATAATCAAATAATAATGGAAGACAGAAAATGCTGAAAAAGGTCGGCGGGAATAGGCTTCACAATTCGATACACCTCCACGAACAATTTACAGATTACGCAATAAATTTGATGAAACTGGCTCTATCTATAATGCGCCAAAAAGTGTTCGAGCAGTCAGTGTTACTACCCAGGACAATGGAATGTTTTGCATAGGCAATTAGCCAACTATGGGACCTACCGTAGTCGAGCCAGGACTTCACTTAAGAATTAATATGTGCACTATCCATAAATACATGTTTCAGAATTCTAACGTATTCACACAACAATTTTTATACAGGGAGTGTGGCTACAGGCACATAATTTGAAGTACTCACCAACTACCTCCATAAACATTGTTCCGAAAGTACCGCAGGATTCTGAAACTTGGATATTTGGATAGGGCACATACTAGTTTTTAACTGAAATCTTGACTCCGACTACTGTACGTATCACAGTTTTTTGGAGCTATGGACCTTTGTTCATTTTTCCTGTAACTCCAAAAGGAAACATTTGTGCGCCCAAGTTGGTATATACTTTTTTTTGTCTTATCCTGGTGTTAGGAACCCCCTCCCAAACTTTGTCTGTGTTGTTTTGAAATACCCTGTATATGGCATCCTTCCACTTCCTAAAAATTACAATCGGCAAAGATACACTGTAAAAAATGTGGTGTTGAAACAATACAAAATGACTACCACTGTAGCGTGTTACTTGTGTGTTAATTCAGCACCAAGCTTTCTTTGTTGCTAGTCACGGACGACTAGCTCCCGCCCAAAGGATACCGCCCTTTATATCGGGAAGTGGAGTGAAGGAATGACGGCCATGAGGAAAGTGTGGATGGGTACTGGTGGATTTATTAAACTTTATTTCAACATTATATTGTACATAATCGTAAATATATTGAGAGGATATTAAACTTTATTTCATCATTGTATTGTACATAATCATAAATATATTTGAGGACATTTACTGATCAACTGAGCAGTAAATCATATAATATGGGAATGGGTGGACATTATGACCGTTAACCCTAATCATATATGAAGGTGAATGGGAATGAATGGTAATGAGGTGCAGCAGACGTCACAGCAACGGGTTTTGTTAGCAAGACAGATGAGTGTTATCTTCTGATCCGGGGGTAACTCTGGATCTGATGGAGACAGGGGAAGCCCAGTTAGACAAGAGGACTACTGTGCATACGATGGAATAATGCAAGGCGATGCCGTGTCGGTAATGTAGTCTGAGATAAAAAGATGGTCAGGACTGTCAAGCTTTAAGGAGAAGTGGTAAAGGGTAAAGAGAAGCGAAAGGGGGGTATGACTATGAAGGACGTTGGACGGATGTAAAACAAAGGGATGCATCGTGTCTAGAAGTATAGGGTGGTGTGTGTGTAAGCGAGTGGAAATGTAGCGGAGGCGTGGGGTTTCAAGACGATAAAGGATGTGGGGAAATGGGGTACGGTCATAGAGTTCACGGGTGGGGCTGGGAAGCCAGATACGGAAAGCTAGGCGGAGAGCATGCCGTTCAAGAATTTGAAGCCTGGTGTAAAACCTGAGCGGCATCAATCCAGACGGTAAAGCCAAAGGTAAGTACCGGGCGGAGAAAAACTTTGTTCGTGGTTAAAAGTGTGTGCGTGTTCAATCCCCAGGTAATTCCAGTGATGCGGCGTAAAAGGTTGAGGCTATTGTAAGCTTTGGTGCAGATGGATTTGAGATGGGCAGTCCATTTTAGATGTCTGTCTAAATAGGTAACGGTGTTTTGAAGTTGAAGAGGGGCGTGGTCGACATGGACATGAAAATTTTCTGGGTTGCGGTAGACACATGAACATTTGTTCGGAGGAAGAAAGATGATGGATTGTGTTTTGGCAGCATTGAGTTTCAGTCGCCAGCGTCAGCACCACGAGATCAAGCTGCAGAGTACTATTTATCACTTGGATAGTGTTGGCTCTTGCAAGAAAGGCGGTATCATCGGCAAATTGATATAAGCTGATATTGCCTGGTAATGGTGGAAAATCGGCCACATATAACAGATATAATAACGGACATAACGAATAACCTTGAGGAACACCGGAATGAAGAAAAACAGGATGTGAGAGGTGGTTGTTGATAGATATATATAACTAAGGCGGCAAGAGAGAAAGTGGAAGATGAAATTGATACAGCACAGAGGAAGGCGAAAAGAAAAGAGTTTGTATATAAGACCAAGATGCCACACCTTATCAAAAGCTTTTTCCAGATCGAATAAGACGAGGCAGGAAGGTTTAGATGTGTTAAACTGTATTGTGATATTGGTAGCACCAAGCACATCACCTTCTGAGCATATAAGAAATAACTCGTTAGTATCTAAGAGAATTTGCATTGGTATTTATCGTTTAATATGAGCAAAGCTTTGAGAAATATATTTGGCATTTATGGCAAGTAACGAATAATGTTCTACGTTTTCTGTAATCGGTTATAATAATATTGGTGTAAACCTGTGAATCGTCTGACAACAGTTATATAGGCAACAGTTCTGCCATCTTTTGTTCATGCGTGCTAAAACATAATAATAATTGATAAAGAAAATGGATGGAAGCACTGCTGTGTGTGTAACTGTTGTCAGATGATTTACAGGTTTACAACAATATTATTGTGACCGATTACAGAAAACATGGAATGTTATTAGTTAATATATTTCGTAAAGTTTTGCTCATACCAAACAATAAAAAAAAAACAATGCAAATACTCACAACCAGTAACAAGGTATTTCTGATATGCTCTAAAGGTGATGTGCGTGGTGTTGAAGTGACACACAAGTAACACACTAAAGTGGTAGTCATTTTGTGTTGTGTCAACACCTCATTTTTTTGCTGTGTGACATCATGCGTCCCCTTACCTTTTCAGATCCACTTTTACCTCTGGTGTAAACCATAAATCTGCCAGGGACTATATTTAGAAACACCATACCGTCATTTTGTTGATGGAACCGAGAAAAAAAAAACTCTGGAAAAACTTCAACCATGGCTGCTCATCGAGTTCGAATGTAGCAGCTCCCTATTATAGAACAAGAATTCTAATACCTAGGTCGAGGTTTCTCAACCTGAGAGTCGCGAAGATAGGCGGAAGAGATAAATACAATTAGAATCTAATATCGGAAAATACTTTTAAATATTATTTTGAATTTTGATCTGATAGGCATATTTTAATTTTTATACATACTGTTAAGAACAACAAAAGATAGGTCTACTGAACATTTTCAAAAGGTGCAGAGTTGTTTAAAAATCAATTTAAATGAAAGAGGTACGATACGATATGAAACTAATTAGAACTGCATTTTGAAATACCAGAAAATTACAAATACAACAAAACCTGTATATTGAAATACAATTAAAATTGAAAACTAATGAGATACCTGAGCATAGTGTGACTTTACAAGTGTGGCAATGTCCGGTTCAATCTTCGTGACGCACATTATCAAGTCGTTTAAAACACTCAATGACTTCTTTTAACAACTGTCCAAATTTCTTAAAACTAAAATTAGAAATGATTTTTTTATATATTATGACCCAAAATTAATGGAGTTACGAAGTTTTAAAATTTTCAAACGGCTTCCATTTGGAAACAGTGTGACGGATCATACTTGATATTTGTAATATGAATGAACTGACCAAATTTGGTTTTAATCCATTCGTTTTTAGGAAAGTTATTGTAAAAATGAAATCTTTGAGTTTTACGTCCCACAGTTATGCCGGTCAGGCTAAAGGAGACGGTGATGATGAGTAACGAATGAAATGGTGGAATGAAGAAAGTGGGAGGAAACGGAAGAACCCCGAGGAAACCCACGCACACGGTGTTTGTCCACCACAAAGTTCACTTGGCGGGGGCTGGGATCGAACCCGGGACCCCAAGCACCAGAGGTGATCGCTCTACCTCTGAGCCACCCCGGCTCCAAGGAAAGTTATTGTATCTACTACGTATATACAAGAAATGGATTCTACTATTATAGAAATAAATGAATATCCTGAGGTCTCCACAATAGGTATATTAAAAATACCACACAAGCTTATTACAAACCAGAAATATTAGGGGGGTCGCTGGCAAGAGGATGCGATAAAATGGGGATTCATATAGGAGTTAGGTTGAGAACCACTGCCCTAGGGTTACAATTTTGGTTGATACTGATGCAGGACTTTATGCAAAGTTTTTTTCTGATAGCATTGTGAGGTTAGCTGTAATATCAACATTGTCTTCTTGTCTTGTAAAACGTTCTGTTTGGATTTTCGAAGAATTGGTTAGGTAAAAAACTATAGCAAACATTCTTTACCAGGCCATTGTTTGTTGGTAGCCGAGGCTAGCGACATAAAAAATTCACTGCTGAGGCGAGTTTATTTCTGCAGACGCTTTTGTGATGCATCTTCTGAAGAAAAGAGAGAGTTCATCTGGAAGCTGAAGCATAGGAGAAAGGTGGTAAATTCACCTTGAGTTATGGGGTTGTCATCAAGGTTTCTTGTCCTGGGAAACTGCTCAGTTCAAGAAATTGCTACCCTCGTAAAACTTGTACGAAAACAGCACAGTTTATCCATTTTTGGTGGGAAAAACAAAAGCGAAAGAACAGTGGATTTATTTTTGGTCTGACCGAGCTACACTTGGTGTTATGGCAGTTGCTGAAATGAATTACTCAGTAGCACCGTGAAAATTTTATGTTATATATATATATATATGTTCGTGTTTTATATTAAGTATTGCAATTGAATTTGTCTGTCAAATGTATATTCTGAGTTCAGAACAGCAGATATGCCTAGTTTTTAGCTGGTTCGGTAGAAATGTGCTTCTTACATTTATTCTCAGTAAAGCAAAATTATTCTTTTTATACTTCACATTCATATATAAGCCTACTTTCATCTTGTCTGAAAAGCTAGACGAGAGTCGAGTTGAAAAATATCTTTTTTTCAGTTCGAGACGAGACAAGAATCATGACAATACTTGTCTCCTTTTCGTGCTGAGTATCGAGACGAGAAATTTCACAAGTATCGTGGTTGTGGGGAATAGAAGTTCACCCAAATCTTCGATCTCGAACATGGTTTCAGTGTTGAATGATTAATATTAAGAAAAATATAAATAGGTAAGGTGATTGTACGAACACAATGAAGTAAAAATGAGATGAAATCTTTAAGTTATGCCGGTTAGGCTAAAGGAGACGGTGATGATGAGAGATGAGTAAAATGGTAGATTGAAGAAAGTGGGAGGAAACGGGAGATCCCCGAGAAAACCCACGAGCACGGTGTTTGTCCACCACAAAGTCCACACGGCGCGAGCTGGGATCGAACCAGGGACCCCAAACACTGGAGGTGAACGCTCTACCACTGAGCCACCGCGCTGGCCCCCTAAAAGTTTCACGGTAGGCTTACAAATGAACTATAATATGGTGATGAAATATAATATGATTGGGTCGGACCCCCCCCTAACTTCTACCGGGCCCTTCCTAAATTTTTGGGCTGGCTACGGGCCTGTCTGGTTCCTTCCTCGTGCGTAACACTTGTGCGACCATTTTTTGAATTTTTTAATCCATTCTGTTGCGGCAAGATAGTGTTCCCGTATTGTGCTGAAACTCTTTGAGGGATTGCGGCCCCTGATACATCTTTCCATTATTGCTCATTGTTCCTTATTGGTGCAAAGTTCTAATGGAAAGGCCATGATCTTTGGGTCATGATCTATCTGTAACGAAAGGAAGACAAATGGAGGAATTAGTATCAAAATTTTCTATCATGACCACAACAGCATAACAATAAAATAAACGAGGACAGAAATCAGTATAAACAATAGGGTACCCCAAAAGTAGGTATACAGACCTGCATCCATCAAGTATGACATTTTAATTTATTAAGATAATGAATTTACATGATTTGGCTTGTTATGAGCTTAAGGTATAGGTGAAAATAAATTAAGAACAAATAAAGAAGAAACTAAGTCAATGCCTGTATGGATAACAATAAGTGAACGATATAAAATGGCATGACCGATCAGGGCGGGACTGTATACCTACTTTTGGGCCACTCTGTATAAGAAAAAAAGTGGATAATTTTTGTCTTAATCTCCTATATATAAAAATCCCGTATGTTGCAGCAGAACACATGTAAAAATTTTCTTTCTAAGAATTTTAGTCACATAGTGTGTAGTGAAAGTATTAAAAGAATGATTCATTTACACATATAACATTAACTAACTAACTAACTCTATGGCCTATGGAACCCGGAGGTTCAATGCCGCGTTCACAAAAGCTCTCCACTGACTTCTTTCTATCCTTAGCTAACTGCATCCAGTTTCTACTTTGTATTCCAATCTCTGCGAGATCCATCTTAATATTGTCCTCCCATCTGCGCCTAGGTCTTCCTAATGGTCGTTTTCCGATTGGTCTTCCAGTCAAGACTTTGAAAGCGTTTCTACTTTCTTCCATTCTAGCTACATGACCCGCCCACCTAAGCCTCCTAGACTTGACGACCCTAACAATGTTGGGTAAACCATATAAATTATGTAGTTCCTCGTTATGAAGTTTCCCCCATTCCCCATTTCCGTTCCTCTTGGGTCCGAATATTCGTCTCAGGATCTTGTTCTCAGATACTTTCAGTCTATGTTCTTCCCTCAGAGTAAGTGACCATGTTTCGCAACCATACAGAACAACAGGCATGATTATCGTTTTGTATATTTTAAGCTTCAAATTCCTCGACAGAATTCGCGACAAGAGATTTTGAACCGAATAGTAACACGAATTCCCTGCTTTTAGTCGACATTTAATTTCTCCGTGAATATAGTTTTCCTCTGTTAATATTAATCCTAGATATTTGAAGCTATCCACTTTGTCAACATTACACATATAACATTACAAAGCTTAATTCATTAACAAATTTGGTTTTAGCGAAACTTCTTTCTATACGTATTTAAGATGTCCGTCCATCCGTCCGTCCGTGTAGACAAAAAGAATCTGGTCACAATGTAAGTGGTCGAAAGTTAGGAATAGTGCAGTAGTGGATCCTGCAGTAGCCCTGTGCTAAGGGGCCTAGATCCTTAGTGTTTTGAGTGACAAAAATAATTAGAGGTATTATTTATATATTTTTGAAAGTTTATAGTAAACTCATGATATCATAGTCTGTGTTCTGGCTGCTCCCCAGTTTTTATCTTCTTGTTCCGCCACTATAATCGACTTCGTTTCTGGTTCCGATACTCAAACCAAAATTGGTAGATATTAACCATTTTCAGTTTTACCATTGATCTCAGTAGAGAAAAAAACGATTATAGATAGAAATGCGGTTTTCTACAAATGACCAAGTGTCCAAAAAAGTATGTTTTATCTCCATTCTTTATTCCCTACTAAAACCAGAAGTGGTTGAAATCCACAACTTCCGGTTTCGATATTGATCTACATAAACGACAACCGATAGCGAGACGCTGTTTTTCTTAATCGATTTAGCATTTGAAGAATAGGTACAGTCTTTTCTTTCAATTCTCTATTCGTACCGGAAGTGACAGAAATCAATCACAACCGGCTTTAGCGTTGGTCGCTATAGGGTTAAAACGGCAACATATAGGGTGAAGCGGTTTTCTGCAATCAATTAGGCATCCAAGAATTATTCTCTACTCTAATATAGCGGCCCCGTGTAGCGTAGTGGCTAACGCTCTCGCCTTCGGTGCGAGCGGTCCTGGGATCGATTCCCAGACATCCCGGTTGTAAAACGCTTTTTCAGACCAGCCACCCTGAATGAGGTATTCCTCATTCACACCAGGCGAATCTCGGGATGGTACCTACCTTATAAGTCCCAGGCCGCTTCCTTCCTTCTCCAATCCTTTTTTTTTTCCTTTCCTCGGATAGTGTGCTCGCCGAGGAACGCCGGTAATAAATAGAATATGTTTACTGCAATCGATTAAACGTCCTATGAATACATTTAATTTCCATCCTTACGTCTCTACTAAAACCGGAAGTGAGTAACCAACTACTTCCGATTTAAATGTTGGACACTATAGAGTGAAAACGGTACCAGATAGCAAGAAGCGCTTTTCTGCAATCGATTAATCGTTCAGAGATGGTGGGTCAGTGGATCGTGGGTCAAGTGAGTCAAAATTTGTGAGTGAGTCAGTAGGTTGTGGGTCAACAAAACCTGACCCACTCTGCTCAATGCATTGTAGACAGCATCTTCTGAACACTGGTGAATTTATCTACAATTTACTTTCAAGGCCCTCATTGTTTCTTCCATTTTTATTTATTTCTATTTACTTACCTGAGATGAGTATATCTAAATGAAAAAATAACTTTTGTATATTGATATTTGTAATTCTAATAATAGCAATAGTATTTACTACTTGGCTTTCAAGACACAGTCGAATTTTACACTTTATTTACGTTGGCCTACGTTACTTTATTTGAGAGTTTCAAATTTCATCCTATTTTCACTGAAAAGTATCTGTAGATCTAATTCAACAAGGAAATAATTGTATATGATTATGAAATTGAAATTTATCGTATGACAAACACTTTACCATTTTATATCATAAAGGTCAGATCCTCCGGTATCGTAACAGAGATGTACTTCAGCGATAGGCCATAGAAATTCAAACTCCTTTCAGTGATAATTTCACAGCCTAGTTTTATTACAAGTGTAAACTCTTTATTCACTTGAGAGGACAGCATGGATCATGTGTCAGAGTAGATAATGATGGGTTTTGGTTGGTCAGAGTTAGTCTTGGTCATGGTGGGTGGTGGGTCAGTGGGTTATGGGTCAAGTTTTCATTGACCCACCTCATCTGTATAAGCATCCCAATAAAATGTTCCGTCTCCAATTTGGTCTCCCTGCTAAAACCGTAAGTGGTATAAATATTGTACAACCTTTAATGATTGAGAAAATACTGTTTCATAAAAACCAATCTACTTCGCGTGATGTATACGTAATATTTCTTCTTGTACTTTATGTTTCTGTTTATCTAATTAGATTAAATGGATACAAAATAATTAATTAAACACTCTAACTTTGTGATATGTACTCTTTATATGATTACAGCCCACAACCAAACATATGCAAATGTTTAATTGTCAAGCAAAAAGCTACAAATTCTTTATTTTATTTATTTAGAGCGCTGCATTGCACCAAAATTGAAATAAGTAAAGCATATTTGACGTCAAGTACAGTGCAACAGTACCGATCAAGGATCTTATAAAATAGAAGATCTGCCCTTACAACAAAATCTTGAAGCCATACGTCACAATTTCTCCACCTCTACTCTACCCACTCAGCCCAATAGGATCGCAATGTTTTGAGCAAATAATCATAGCGGAAACGAAAGTAGCCAATCAGACGATGGCGGAAAACGAGAGTAGCCAATCAGACGTGCCTACGCTCGGTTGTTTTTTTGGCTTCAGCAATTTAATAGGATGACGATACATATGGGCAGATCCTCTATTTATAACATCCTTGATACAGATAGTAAGGAAATTCCATGTAAGGAAATTTCACAGTATAACTAATAACTAGTATGGTCGGTGGAATCTATTTAATTTAGCAATATAGCTTATACTATTTTTTAAAGGATTAGGTTTACCAAAATTTTCCTATACCTAGGTATATTTCCTCTGTTTGTCCGCGTGTCCGCCTGTCCGTCGGACACAAAATCTCAAGAACTCCTCACATGGACCACCATTAAGTTTTGGCCAGGTTGTAGAAGACCAACTGTTAGGAATCGTGATTGTTGATGTAGTTAATATTAAAACTGGAAGGCTAGAAATCACCCATTTCCGGTTGTTATATAGACCACTATAGAACGAAAATGGTAACAGCTAGTTATAAGGGAATTTCTGCAATCGATCATGGGTATCAAGAATGCATGATCTCCATCATTATCTCTCTACTAAAACTGCAAGTGACAGAAATAGACTAGAATTCCCGATTTCAATATTACATAGAGCAAAAATAATAAGAAATAGCAAGGTTTCTTTTTGAATCAACTTAGCGTTCTAAGAATAGATACCGTCTCTTCTCTTGTGCAAGTCAGAAATTATTCGTAATGTGGCTATAACTTTTCTTATATTGTTTGTACTGACTTCTGTCCTCGTTTGTTTTATTATTAGGCTGTTCTGGTCATTCTGTCAACGTTTGATCCTAATTCCTACATTTGTCTTCCTTTGGTTGCAGATAAATCATGGCCGCTCCATTAGAAGTTTGCTTCAAAGAGGAACAACGAGAAGTGATCCGGTTTTTGTGGTCGGAAGGAGCATCAGGGGCCGCAATCCATTAAAGACTTTCGGCACAATACGGGAACAATGTCTTACTGCAGCGGAGTGTCTACCAATGGATTGAAAAAAAAAAGTGATCGCACAAGTGTTACGCACTTGGAGAGAGCCTGACGACCGTCTACGGCCACAAATGACGAGGGTAAGTCAAGACGAGGCCATTTTTGAATTTTTCAATCCATTCGTACACATTTTGTTGCGAAAAGACACTGTTTCCCTTTTGGGCCGAAAGTCGTTGATGGATTGCGGCCTCTGATACTCCTTCCGACCACAAAAACCGGATCACTGCTCGTAGTTCCTGTTTGGTGCAAACTTCTAATGGACCGGCCATGATCTATCTGAAACAAATGAATACAAATGGAGGAATTAGGATTAAACTTTCATAGCATGACCACAATAGCGTAACAATAAAATACACGACGACAGAAGTCAGTATGAATAATGAAAGGATGCGGATAATTTCTGACTTACCCTCATATAATGTATTCAAACCAAAAGTGGTAAAAACCAACCATTTCCAGTTTTAAGGTTGATCGCCATTGAGTAAAAATGGTTATATTTAGCGAGATGCGATTTTCTGCAATCAATCAAGGGTCCCAAAATTGTATTTCTTCTCCACTCACATCTCTCTACTAAAATTGTGATAGAAATCATCTACCATTTCCGGTTTCAGTATTAGTTGAGAAAATACCACGCTCTACAACCAAACTTATTCACGTGGTGTACATGTAACACTGCTAGTCGCTTTTGTTGTACTAGTACTATAGTTGTACTATAGGTAAGATGGTACGTCGTAAGATCTGCTCTGTAAGGATTTCTAAGAAATGAAAATGTGTAGGTTTTCTGTCAGACGTTCACATGTCCAATATATTGAAATAAATTGCAGATTTTTTAGAATGTATGACTACCGTTGCTTCAATGTGGCTTATTTCCAAAGTCGGCAATTGGCCAACTCAAAGACTTATAACATATCTCATTTATAGTATGACAAACTTGAGGCCAAGATAGACAGGTAGCCAACTCAAAGAGTTATAAGTATAACATGTCTCACGTATACTACGACAAACCTGAGGCCAAAGTAGGCAGGTGGGCAACTCAAAGAGTTATAAGTGTGGCCAACTCAAAGAGTTATACGTGTGACCAACTCAAAAGAGTTATAACATGTCTCATTTATACTATGACAAACTTGAGGCCAAGATAGACAGGTGGCCAACTCAAAGAGTTATAAGTATAACATGTCTCATTTATACTACGACAAACCTAAGGTCAAGATAGAGAGGAGGCCAGCTCAAAGAGTCATAAGTGTGACCAACTCCTCAAAGAGTTATATGAATAACAGTCTCACGTATACTACGACAAACCTAGGTCCAAGTTAGACAGGTGGCCTACTCAAAGAGTTATAATTATAACATGTCTCATTTATATTACGACAAACCTGAGGCCAAGATAGACAGGTGTCCAACTCAAAGAGTTAAGTGAGGCCAACTCAAAGAATTATAAGTAAATCATGTCTCACGTATCCTACGACAAACCCGAGGCCAAGTCAGACAGGTGGCCAACTCAAAGAGTCATAAATGTGACCAACTCCTCAAAGAGTTATATGTATAACAGTCTCACGTATACTACGACAAACCTAGAGCCAAGTTAGACAGGTGGTCTACTCAAAGAGTTATAACATTTGTCACCTATTCTACAACAAACCTGGAAGCAAGTTAGACAGGTGGTCTGATCATGCATGCTTCATTAACGACTTGTAAGCAGAAAAGAATCAGCGGGAAGATGTAAAGAAATAACTTTTATCTGACATAATAAGCGATGAAAAACCTTTTTTTCTTTAAAATTGAAGAAATCTGTAAGATATTGAAACTCTGCATAGCAAGAGAAGCTGAGGAAACTCTGTTGAACTGAAGTAGCTCTGAAACAATTTCCGCTGCTCCGAATTTCGCATGAATGACGAGCGCTTGAAAGAGCTCATTCCATAATTTGCTCCTTAAAAGCTCCTAATAGTTATAGCTATACAACTTAAGGTTAATTTAAAGGGACAGGTTTCTCCGCTAGATGTCACTACAGTCTTCGTATCTCTCTCATGTATTTTTTACCTTTCACGAAAATTCACGATTTCTCATAAATTTCAACCTAGAGACTTCAAAATTTTTAGAGAAGGAACTTCATAATCTATCCAAGGGAACAATCCGTGCCGATTTTTTATTGAGCATTTTCTTTATTGTTGAAATGGTTTGAATGTTGAAATGGATATCCAAACCTTTAACAATGTAACTGTTTCAACAATGAAGAAAATTCTAAATAAAAAAATAGGCACGGATTGTTCCCTTGGATAGATTATGAAGTTCCTTCTCTAAAAATTTGAAGTCTCTAGATTGAAATTTGTATGAGAAATTGTAAATTTTCGTGAGAGATACGAAGACTGTAGTGACATCTAGAGGCAATACTTGTTCCTTTACATCAACCTTAAAGATCAATGAACTGAAAAATTAAAAATAAGATATCGCAGTTATTAAACGCTGTTAAATGAATAAATAACTCGGTATTCGTTTCACAGGACAATGCCCATACTTTTGGAAGACCCTGTATATTAACACACACACACACATATATATATATAATTTTGAACTAAGCGAACTTTGCTCACATCTCGTAATCGCGCGCTTTTCACCAACCGATATTTGCCATAATAGTGCTTGTCCCATTATATCACGAGAACTGGTTAATTCCAGCTCCCCCAGGAGGGCTTTCAATAGATCGCACATAATATACGATATTGGAGCATTACAAGGAAAACGGCCACCTAATGAGGCTTGTTTATCTGTAGTTAATGATTTTGTGTATACATGATTTATTTTGTTGTTTTATATTTCATTTTGTAATTAAAACAAATAGGTTGTCTATGAATATACTATAATTACCCAGCCATAATATCAATAATTATTATCGTTTTGTGAAAATTTATATTTTCAAATAAGTTTCCAGTGGAAATCAATTCAACGGCGTCGACTTTCCAAAATTTATGTGGGTGAATATCAATGGCAGGACGTGCTATATATTTTCAGAGGATTCTCGATATTTTTTTTATTAATTTCCTTTTAGTTAAAATATTTTATGAACACTGTCATAAAAGGCTGTGCTCGATTCTATTCACAATATGGTTCACAATATTATTATTATTATTATTATTATTATTATTATTATTATTATTATTATTATTATTATTATTATTATTATTATTGTGAGGCCTACCTTTGACTATACCAGAGACAGGCAAGGAAGAGGGAAGTGTGTTGCTTGGCTACCGTTGCACACATTTGAAACAAATTATGTTTTAGAGGTTAGAAATTTTAACTTCCATCTCAACGTTTTAATTGCTTATTATTTTTGATAATGGCAATGAGAAATATTTTATTTTGTTTCAATCAAACTAAAAAATCTTGTGGGTGCGGAACCCCGGTGCACCCACGTAGTCTGCGCGCATGAATCAATGTATGTATTCCACCGACATACGCACAAGGGTGTTGCGCAAGACGGAATATAAGTATTATATTACTAATCAACAATGACCTCTCCCACGTATCCCCTACGGCGAGTCATGACATTTTATCCATTACATTATGCTAATAAGTCAACAGAACATTCTGTCTGGATTCCACATCAAGAAATAGATTATTCCATACTTAAGGGGTAAAAATTACATATTGTATTAGTGTTGGCAACGAGACGTGACGAGACAAGAAATAAGTTTTTTCCGTTTCGTTCTCGGACATTTTGCACAAGTCTCGTCTCGTCACGATTTTTTGAAAATTATTCTTTGTTGTCTCGTCTCGATTCTAGGAAAGATTTTCGCAATATTGCAAATTATGGATGCATTAAAACACCAAATAATACTTTTGACAAAGTGGATACCGTAGAGGGGGGCTACTTAAACTTTGGAGGAAACTTTGACATTTTCGGTGATACTTTGACACCATGTTCTTCAAGATATTGTTAACTCACATTCAAGCACAATGAGATGGAAAAGAAAAGGTTGATGTAATAGGAGGCAACTTGGGATCTCATTTTCCCCCAAATGTTGTAAAAGGTGCAGTGAAAGAAGGAATCTATTTCACTTGTCTGCCGCCTAACTCAACGCTTCTTCTGCAACCTTTTGATGTCGGAGTATTTGCCCCCTTAAAAAACACTGGTTACAGATATTGGAAAAATGGAGGAAGGAATGGCGTCGGAAGTGGGCAAATACTCCGGAGCAAATACCTAAGGAGCAAGTTCAAGTTATATTGAAGAAAAGACTCATGCATGCTTTGGCTGCTAAAGTTCCAAGCAATCTCCAAAGTGCTTTTAGAACAACTGGACTTTATCCCTTCGATAAGCAGGCTGTGCTCAAGAATCTTCCCGGCGGTGACAGTGGTGCATCTGAAAGGATCTTGGATGAAAGCCCTTTGGAATTTCCGAAGGAAGAACGAGGTTTCAACCAAGAGAGAATCCGCCACAGAAGAGGAAAGAAAGTGAACGTAGCACCTGGAGCACCAGTTACTTTGAAAAGCAACAAGAACAACAATGAACTCGAATCTGAAGAACTTCCAGAACTTGAAGTGCAAACTGATGACTTCCCACTGGAAGAGCCAGCGTGTTCCAATGTGGCCAAGAAAAGGAAAATAGACGACAATTTTTGTTCAATTTGTAAGTGCGATTTCGCCCATTACCGAGGAAGAGATTGGATTTGTTGTGTGTTATGCAAGTTGTGCGTTTGCGGGATATGTAACAAAGGATCCAGAGATCCGTTCTATGAATGCGAAAATTGCCAAGATGATATGTAATAGAACTCATTACTGTACCAGTTCTTATTACAAAACATTTTGTAGTTTCGGTTTCATTTTTTTATTATTTTTCTATTGTTTCACTTTGATAGCCAAGTTTTAGTTTCAGAATTTGTTAAAAGTTTTGTCAAATGTAGAAAGGGTAAATAAAAGTACAAAACTACCCCAAAATCTGCCTTTATCATCCATTAACAAAAAAATGTTTTTTAAAAATAAAATCAAGTGTCTAACAAGCCCCAAAAGCCACCCAAATTTGACCTAAAGTGAAAAGAAGTAACGTGTCAAACTAGCCCCAAATCGTGGGGCTACATAGTCACCAATTTAAGTCAGAATATTTTGGCGTAAGACTTAGTGTAAGGAAACGTTATTAGTAGGGGTTTGTAGCCGAAGGTCCATTTGGTGTAACTGCACACATGCAATATTATATCGAAAATAAATACGAGAGTTATGTTCAATAAACTTTCCAAAACATGTCAAAGTACCCCCCTTTACGGTACTTTCTAATATCTAGGATCAATATTAACATATCAAAGCTATAATCACGAAGAAATTAAATGTCGACTAAAAGCAGGGATTTGGCGTTATTACTCAGTTAAAAATCTTTTGTCGTCACGATTTCTGTCAAGGAATATAAAGCTTAAAATATATAAAATAACAATCATGCCTGTTGTGCTGTATGGTTCCGAAACATGGTCACTTACTCTGAGAGAAGAACATAGATTGAAAGTATTTGAGAACAAAATCCTGAGACGAATATTCGGATCCAAGAAGAATGGGAATGGGGAATGGCGGAAACTTCATAAGGAGGAACTACATAATTTATACAGTTTACCCAACATTGTTAAGGTAATCAATTCTTAGAGGCTCAGATGGACAGGTCATGTAGCCAGAATGGAAGAAAGTAGGAACACTTTCAAAGTTTTAACTGGAGACTCAAATAGGAAAACGACCATTAGGAAGACCTAGGCGCAGATTAGAGGACAATATTAAGTTGGATCTTACAGAGATAGGAATATAAAGTAGAAACTGGATGCAGCTAAGCGGCATTGGCCCTCCTGTGTTCATAGGACATAGAGCTATATTATGTTGATATATTTAGCTTCATTTTGTTTGAGAGTAATTTTATTACAGGAACTAAACAATGTTTCTTTAGTAAAGAGGATTTCAAGGTTTTCACAGTTTAGCTATTTACGTTACTGAAACAATTTTTGGTGATTTTGATATAAAATGGCACCCATAGTTTTTTTTTCAATGCTGTATACTATTACCAATTGAACCCGAACGTGCCACGAGTCAAACAATTTGGAATACTTGGAATACACTTAATAAAACACATTAAGTGTGATAATTGTGTTAATTGTCACAGAATCCATACTTGATATAGTCTGTGCAAGTGGCTATCTCAAGAAACAATCATACGAAGAATATTAACAGTAAAGAAAATTAAATGAAGAGTAACGGAAATGTCCTTTTAAGTATTTGATAGGACCTACAGATAATATGTAACCTATTTAATCTCAGTAGCGTACTCAGAATTTCGGCAAGGGGGAAGGGTTCACACTCTCAAATTAAAAAAGTTTCAGGTAAGGGGAGTCACTTGGGGAAGGCATGAAGCAATCCCTCCCCCCGAGTTTGAGAAATACATATTTCCTAATCAAATGTTTACTAATATACTAATAAAACGAGAAATTAGTATGTCAGTGGAGTCTTGGCCCCCACCCTGCACTCCACCCCACTCCCAGCAAAGTGAACTGACGCACTTTTTCAAGTGTTTGTATACATATCTTGACATCGATTTTTCTTTTTCTTTTTTTTCTTTTTTTCTTTTTTTACATAATATCTTGCTTAAGAGGGGCTTAAAATCCGGAAACACTCCTTGCCTACGCTACTGATTCAACCAACTTGTTGAGCTCCTTCGTGGCTAAGCGGTTAGCGTACGCGCCTTTGGCGTGGGAGACCCGGGTTCGATTCCCGACTTGAGTACATGTGGTGCGGATTCCACGTTAATCAGTAGGTCCTCGTCTCATATAGCCTCGCTGCTGAAAGAGATGCTATACTAAAATCAACTCAACTCAACCAACTTGTCACTTAAAACTTTCATTTAACTTATAAGTCTGTTTCTAAACTAACCTTTTATCAAATCGCACTGAGAAAAATCCGCTCTCCGGACAGCGGTATATTGTACAAACATACAGAAATACTACGGAAATATGTACGGAGCATACATTATTCATATGTTTTCTACTTAAATATATACGGGGCCGCGGTGGCTCAGTGGTAGAGCGTTCACCTCTGGTGCTTGGGGTTCCGGGTTCAATCCCAGCCCCCGCTAAGTGAATTTTGTGGTGGACAAACACCGTGTGCGTGGGTTTTCTCGGGGTTCTCTCGTTTCCTCCCACTTTCTTCATTCCACCATTTCATTCATTACTCATCATCACCGTCTCCTTTAGCCTGGCATAATCGTGGGACGTAAAACTCAAAGATTTCATTTCATTTTGAATATATACGGAGCATACATTATTCATATGCTATATACGTACTGTGTTTTCCCGGTTAGATGTTACATTATGCATCTGCAGGATGTTTGACATTTAACAGTCTTCCGTATATTACATAGTCTACGTATGTTACATACGTCAGATATATGTTCATCTGTATATGAGATCCTTACCACCTATTTATAGTTATAAGGAAAGTATGTATATATGGAATACTTACACGGACAATATTATAAAACATATGTCATCAGTTATACTTTTGCTTCAGGATGTTATACGTATGTAGACGTACCTTAAGTCCAAAAACTACAGGATTTACGCATGTAACCTACGTTTTCACGTACTCCAGATACTTTTTTTTCTCTGTGCGAGATTAATTACTTAATACGCAAAAATGAATCCAGAAAATAACCTTCTAATCAAGATTTTTAGAAAACAACAACAACTTCGGAACAGTATTAAAACATTAATTTTAAACCTTATGCATCATCTTCCTCTTTCTAACCAGAATTACGTTTAATTCCAACAGACACTTCACAAAAAGTTTTGTTCAAGAAAAACTTTTTAAGAACGTTCGAAGTTATGTTGTTCTTAAATCTAGAAAAAAAATCGATACAAAAAAAAAATAGAGAAGAGCAAGAAAAGGTAATTAGAAGTTCTTATAAACTTTTTTGAAGTAGTCTGAACGGAGAAAAATGTGCAACCAAAGTTTCTTTGGAACTTCCCTGATGTACTGGAATGTAATAAAGTTTACGAAACAAAATTTAAAAGCGTTGTATTAGCTTAAGCAACAAATTCGAACTAGCTAAACTGTGATAAAGATAGTTAAAACTGGATTACGGTTAGAAGTTTCAGTTTCAGGCTGTAGAGGGTGTTCGCCGGAGGATGTTTGCAGCCATCTGTCAGTGCGAAGTGTGATTTGTAGCATTCTACAATTGTACACCTTTCATTCAGTAGTAGAGAATAAGTAACGATGAATAGTTACAGTTAAAATCGCCGTTATCCGTAAGAATGTTAACGGATGAATGTTAAGGCATTGACTATTAACGGATGAATGTTAACGGACTGACTTTATTAACGGATTGTTCACTTATGAATGTTAACGAATTAACCCTGTTAACGGATTGTTGTCGAATGAATGTTAAGGATTAACTATTAACAGATTTTTAACGGATTGATTTTATTAACGGATTATTAACGGGTGAACGTTAACGGATTGACATAATCGCTCTAGCTCTTTATTACAAGGAAACAATTCAAAAATTCGCTTTTGTCCAAAGTAAAATGTGTGGAGTAACGTACGACCGTACATTCATACTAATATTGTAATCTTATATGCATGATCCAAACAAAACTAGAAGCAATTTAAACAAACACAAATAAAGTAAAGTATTAGAGGAATTTCCGATATATATATATATATATATATATATATATATATATATATATGCAATAATTTCCTTACGTCAGGAAGAAAGTATCAAAGTATTCTAGTTATGTGGTTTACTTATTAGAACATCCGTCCCCCTGTTGCTCGTTGCTTGACACAATAACTTTTGATCGAAAACAAATTTCTGAATTATTCTCTTTTTTTTTCAATAGGGGAACTAGAGCGATCATCTTAGCCAGGTCCGTTAATGAAGTCAATTCCTTAACATTTTCACTGGTAAGGAAGAGTTTAACATTCCCTAGTTTCTATGCAATCTGCATAACAGCAAAGTAATTTTGGTTGCTTATAATAACAGAATATGTAGAAAAGTTGCTGTCACGTTTAAAATCTATATAGTATCCTAGCTTCTATGGAACCCGCACATTAGCAAGGAAATGTTGGTGGCCTATAATAAAAGGATATGTAGAAAAGGCTATCTACAGGGTGTTTCAAAACAACACCGACAACGTTTGGAAGGTGATTCCTGATGGGAGCAGGTCAAAACTCCCACACTCAGAAAATGTCAAAACGCCCACACAGACGGTCGTAACTCCCACACAAATGGACAAATCTCCCAAATGCACGAACGGTCATAACTCCCACAGCCAAAACTCCCACACAGGTAAGCGGTCATAACCCCCAACGGTCATACCTCTTACACAAATGGACAAAACTCCCCATAGCAACGGTCACAATCCCCACATAAATGGACAAATCTGCCATACAAATGGACAAAACTCCCAGACGCAGAAATTTTCACAACCGCCACACAAATGGACAAAACTCCCACACTCAAGAAATGTCAAAACGTCCACACAATAGGTCATAATTCCCACACAAATGGACAAATCTCCCAAATGCACGAGCGGTCAAAACACCCTTGGATCTCTTTTTTATTATTTTTCAGCGTGTGAAACTTACAAGACGCGCAACCAGGACCATTTCAAAGTGTGGGAGATTTGTCCGATTGTGTGAGAGTTTCGTCCATTTGCGTGGTGGTTGTGACAATTTCTGCGTGTGGGAGTTTTGTCCATTTCTGTGGGAGTTTTGTCCATTTATGTGGGGATTATGACCGTTGCTAAGTGTGGGTGTTTTGTCCATTTTTGTGGGAGTTATAACCGATTCTGTGAGCGTTTTGACATTTCTTGAATGTGGGAGTTTTGGCTGTGAGAGTTTTGACCATTCGTGCATTTGGGAGATTTGTCCATTTGTGTGGGAGTTATGACCGATTGCGTGGGCGTTTTGACATTTCTTGAGTGTGGGAATTTTGGCTCTGGGAGTTTTGACCGTTCGTGCATTTGGGAGATTTGTCCATTTGTGTGGGAATTATGACCGATTGTGTGGGCTTTTTGACATTTCTTGAGTGTGGGAGTTTTGACCTAGACCCATTCATGACACCAAATTAAGACGAAAAGTATTGACCTTCCTTTCGGAGTTATAGGCTTCCGAAAACATGAAAAAATGAACTTTAAAGGTCCATAGCTCCAAAACTATGGGACCTACCCTAGTCGGGTCAAGGCTTTACTTCGGAACTAATATGTGCTCTATCCAAAAATACATGTTTCAGAATCCTAAGGTACTCACTCACGCAACAAGTTTTGTACAAGCAATTTGGTTACGGGCATATAATCTGAAGTTAGTGAGTACCTAACTGCCTCTATAAAAATTGTTGCGGAAGTACTGCAGGATTCTGAAACATTAATTTTGGATAGAGCACACATTAGTTCCTTAGTAAAGTCTTGACCCGAATACGGTATGCACCCATAGTTCGGAGCTATGGGCCTTTAAATTTCATTTTTTCATATTTTCGGCAGCCTATAACTCCGAAAGGAAGCATTTGTGCTCACAGGTTGGTCTATACTTTTCGTCTTATTTTGGTGTCGGGAATCACCTCCCAAACGTTGTTGGTGTTGTTTTGAAACACCCTGTATATCTCGTTTAAAATCTATATTTCCCTAACTTCTATGCAACCTGTACGGTAGCAAAGAAATGTTGGTTGTCTAAAATAAAATTATTCGGAACACCATGATTATTTTCATACTGTCTTTCTGTCTTTATCTCATAAGTAATTAGACTTTCATCTAGACATCCTTATCAAATTATGATATGGATGATGATGATTACGATGATTTTGAGTTTAAATTCCCCTTCAGCAGCGAGGCTATATGAGACGTGAACCTACTGATTAACGTGGAATCCAAATCACATAAGCTTCCGCCGAAAATCGAACCCGTGTCTCCCACGCAAAAAGCGCGTACGGTAACCGCTTAAGAAAGAAAGAGGTCTGATATGGATAAGTATGGGAAGGTTTATAGAACGAGTATGTTCGTCTGTAGACAGGTATGAGCTTAAAAAGCAAAGGCAATGAGTATACAAAGGCAATGAGTAGGACACCATAATAGGTAAGCAATGAGTAGAACACTATAATAAATAGACAATGAGTACAACACCATAACAGATAGGTAAAGAGTAGAACACCGTAAGAGGTAAGCAATGAGAAGAACAACATAATATGTAGACAATGAGTAGAACACCATAACAGGTAGGCAATGAGTAGAACACCATAATAAATAGGCAATGAGTAGAACACCATACTAAATAGGCAATGAGTAGAACACCATAATAGGTAGGCAATGAGTAGAAAAAAATAACAGATAGCCAAAGAGTAGAACACCATAATAGGTATTCCATAAGTATAACACCATAACATAAATTTAATGAGTAGAGCACCGTAAGAGGTGGGCAATGAGTAGAATACCATAATAGGTAGACAATGAGTACAACTCCACAACAGATAGGCAAAGAGTTGAACATCATTATAGGTAGGGAATGAGTATAACACCTTAGTAGATAGGCAATGAGTAGAATATCATTATAGGTAGGGAATGAGTAGAACATGGTAACAGGTAGGCAATGAGTAGAACACAATAATAGATATGTAGTGAGTAGAAAACTATAATACGTAGATAGGCAATGAGTAGAACACCGTATTAGGTAGGCAATGAGTAGAATACCATTATAGATAGGCAATGACCGGAATAAGTAGGCAACAGGTAGATGATTTAATAGCTAATTTCAGTTGAAGAGAATTATTTTGATGTATGAATTGATTAATTTATTAGAATTTAATAACTTTCTTTAACACAGAGGCTATACGAGACAATATCTTATAATTTTGAACATTACTTAAATCTTCGGCGGAGGTTGAGTAACTGCAATAACAGTCGAATATGGGATCGCATGTGCGTAAGGTACTTGGCCACGAAGAGGCACCAAAAAAAATTAAATGTGCAGTTTTATGTCCCACTTTTATGCCCTGTAGGCTTAAGTAAGATGGATGTATGATTAATGAAAGTGTATGATTATGAAAATAATTTATGGGATGATAACGTAGGAGGAAACTGGAGAACCTCAATAAAATTCACGGACAAACGTTGATTACCACAAACTTGCATGGCCAGAATCGAACTAGGATCCCTCTTATCAGGGATCCAATTGTAGTGGAGTTGTATTGCCTGTTATTCGATTCTATCCATAATTCATTCACGTACTTACTTTCTCAGTGTCTTAAATGTAAGAGAGTTTCGTGTTGAAAATTTAGACCATTTCGCACAGTTTCATATAACAAAGCTGACCAACTAAATACAAACATTCCACTGCTTATGAGCTTCGCTGCGAGGTTCGCCCATTTCGTGCGAAGTAAATCTTTCTGTGGGATCAACATTTCAGTTTTCAGAGGAGTCCTGCCTGGTTTTCCCGCCTTCTCATTACTAAGACCTTCCTCCTGGACGAAGTGAGTAAGAATTGATTTCCTTACGAGCAGGCAACCACACACAACAAACCATCACTTAAGTTGGAGGATCTTCACGACAAACAGCTGTGTTTCTCCTGGCTTCCTTGAGGAACAATGAAAGACCAAAATGAAGAAAAATGAATGTAATTTAAGTGAATGGCTACATAGTCAAGAAAAACTACGTATCACAAAACAAGTGTGTGCTACGTTGTGCCTAACTTGCAGGAAACTGTATCAACGAACGTGTAGGGCTGTTCTAAGAGAATATTTTGTTGTTCTGAGCCTTAACGAGCTAAATGTCTACATTTTGTTTGCAATTCGTCTACCTGAATCGTTCTGTTTAAGCGCTTATCAGGTCACCATTTTCAATTAAATAAGATTTGTATTTTCAAACTATGAGAAACAAAAAAAAATTTACAGTTGCCATTTTCTGAGCAAAATTAACTAATAAAACAAAGAAACGTGTTCCAAATACGACAATTTGAATTAGATTTTGTGTCGAATTGGGTTAATGTGGAAATTCCTGATTTTGCTTTTACTTGAAAGATAAATTTCAATAATAGTGCATAAAAGTAAAACGATTTTATTTTAAATGTCGAACAACTGTAGTTATTTTTGTTTAACGGCCCACGAATATACGCGAAAGCTAAGGAAGACGGTGATGATGATAATGAACGGAATATTGGAATAAAGAAAGTGGGAAAAAATGGAAAACATCGAGGGAACCCATACATACGGTGTTTGTCCACCACAAATCCTACTCGGTGGAAGCTAGGATCGATTCAGGGACCTCACGAACCAGGAGTACGCTCTCTACCACTGAATCACCGTTGCTGTAGGTGTAAAATCAGTCTTCAAATATAAAAACAAAATGTAATTTGCAATTTAAAATTGATACAGTATATGTGTTAAGGTACAGATAACTGTTACAGAAAATTATGTTTTTAGAAAATTAACACTCACTTCCTTTTCATAATACCTCTATTTGTACCCTAAAACAGTATTTCATATTAACATAATTATTTCGAAGGGGTAAGAACATTCAGATTTTAAACATATTTAAAACAGCTTTGATTGCGAATGAAATACACACTAACTAACTAACTAACTAACTAATTCTATGACCTAAGGAACACGGAAATTCAATGTCGCGTTCAGCTCTCCACTGACTGGATTCAGTTTCTACATTGTCATCTTAATATTGTCCTCCAATCTGCACCTAAGTTCTAATGGTCGTCTTCCGATTGGATTTTCAGTTAAAACTTTGAAAGCGTTCCTACTTTCTTCCATGGAAAGTACTAGCTATATGTTCTCCCCACATAAGCCTCCTAGATTTGACGACCCTAACAATGTTGGGTAAAACGGAATAAATTATGCAGTTCCTCGTTATGAAGGTTCCACCAATCCCCATTCCCGTTCCTCTTGGGTTCGAATATTCGTGTCAGGATCTTGATCTCAAATACTTTCAGTCTACGTTCTTCCCTCAGAGTAAGCGACCATGTTTCGCAACCATACAAAACAGTAGGCATGATTATCGCTTTATATATTTTATGCTTTCCTCGGTAGAATTCGAAATGACAAGAGATTTTGAACTAAATAATAACACTAATTTTCTACTTTCAGTCGCCATCTAATTTCTTTGTGAATAAATTTGGTCTGTTAATATTGATCCTAGATATTTGAAAGTATCCACTTTATCAAAAGTATTATTTAATATTTTAACGCATCCATAATTTGCCGTATTACGATCCCGGTGAACTTCCATGTAATTAGGTTTCTTTGCATTTTCTTCTAAGTCTATGTCCCGGCAAGCGTTTAATAATACTTCTGCGTTTCTTTCTTTTCTTTTACTATAAGATTTTCATCATCATCTTACGCCATAACTTGCTGAATACCATTCAACTCTAGGCCCTGGTTACTATCTTTGATTTTTCTTATAGCGTACTCCAGGATAAATTTGATGCGAATGTAAAATTTCCACCTCAGGTGTGTCATTTCCAAAGGCTAACTGTCAGCAACCACACACTTTTACAATGGTGAAGATTCAGGTAACGATTGAATTCATGGGGAAATCAGTCTGTAGTCTGCGATACGAAAAATTCTCAATCGCAGGTCTTTCTTAAAAAAAAAAAAAAAAAAAAAAACTATCAGCATGCAAAAAAGATGTAGCCAGTTCCAGAGATTTCAGGGAAATACGGTGGACGGGGAAGGGTTTCATAATGTAACTTATGGTGAGCCTGCATCGTCCTTTCACCGACATATCGTAGAGCAACATGAGAACATCATGTCTGTTGACGACTGCTGGACGCTTTCGGAAAAGTTCGCGGTACATTTTGTGGAGTTCAGCACTATAACGAACTGTATTGATGGTTTCACATTTTCTGAGGAAGACATGATGAATCATTCCCACCATAGACCACTATACCAATAACAACGTCAATGGATGAAGAGGTGTCTTAGAAAACCTTCTGGACGTTCATAATCATCTAGCCATTTTCCTGATTGCAATCGTCATAGTAGGTCTATTTTTCATCTGAAATCACAATCCGGTGCAGGAAACTTTCCTGGTTATTCCTTACACACAGACAACTGCACACCTCCAGACGGCGAGTCTTGTTGGTCGGTGTTAACTCATGTGGCACCTTCCAGATGGCGATCCTTGTCACAAACCCCAGTTGGTGGTTCTTATCACAGCTTCAGATGTTGATTCTTGTTTGTGGTGTCAACTCATGTGGCACCCTTCAAATGTCGATTCTTGTCACACCTTCCAAATGGCGATTCTTGTTGGCCTTGTTAATTATAGTGGCTTAATGAGTCACAACGTCTTCTCCTTACCGCCTAGGCGGAGCCACCGAACGACAGTGGTATGGTGTATGCCTATCTCATTTGCTAGAACACCAACAGTTTTTCGAAGGACTACTTCGAAGATGCCCCTGAGGAGCTCATCCCAACATGGTGTTAGTCGGTGCCCACGAGACTCATTTCGCAATGCTCTGTAACTAGAACGAAATGAGACAAATCAATGGCAGAAAGTGCATCCATTTGCCATTCCTGGCCAAAATTCAATATTATTGTTTTTTTGCGGCGTGCTGTGTAGAATGTCCCAATTTGAATTCGTAAAGAAAAACCACAAAGGAGGAGTTTGTCTGAGCGCACAGTTCATCGTACACTATTATGGATGGACCGCTCACACTTGTACAAAAGTCAACCGCACGGCATCATCGATAACGGCTGGAATAGGCACGTTCATCGTCAATGGACTAACGAGCAATGGCACAACGTTGCGTGATCCTATGAATCACGGTACTGCGTTCATCACATCAATGGTCCAGTGAGAATTCGTTGTCTTCCAGGGAAACAGCTGCTTGAGACGTGCACAATAGAATTACGACAAGCAAGTGGTGGATCCATTATGATTTGAAGAACCTTCACATGTTTTAGAGGTCTGCACGGGCTCGGATCTACAAAGCATATATCACTTCGGGCTCGGGCCATAAATTTTTAAATATACAGCCATATTTCTCGGGCCTTTTCGGGTCTAACTTTGTAAATATACTGTACAACGATATAAATTGCACCGTTCTTTTAACTTTTAAAGCACAACTGCAAAATTAAACCTCTAATTGCTGTAAATAAAAATACAATTTTGCATTAATTATTAAGTTTTTGTAATTCGGGCTTCTCCCGGGCTCATTTGATTATCACACGAGCTCTGGCCGGGCTTGGCCCTAAATGCTAAAACATAGTTCGGACTCGGGTCGGGCATCACATTGTAAATTCACGGGCCGGGCCGGGCTCGGGCTAAAAATTCCGGCCCGTGCAGGCCTCTAGCATGCTTATCCATGGTATGATAGTGCTTATGGAAGGCACCATGACGGTTCCTAGCTATTAGCACTTCATTGTTGATCACGTGACCCATTTATGCCATCCGTATTTTAAACTGGGAATCAGATCTTTCAGCAGTACAATGCTCCTTGTTACAAAGCCAAAGTTATGCCTCAGTGAATTGAGGAGACAAAGGGGGTACATTTTAAGGTTCGATATAAGCTATTACCTAACGTAAAAAGATTGGCAAATACCAAAGCTTACTCTGCGAATGTAAGAATACCCCATATTTTTCGAAGACCAATTTGAAAACGAAAACTCGTCTTATACAGTATTCGCGTAAATACGGTAATTTCTACAAGTTTATGTTACATCTACAAGTTTACAATGATAAACATTGAATTTGTTTTGATCTGGTATACATAAATAGCAGCGGCGTAGCGTAAGGGAACGCCGGTATGCCCGGCATCCCCTGTTAATAAGAAAAAGTACGTATTTCATTATATATAAATTGTTTGCTTGTAATTATCACAATTATTTCCACTGCAGTCTTCTGGCGCGCTCTCTCGACTTACTTTGACAACAGGAACCTACGCATGCGCATCGCTCAGATGCACATTTTCTGCCTTTCCTCCTGTCATATGCTATTTTCCTCGGGCTTCCAGGCCTACTGAAAGCATCGGAGTTTTCGTTTGCTTTCTGTTGAATGCGCATGCGCAATACTTCCCTTCTCACTCCTCCTCATCCCTTGCAACCCTACATTTGCTTTAGATATACGCTGGCATATTCAAGTATTTCCAACTGTATATATTTTGAACTAAGCTATAGTTTCTGAACAGAACGTACGAGCCCTAATATAAAGGAAATAGAACAAAACGGAAATGGTTAGTTCAACGCATTTTTGAAGCATGCCGGTTATGTAAATAATAGTATTAAAATAGTTATGCCTTAATCGTAACTAAATGCATCGTAATTGTAATCTTCATCGTAAAGGAGCTCACAGACACAGGCATAAATTTAAAGCATTCTGTAGAATTACGGTGACCGATCTGGTAGGACAAGAGAGCCACCACTCCCCATCACTCGCAAAGATTGTGCCAGGGCCCTTCAGTCACTGGCACAAATATCGGGGACATAAGGGGAACATGTTCCCTGCAATCTTATCCACCCCCTCCCCAATAATCCGATTTGAGGTTGTGATGATGATGATTTCTATCCGACTGCCACAAAGGAAACTGATGTCCTTTGACTTGTTTCATTTTTAAAAAAGAATCGTATTCTTTAATATTTCATTGTCATTAATTATTAGTAGTCTATTTTCAACTATTTGTTTAATTCCTGTAACAATTCCTATAATGCTATTGTGGTAATCATAATTTTGCTCAGATAAGAGCATTGTTGCGCCAAATATAGGCCTGATTGATTTTCTTTCATAGTTTTGGGGAAGTCATTATTTTTATTGTTATAAAACAAATGTCCTAAAATTTTAATGTGGATCATTGTGGATGCGTAAGTAGAAACATGTCAATTATTATTATGCATATATTCAAATTTCAGAATGTGCTCACGACACTGAGTTGTAATAATGATATGTATCACTATTTCATCTACATTATTTGGTATATAATATACGAGTACAACAGGTTTACCTCAGAAATCTGATTCATCTACTGTAATATGAGTCTCTTCTCCCCTCCCCCCACAATAAGCCTTAAAATGTGCCCTCCTGCCGATGTTATAGACAACTCTGCTCCCCTAATCCTCCACAGCATTTTTTTCAACTTCATAAATATTTTGAACATCGTTAAAAAAGGAAAGGATTATGGGAACAGTCTTACCCATCCCACGAACGTTGAAGACAGATTTGCGCCCTTGACTTCAGTATCTGGATACAGAAACAGGCCCCCAGAGTTGGTTTAAATGCTTTGTATTTACATCTTCAAATGATATATACACTCAGGCCCATATTCACGAACGGGCGTCTGAGTTCCGGACCCAAGATGACAAATTTCTAGGGGCGATGTATTTATATATATTTTTTTTTGAAAGAACGAGATTGACGTGTGGTATGTGGAGAAAAAGCCGCCCACGAGAAAGAAATGAAGGGAACGATACTGGAAACAATGTTCATACAAAAGTGGGGCCTCGGTAGTGGCAAGAAGGAGCTGAGACAATTGGTTATTAAATTCTAACGTAATCCACGCATTCGCTTCTCTATGCGCCACTAGACCTCCAATTAGGGGGGGCTTCCTCCTAAATTTTGTATAACCCTATATATCCATTCGGAATAGCTATGTATTGCTGCTTGCAGTAGTACTATATCGCACAAATGACTAACTTAGGCATCCCCCTTTCGCAATATCACGCTACGCTACTGATAAATAGTATTTTTTTAAAATAAAAAATAATGATTCGCTAGCTATTGTTATTGTAATACAACACCAGATTTTTAGAAAAGTTGTTTCCTATACTCGAATCTAAAGCGTCATTTTTCGTTTGTTGTGGGAGATAAAACATTGATTTATCCATTCCATTCTTTAAACAATACTTCCGGTACAGCCTTTAACAACAAAAACAACGATAGGAAAGGGAGTAAGGATGTCGGTCAAGATATGTATTTTAAACTACGAACCCGGCATTCGCATGCTTGGACTGAGGAATAACCCTCTAACCACCTCAGTCAGAGTAGACAGCCACTGCAGTCGAATCTGGGATCTTGCAATCAGAGCCGTAGCTACGGGGGACCAATGGGGCCTACACCCCGGGTGCTGATAGCAAGAGGGCGCCGAACAAGCAAAAAGAAAGAAAAAGTGTTGGAATAGAGTAAACGACACGCAACCTTGTAAAAGTTTTGGCATCCTATTAAATCAATATTGTTACCGTTTTGGAAAGAAATAGATTTGGTAATTTTTTTTTTTTTTTTTTTGTCGCTACGCTCGCAACTCAAACGTTTCAGGAACAGTTCCTTATTACTCATTACTCAGAACATCTTTACTCATTACTTAATAAAAGTTATTATATAGATATAAAATTTGTTTATGATGATGCTATATCCCTAACAGCACAATTACATAGCAGGCATATGCCTATCATGTTCCCTCAGGTACATGGGAATGTGTCCAGTATGTGACTTATGTACCTCTGAGAGAGAAATCACATGGATGTCAAGTGATAGTCACAATCTATGTCCGCCCCTAGGCACATGTCTGACATGTACCTGGGAAACATGCCTAGTATGTTCTAGGTATGTTCCCCATGCCGTAAGCATCAATGAACCACAAATTTACTCCCCCAAAATAGGTTAAATCGCCTATATGCGTAATTTGTTTACATTAAGGTGAGTATAAGAAACACTTTAAACAAATAAAAAAAATGCACCCCCGGGGGAACGCGAACCACCAACTTTTGGATTACCAGCGGCGTGCCACGGAGGCGATGAGGAGAAGGTTGCTTGTAGAGGGATAAATTGTTAAGGTATTTTGGATTTGGCTAATCAGAGTGCTCCTTTAACCAAGTGCGAAACTGAGCCAGGTATATAAATGCTATATTTGTAGTACATAGTTGCAAATATCAATTAGGTGTAACAAATACCTAAAACTGTAGGTAGCTCAAGTACATACTTAGCACATGAATATCATATGTGCCAAGTGTCGGGTACCTAAAAAGTAGCTGAGATACCTAAATGGCACATGCTTAGCACATCTTGTGCTGTTAGGGATATGATAGAAGGAAAAAGGTTTTGTGAGATGAGTCTAGGGAGCACCGAATTCTACTTCGCCCTGAGCACCGAAATCTCTAGCTACGGCTCTGCTTGCAATTGCGAATGTTATTTACTAACTTACGATCATTCAGTCAATTGTCAATAGGGGGTATGTTCCCGAATCATACCCAAATCAGACGCGCACCCAGAAATTTTTGTTCGGGGGGGGTGTCTAAGCTTTGGGGAGGACGGACCGATACTACAAGCCACTGCTTCTATGTAGTATTGAACGGGTATTATTATGTACCCTAAAAGACGATAAAGTAATTGTAAAATACCTCCACCTATAATTACTTCCACCTATAAAACTAGATTGTTATTATAAGAGAAAGAGTATAGATGAAGTGTAAGATCAAGTTTTCATGCTACATCAATCATCTCCCTGTTAAACAAATATAGTTTTATTGAAAAAGTATACAAATGTAGTTAAGTGAGGAAATTTCGGAAAGATCAGACTCAGTGGATCCCCCTTGAGTACGTCCCTGACCCAAATTATATGAATACGACATCCTTCGGTATCCTTAACTATGGAATGTTATTTTGAAAAGTCTGGCAGAACAAGATCAAAAATACACAAAAAACTTTCTGTGAAAGGGAATATGCGGTATGTTTAGAAATTCAGCTACGAAAATTCGGGAAGTGATTCGTTATGTCAAACGAAAGAAGAAAAGGTTTACATAAATATGGGTTGAAAAACCGCCTCTTTTCAGTGTTATAACTAACCAAAAATGCAAAACATAATATTTTAACATCATATTGCAATTGGTAGAAGGTACTATACAGGGACTAGTTAGAACGGTTCCTAGAAATTAAATTGTTATTGAGGCATTAAACAAGGCGAAGCTACGTTGCAATTATTTCATTTACTTTTATCTGGTTATATACTTCGTTTAATAATCAAAACTGAGAAGTGTACGATTTGCGTTACACACTTATTCTTCAATATGTTTGCTCAACTCACACACTATTTATTTTCTGTTGTCCTGACAACGACGTTCCAAAATCTTATTATTTAAAAACATTTGAATATCTTTATATATTAACATTATAACTATCAAGGATCTTATAAAATGTAGGATCTGCCCTTACAACAAAATCTTGAAGCCATACGTCACAGTTTCGCTACCCCTACTCTGCCCACTCCGCCCAATAGGATCGCAATGTTTTGAGCCAACAATCATGGCGGAAACGAAAGTAGCCAATCAGACGATGGCATAAACGAGAGTAGCCTATTCTCGGTTGTTTTTTGGCTTCATTGATTTAATAGGATGAAGATATATATGGGCAGATCCTCTATTTTATAAGATCCTTGATAATTATACACTATTTCTTTTTCTTTCTCTTCTTCTAATAGTAGAATCAGCCAGCCTAGTACATATTTAAAATACCTTATGGCCCACAAATATACAACGTACCGTTGTATAGTATGCCTTCTATCTAAATAAAAATCCACCGGTACCGACGAAACTAATTGTATAAAGGATGTTTGGATACGGGGAATAACTTAAAATACTGAGTGTTCGGTGCACCAATACCGGAGGATGGTAAAACGCACAATAGTTCCTGTGGAATTCCTTATACCCCTTAGGATGAGTCATACATTTTTTAAGTCAGGGCATTTCAAAAGATGATAAATTACATCCCGAAGTTTGGTCATCGAATTTCTGAACATACTGTATATTCTGTCTATATTAGAAAAATTATCTGTGTATTTTTAATCTTGTTCTGCCATTTGCTTCATTCTTCATGAATGACAGAGCATAATTGTCTCTCATAACCGAGCTCTCTTCCAGCAGACATCAATATATATATATATATATATATATATATATATATATATATATATATATATATATATATATATATATATATCGATTTTCTCTTAATTTGATGAGAGATTCTCTCTTTCACGAGGAGGATCGGTTGTGGCTGACAGTTATAGAGGAATGCTTGTAAATTGCGGCATTAACAAAGAGAAGGACGGCATTTACATTAAAGGTAATAATTGGTGAGAATATTGTGCATACCGTCTATCTAGGGATACTTCACACTTCGTAGATTTATAAAGGTGAGACTGTAAATTTATATATAAAGGTGAGAAAAACTAACAATAAGAACAGAAAAAGCTTTAAAAAAATCTTAATCAGTACTTCAATGTATTTTTTTCAGCTCGGAAATAATTACAGTAAAACCTGTCAAAGTTGGCCACCCTTAAGAATGTTTATGCTATGCATTGAGTACACTATTTGTATATAGGCAACAGGGCAGTAGCCAGCCCAAAAATGTAGGGGGGCCGGCTGAAATTAAGGGGACCGATCTAACCATATTATAGTTCGTTTGCGATTCTACCGTGAACATTTTAGGGGGCCCTACTCTGGTTACGGGTCTGTATGGCAACCTTAAGAGCTATTTTTGTTGTTTAACCCTCGCACTACCTAAGAATTTTTGGTAACGTGGAATGCAAAAGGGGGTCATTTCGTACTCAATCTATTAAGACTTAATATATCTCATAAAAGAAACAAATTAAAAGCTCTCACGGAAATCTGCAGTAACTGAAATGAACAATATACGGAATAAGACGAACAGGTATTTATTATACTGCCATCTAGGAGTGACACTTCTAAATGTCAGTCACATCTCCTACCAACAGGGAGTGCTTTGTGCCAACCAACTTAAAATAGCAAATATATGAGACACCTAACGTTCAATTTGCATCACCGTAAGGTATACGCTTTAGCTAGTTGAGCAATAAACTTTTTTTTTACAGTTTTAAAGAAATACACATACTGTGGTGGGCACAAAGTACCCCCCCCCCCCCCCGTTGGTAGTGCGAGAGTAGAAATTGACATCAGACATTGGCAGAGTTGTCAGCGGTGTGAAATTCCTTGCCATTGTGTTAGGTCAGTTGTGCATGTACTTCAAGTGTTTTTTTGAAAGATAAAACCATACACACGGCTGCTAACTTAACAATTGTGCTGTATGACAGCCAGTGGCGTATTTACGATTTTGTTTCGGGAGGGGCTTTGCTAACTTTCGGGGGGGGGGCTTTGCCTGAAAATGTGTAAATTCTGCAAGATATTCCATATACTTTACTATAGTAAGTAAGATTTCGGAGGGGGGCTTAAGCCCGGAAGCCTTTCCTAAATACGCCACTGATGACAGCCATTCCACGGTTCCTCGAGTTCCAAGTAACGCGTGTTTCAGTTTAGGATTTACACACTTTTGGACGGCTGTAGCTTTAATACTATACACATTTTCCCACACAGATCCATATAAACTTTGTTTTCCTTATTTTGACGTAAGGTATCACTCTTTAAAGCTTGTCTTATAGTTCATTAACACCCTGTATATTCCGGGTGATTCATGTTGAACTATAATATAGGTATAACTCATATGTCGGAAAGGGTCTTTAAGCCCAAAAGAAACCAATATTAGTATCTAAACATACGAGGTGTGTTTTGCTATAACATTTTTATTGCTCATTGTACAGTCCGCAGCAAAAAAAAAAAAAAAAACTGCAACATAAGCATGTGAGTTTATTGTGAAACGACGAAGTCTTTTGCTCCAAAATAAGTGTGCATGGGAGGACGCCGAGGTTACTCCTGGCGTGATTCGTGCCACTGAGACGTTATGTTGATTCCCTGCGCTGTTAGGCGTAGTTTCACAATAAACTTACATGCTGATGCTGCGGGTTTTTTGCTGCGGACTGTACAACATTTTAAGCTCTGTCCTCCTCAAAGTAGTCCCCTCTACTGGCAATGCACCATTCTTAATGTTTCTTCCATTTTTGGAAAGCTCATGGAACGCACTTTCTGGGATGGTGCGTGGGTCTCTTATCGCGTTGTCCTGAATCTCCTTCCTCTGTGGTTTGAAAAGATGATCTTTTATATGATTTTAAGTTTGAGAGACAAAGGAAAGTCTGCTTGGGCTAGATCCGGAGAATAGGGTAGATGGGGCACCACGGAAGTCTGATGTTTGACCACATAACTACGGATGAGGAGCGAACCGTGAGTAGGCACACTGACACGCTGCACTAAGTCTGGCTTTTCCACAATTCAGGATTCTTGCCGCGCACAACATCCCTCAACCGCGCTAAATGTTTTGGTACAATTGTTTGTTTACTATCTGACAATTTGATACAAATTCAGGATGGATAATGTCTTTGCAATCAGAAAACACAACTAACATCACCTTGATCTTTGACCGACTCAGGCTTACAATTTTTCAATGAGGATATTCTGTATGAATTGAAAAGAAATTGAAATGTCTCTGTGAATATTTTGCCAAGTTTGTATCGAACTTCCACACACACAGGGTGTTCTTGGAGTTCTTTCATTTTCATTGTATTATTAATTAATCCGACGAACAGCCTGTGTTCGTGATCACTTCAGCGACTGTAGCTCGACGACTAACAGTCATAGCGAAACGAGGCAAATAACAGTTTGTTGTCTAAACCTTCCGCTAGGTGTGCTTAGTAGTTCCCTCTGCCGGTTGGCGCAATATTTCAAAAATTCGTTTACTTTTTGAAGACACCTCGTATATAGCCACCCTTTTTGATTAGATTTTCGCCGACACATATGGTCTGTATGTTTATGGATTAGTTAATAATCTTACGAATTATTAATAAACAAATACTTAGTTTCATGCTCTTTAGGCTAAAGGAGATGGATCATTAAGAAAAATGAATAAGTAGAAACAAAAATTGGTGGAATAAAAATTTGGAGAAAAACGAGAGAATTAGGGACATAATGTAGTCGATATCAACTGAAATCGTTCTACATTGAACCACCATGCCCTCAATTACGCGAATTTGTATTGTGGTTAACTATCACTGACCCACAATTATCACGTTTAAATTTGCCTGCATTCTTTGGTGACTTGTCTGTTATCTAATCTGTAAATTTAAGTTCCTACCAAATTTGCTAATCTATATACTGCAGTTGTAATTGCCAATAGTTCCCAAACCGTTTCATTTGAAAGTATTGATTTTCTATTTGCAAGAAATAAAGGTAGAACATATATTTTAGCTGTGGGAATATACGTTCATGGGTGCTTGGGAAGCTGTTCCCATTTGTCTTAATAACGAGACAGTGGTGGGTGCAGAATTTTTCCCTCGAGTGAACACGAAAAAATAAAGTCTCTCCCACGTGGCTATAAGAGGAGTGAACTCATCTTTTTTTTCTGTAAGAAGAAATTCATCCGCGTTCTTTTCCGCCCTCTTCTCCTGATTTGAAAGAAAAATGAAACAAAAAAAAAAAAAAGAGATTTAATTTAAAATTTTTGTTGTTGGACGGAATTTTATATAAACGTTTTCTGATTGTATACATAGTCTTGATTGGAGCACTACAACACGACAGAAGTTTAATTTAAAAAAAAAAAATGCATTTTTAGTCGTATAGATAATTTTCTTTTAAAGGGAAAGGAGTGTTTCTCTATAAATACAACCCTTCGAATAATGTAGCAGAAAAACTACAGAAATTACGAAGGGCTCGTCTAACATATGAAATTTATTATTATTATTATTATTATTATTATTATTATTATTATTATTATTATTATTATTATTATTATTATTATTATTATTATCAGCGGCGTATTTAGGGGGAGGGCTTCCGGGCTTAAGCTTCCCCCCGAAATATTACTTACTATAGTAAAGTATATGAAATATCTTGCAGAATTTTCACATTTTCAGGCAAAGCCCCCCCGAAAGTTAGCAAAGCCCCCTCCGAAACAAAATCGTAAATACGCCACTGATTATTATTATTATCGGGGTCACGGTGGCTCAATGGTAGAGTGCTTACCTCCGGTGTGTGGGGTCCCTTGTTCGATTCCCGGTCAAATAAGTTTGTGGTAAACAACATCATGTCCGTGGGTTTTCTCGGGATATTCTTGTTTCCTCCTCCATTTTCAATGCACTAATTCTTCCATTATCGTTCACTTGTCTAATCATTCATATCCCTTAGCCTAATGGACATAGTGCTCGTGGGTTTTCTCGGGGTTCTCCCGTTTCCCCCTACTTTCTTCATTCCACCATTTCGCTCATCTCTCATCATCACCGTCTCCTTTAGCCTAACCGGCATAACCGTGGGACGTAAAACTTAAAGATTTCATTTCATTTCATTTCATTTCATTTCCTAATGGACATAATCGTGGTATGTTAAATTGAAACATTTAATTTCATTTAATTTTACTCTACAAAATTTACGAGACGAGACGAGACGAAACGAAACGAGACAACCTTATTTTCAAGTACCTTGTCTGAACCATCAATCTATGTTTTTTTTTTTTTTTTTTTTTTTTTTTTTTGCACATGCTCTGTACTATCTTCAATCAATTACGATACACTGTGTGTCACATTTGAATGCTTTTTATGTCACTCTTAATATCCAACAATTCAGTTAGTTTAATCTAGGGATTGTCACATTTTCCGGAAAAACGGAAAATAATTTTTCCGGAAATCGGAAAATTAGAAACGGAAGACGAAAAATTTTTCCGGAAAAACGGAAATGTTTCCACAAATACGGAAAAACGGAACATTTTCCAGAAAAGCGGAAAAACGGAACATTTTCCAGAAAAGCGGAAAATGTGATTTCCGGAAACCGGAAAACTTTTTTTGTGAAAATATCTATCCTTAGTTTAATCATCGTCTCCCTTAGCGTATTACACATGAACGCGGAATGTTATAGTCAAATACACATTTCATTTCATTTCATTTTTAAAGATACGGGGGTTCGATTTCCGGTGGAAGTTCATGTGTTTTGAAACTCATGTAAAATTATAACTCCACATCTCGTATAGCCCCAGTGCTGAAAAGGGACACAAAACTTCAACAAATAACAATAATAATAATATAATACCAGTAGTACTGTTTCGTAGATGGTGAAATATCGATGTGAAGAAACTTCCCATTTTATTCTTGCTTCTGTTAACAACCCTTCTTAATTTGTCAAAGAAAAAATATTAAGTACGAAACTAATTTTATCGTAATTAGTTAATGTTCAACGTCCGTAATTATGTAGTACTATTCATCTCCATTCAAAACGACTTTGATCTCTGTACTTCATAGTCCTTCTCAGAAACTTCTCTGTATATTTTGAGTAAACCTCCCACACAGGGCTTTCTGCTCCCCTCTGTCTCCACTATGTTTCATGCTCTTTAAGATCAAACGAGAAGATGGTTGACAACTGCTCCTGCTTTGATTTCTAGATTAACCTATGAATTTAAGGGTTTTTTCTTCCTTTCTTTTAATCTGTGTTGATTACAAACATCTCGCAATCTTGGTTTTCTCTGTGTACAATCTCATTTCATGCTTCAAAAAATCGAAGATTTTCGTTTAATAAGCTGTAATTGGAGTGTTTGCGACCGGACATGGAGACTGTTTCTTTGTAACACTTAACGGTCATCTTGTGATAGTGTATCCTTTACCATCTGACTGTGGTTTCGAATTACATGGTCTCACTTTTAAACCACTCAAATAAGAATCTTCTTTCATTCATTCAGGAATTCAATGTACAAGTGAGAATTACTTAATACACAAGCGAGAAAGTTCGTTTGTTTATTCGGTTTAACCTCCATTTTTAACATTCTAAGGCTCTATGAGGCGAGAACTTACACTTTAAATGAAATAAAATATTTTTTTTCAGTGTAATCTCTTACAGTTATATCCTTTAAGCTAAAAGAGACGAACGATTAATGCAAACCAAAGAAGATGGAAAAATTGGTGGAATGAGAATGTGCGAGTAAACGGATTACCCTGACAAAACTCACGAATACGATGTTGCTCATCACAAACTTACGTGGTCGGGAAGCGAACCAGGGACCCCACACACCAGTGGAAAATGTTCTACCACTGAGCCACCGTGCTCCTAACTATTCTATGAAATTTAACATTATGTGATTTATTTGCAGTGTGTGATCAAAACGTACGGTGAATAGTTACACAGTGCCATTTTTTGATGTATCCATTTTCTTCAACTAGTCAGCCCGGTAGCTTAAACTTTTGGCACAGTCAGTGTTGAGTTTCAACGAGTTGTGACCAGTATTCGTAGTTTGAAGGAAATTTCCCTACTCTAGGGAAATTTCTAGGTCAATTTAGCAAAAAGGGATTTTCTTCGATAAAACGTGAAAATTCAGGGAAATTCTAGTGCTAACTGATTGACCACTATAAATCCTTAAATACAATACAATACATAAAGCATTTCATTTCCATCCGGAAATGGGCGGGCCACAGAAGGTTACGCCTTCTCTCTGGCCAGAGTTCTGATTGATTGGAGATGCAACGAAAGATAGTTGGAAATCAGGAGATGTACGAATTTATAGAAGTAAAAGATTCAGCCTTAATGTGATGTAGGAGTGTTAATTAGTGTGGCATAACAAAAGGCGACGAAGTGCAGTAGAGGAATGAGCTGCCAATAAAGGGAAGTTTAAGGAGGGTATATGTGCGGATGGTTGTGGTATATGCGGCGCGCTGGATTATAATCCGCTGTATGAGCCTCTCTTTCATAGATTGCCAGCAGATGGTCCACAGGTGGGTAGATGCGACGAGGAGAGGTAGGCATCTGATCTAAAAGGTTTGCAACGATCGGATGAGCGTTTGTAATGTGTTGCAGGATATAACGGGTTCGGAGTCGATAAATGTGAGGAAGGAGAAACGGCATTGTAGTTTGTGAATAGACAAGGGCTTTTGGTGTTCGGGGTGGCAGGGAAAAGGCGATTCGAATAGCTCGGCGTTCCAGTATCTCAAGGCGGTCATAGTAATATTTATTGGCCGAGAGCCAGGCGAGGTGTCCGTACGTGATTGCGGGGCGAACAAATACCTTATACGTATAAAGCAGAAGGTTGGAATTTAAGCCCCAGGTAGTGCCCTTTAAACGGCTCAGTAAATACAATCGTTTACGGATGTTGTGCTCCAAAGTTCGTAAGTGACTGCCAGGTCATATGGCTATCAAAATTCATGCCGAGGTATTTAATATTATTGTTAAGAGGTATGGTGGAGCCCATAACAGTGATGTGTAAGCGGTCAGGGTTCCTTGAGTGACAGTATTTATGTTTTTTAGGCCCGAAGAGCGTCATTTGCGTTTTGGTTGGATTTATCTTGAGCTTCCATTTTAGACACCAGGCAAGTAGAGCATCTATGGCAGTTTGTAGCTGTGTGGTTATACGATCCACGGACGATCCCAGGGCAAGATACGCCGTGTCATCAGCATATTGAAAAGCATGTATAGGTGAAGGTGGGAGAGGCATATCTGAAACATAGAGGATATATAAGAGGGGGGATAAAACCGACTCCTGAGGTACGCCAGCCTTTAAGGGGAAGGCAGTAGATTGGGCGTTATTAATCTGGATGAAAGCATACCTTTGAGATAAGAAGTTGAAAATAAGGCGGACATATGGAAGAGGTAGAAGCTTTTGTAGTTTATAAAGCAAACCCTCATGCCATACCGTATCAAAAGCCCGTTCAATGTCAAAGGATATCAGGACCGCAGGAAGAGGTTTATTAAAATGATTGGCGATCAAAGATGAGAGTTTCAGGAGCAGGTCTGATGTGGCAAATAATGGTCTGAAGCCGGCCTGCGTGACTGGAAGGATGTTGTGCCGTTCTATATGTATATGGAGCCGTTTCACTATGATCCGCTCGAATGTCTTACTAAATACTGTAGTGAGGCTGATGGGTCTATACGAGGTGATCTCCGTGGGATTCTTGCCTGGTTTAAGAAAGACAATTATTTTAGCTAATTTCCGGGCAGAAGGAAAAAAGCCTGTGATGAGTATGGCGGTGTAGAGGAGTGCCAGCAATCTATGGAAGAGAGGTGGTGCGTGTGACAGCTGGCGGTAGGTGATTGAGTCCTCCCCCGGTGAGGTGTTGCGTCTGTTAGAGAGTACGGAATGAATGTCTTCAACAGTGATGGGTTGTAGGAGACTAGTGCGAGCTGGAGGCTGAGGAGCGAAAGTCGGTGCCAAGAGAGGCTGATGTGGAGTACCTGCTGCTGTGATATGTTGGTGACTAGGATGAGCGAAAACCGGATCCATATGTGGTGTAAATACTGTTTGGAAATGGTCGGCGAAGGCTTGGGCAATATCTGCATCAGACGCTGGAGCTGTATTATTGATGAGAAGCGGGTATTCCGGTCTATTGGATTGAAAGGTGAGGCGTTTGAAGAGGGCCCAGAATTTAGCCGGGTTTTGTTCGTGACGGAGGTGATTACAAGAAGCGCGCCACATGAGACGTTTTTTGGCTATGATATAAGAATGGACCATACGCTGTAGTTGTTTATGTAAATGGAAGAAATGGTGGTCCCTGGTACGTCTGTATTCTGTAAGGTAGCCCTGGGAGCGGTCTAAAAGCGTACGAGCATAAGGAGGTAGAGGGGGCCTTGACTGAGGCGTTGTTGCTTTAGGAACTGAATGGTCTGTGCCCTGAAGGATAGTATCGGTGAGCGTGGCAGCAAGCTGGGTGATGGCGTCGGAGGTAGTAAGATCGGGGGATGTACCCGTAAGTTTCTCCATTATAAAGGTTTGATATTTGTGCCAGTCCGCTCTATGAAAGTTGTATTTAGTAGACGGTGGAAGTGGAGTGGCATCACGGCTAGGACGAGTAATGGTGAGTAGGACCGGCAGATGATCGCTCCCGATGGTCCCCAGGACGTCAACAGTAGATATGGTGACCAGATTATGAGACACTAGGACTACATCGGGCGTAGTGTCAGTAAGCGGTCGAGTGGCTTGCGGTATTGGCATGAAGGATGCCTTAGTTGTCAAGAGGAAATCTTCAAATCGTTGCTTTTGTTCTGCGGTGCGTGATGAATAATTAAGATCTGCCAGGAGTACGTACGTATTAAAATGAGTATCCAGGTAGGTAAGAAAGCGGTAGGGTAGTGGTTGAGTCGACCGGACGTAAATTGTGGCAACTGTGATAATTTTGTTGGAAAAGTAGACGGTGGCAATGACGCTCTCCGGGTATAAGCTAGGATGAAGATGTGTGACATGGCGAGAAGGTAAGAAAGATCGAACGGCCAGAGCAGCGCCACCCCGAGCAACAGGTTGCGGAAAATCTGAACGTAACAGGCGATAGTGGGGGAAATAATAAGGTTCTGAGCTTTTTAGAAAGGTTTCATTGAGTAGAATACAGTCCGCTTGGTACGCTGTTGCCAGGGTCTCCAGTAGGACCCGATTCTTTGGTAGGGAGCGGATGTTGCAATAAAGCAGGCGGATCGGTCGTCTGTCTTGCGGTCTGTGATTCATGATGGCAGATCTGAATGAAAGTGGAAATAGGTTGATAAGCCCGAGTAAGTAGCAGCCATGTGTAGGTGAAAAATATCCATAGCAGCTTTAAATCCTTAAATTATTACTTGATCTTAAGAAATAAGCCAATACAATAGTAATAGTGAGCGTGTTTGTGTGCGTGTGTGTGTTTGTTCAAAGTATCACAATTTCCATCTATTGTTGGCTGTTTGTATTTATGTGTATTTTTTGTAAAAAAAAGTGAAGGAAAAAGTAAAAAATAAGAATTAGAAGCGAAAAACAAATGTGGTTGACACCTCCTTTAACCCAGCTTAATTAATCTTATCACATAATTTCTGTCATAGGAATTGGACACCACAAACTAAGGGTGAAGGTGGCGCGGTGGCTCAGCAGAAGAGTGTTCACTTCTTGTGCGCTGGGTCACGGCTCGATCCCAGCTCGCGCCAAGTGGACTTTGTGGTGGACAAACGCCATGTGCGTGGGTTTTCTCGAGGTTCTTCCATTTCCTCCCATTTCATTCCACCAATGCATTTATTTCTAATCATCATCATCTCCTTTAGTCTAGCCGACGTAAGTGTGGGACGCAAAACAGAAATATTTCATTTCATTTACAAACCATGGAAAATATGATAAGCAAAGGGAATTTTTTTGTCAGTTGAGGGAAATTTTCTTAATCAAACCAACGAACACTGGTTGTGACATGTTATTTGACTTCCAGAGGTAGAAAAGTGAGGACGTGTTAAGATCGTGTGTCGCGCACGAACATTAAGTTTTGTTCTAAGCTGCAGGGAAAAAAAAGTGCTCTGTAAAAAAAATGAGGTGTTGAAACAACAAAAAATGACTACCACTTTAGCGTGTTACTTGTGTGTTAATTCAGCACCATGCACATCGCCTTCTGAGCATATCAGAAATAACTTGTTACTACCTGAGAGAATTTGCATTGGTATTTATCGTTTAATATGAGCAAAGCTTTGCGAAATATATTTAGCACTTGTGCCAAGTAACGAATAATGTTCTATGTTTCCTGTTATCGATCACAATAATATTGTTGTAAACCTGTGAATCGTCTGACAACAGTTAAATAAGCAACAGCTCTGCCATCTTCTGTTCATACGTGCTAAGACACAAGAATAACAAATAAAGAAAACAGATGGAAGCACTGCTATTTGTGTAATTGCTGTCAGATGATTCACAGGTTTACAACAATATTATTGTGACCGATTACAGAAAACATAGAATGTTATTAGCCACATATCATAAATGCGAAATGTATTTCGCAAAACTTTACTCATACCAAACAGTAAAAAACTATGCAAATACTCACAACCAGTAACAAGGTATTTTGATATGCTCTGAAGGCGATGTCTTGGTGTTAACATCTTTACCTTTGAGCAGAACCCAGCCTCTCTTATAGCTGTTAATCTGTTAGCTAGGACCAGGTGTAGCATACGCACTTGTGAGCATCACAAACATACGCTATTTAGAGGACTGACGAAAGTTGACACTTTCGGAGGGTCGCTTATATTTTTGGAATCTTATCATCTTTGTCATCACATCATCATCGTTATCATCTTTGTCATCAGTTTATCATAGCTTCATCACACGGATAGGTTGTGCTGGTCTCTGGACCGATGCACAAGAACCTACCCCCGTACGTGGGGCCACCGGCTCCTGGTTCTTCTCCACTAGACCGTGAAACTTTGTCTCGTTCCGGTCGTACTAGGCACCTTTCATGGGGCAGTCAAACCAGTTCGCGAGCAACTAGACCCAGAGATCGAACTGATTCTGGTGACTCCGCTCATTCAAGCAAACGACCTCGTGACAGATCTCGGTCTCCTGTAGCAACTAACATGGACTCGGCAATGGACACTGCTTCTGGCTCTGGTTCAAATTTCTTTGCAGCTAAAGAACCAATTTATTCTTTCTTGCTCACAGATTTTGACACAAAGTATACTCATCCTAAAATGGTATTCATACAAATAAATAAATATTTACCAAGGGCCAGTATAGAGAATATCGTCAAAACTAGAAATGGCTTTATCATCCGCTCAAAAGACCCGAACTTCGGTATCACACTTCGGAACAAAGCATCATACGAGATCTTTGGCAAATCGGCTAAATTAACCAAACAAGCCGATCGGAAGGCAAAACAACCACCTCCTCCACGAAAACCACCAATGTTTTCTGTTGTTATCCGTGGAGTGATACCTGAAATCAGCGACGAAGAAGTTCTTGAAGAACTCAAACAAGAAGGCATTGAAGTTAACAAATGCATTCGCATTAAGAATAACAATGGTCCTACTTATATGGTACGCGTTTTGTCCCAAGATCAGACAGCACTTGATTATTTGTTAGCTCATGGAGCTCCTATCTACAAGAAACTCCATAGAGTCGAGCCTTCCAAGACGCCAGGGCCTTTGCCACTTCGGTGTGAGAAATGCCAAACCTATAACGCACACTTTACTCGCCAATGTCCTAATCCATCTAAATGTGGTTATTGTGGTGAATCTCACGATACAAAAGCTTGCAAAAATCAGCAACAACAGCCACACTGCTCTACCTGTAATGAAAATCACCCAACATACAGCTACCGCTGTAAGGGGAAACCTCAGGCACAACCGGAACGCCCGGAACTGACAGTGCCAGTACAAAGCTTTGACAAAGCCACACCACCCTCACAATCTCTTGCTCAACCTCTCACTGTCGAAGATCTTCTTCGTTACATCACCATTATACTACAAAATGTTTTCCCTTTCCAGCGTGAACACATTCTTCGTGTCGCCATTTCAACAGCCAAATCTCTCTTCAACCTTAACTTTTCTGCTACCTATAAAGGACCTTTCGTTCACTTCCACATCGCACCTCTAGAGACAGAAGTATAATCCCAATATGGCAGCGGCAGTATACATTATGGCTCTTACTTTACTTTTCGTTAATATAAGATCATTCCAGCAACATAAAGTGCTTCTAGAACCTCTTCTGTTAGAAGAAAACATCGATATCGTAGCTCTAAACGAAACAGCTTTAAAACCAGCCTCTTCTGCAAGACTTTCTGGTTACCAACTTCAACGCTGCGATTACCACGATATACATGCGCGTGCTCAAGGCGGGGTGCTGATTGGGTTTTCTCCCAAACGTCCTTATAGACAATACAATCCTACTGCATTTTCAAACCTTCCTGAACATCTCTTATTCTCTATATACTACCCTTCTCTTACAGTTAATGTAGCTACCATATATATACGTCCTGGCCATCCAATACCTTTCACCTTTTTCGAATATATCGCACAAAACTTTAAAAACATAATCATCATGGCTGACATAAATATCCATAGCAGAAGTGCCAGGGAGAAACAATGTTTTACGGACTTTGTTTCAGTTGCACTACAACTTCACATTCATAATCTTCCTGCTCCCACTCGACCAGCTAGCCAAACAACCCCGGATGTAGTAATCACGTCTCTCTCGCTTATAAATGACTGCGACGTAAAAGTTCTTGACACGATTGGAAGCGATCACTGTCCTATTAAACTAACCATTAAAAAGATTCGGCCATCTCTACAAAAGTTAGAGCCACATATTATACACCGTTACGATAAAGCTGACTGGTCTCAATTTCGACGGACCGTAAATATCCATGTCTCCAATTTCCAACCACCAAATTCAGAATCCGAAATGTACAATATTGTCAACCACATCACAGACGCCTTACATTCTGGTGCTCAACAATCCATACCTGTGGAGAAAATTTATCCGTCTAAGCCAAAATTGACTCCAACCTATCTTCCTTTAATACAGAAATCACGACAGCAATTTCGAGAATATAGAAGAACCGGCAACGAAGAATGTCTCCGTCAACATAGACAGTGGCACCGAACAGTTACAAATTATCTCACAGCATACAAACGTCGCACTTGGATCAGCGCCTGTAATAAACTAAACGACGAAGCCTCACCGAGCCGATATTGGAAAACCTTCCATAGACTCACAGGCAAAAGCACTAAAATATCGTACCCTCTGTTGGACAATGACGTTCCTCTCTTTACAGATCAAGATAAGGCAAACTCTTTTGCAACACAATTACAAACAGTTTTCACGCCTGAAATATCATGTAATTCACATAAACGCAAAGACTTGTCCACAATTCCAGCTTTACAACCATCACTCTCACATGTAATAGATATTGACCATCCTCTTACAGCTCCAATCAGTACACATGAACTTCAACGCGCACTTCATAAGAAACGAAATACTGCACCCGGCATCGATCAGATTTCCTATCGGCTAGTAAATGAAGCTCCACTCTCTTTACTTACACTACTCGTTACAGTCTACAACTTTATTATCCGCACCGGCTTTTACCCTGCGGATTGGAAAGTATCCAAAATCTGCATGTTTCTTAAGCCTAATAAACCAGCACATTCTGTGACTTCTTACCGCCCAATACAACTGACAACAGTTTTCAGTAAACTCTTTGAGAAAATTCTTGTCCAACGGCTTCATTTACATATCCAAGAGAATAACTTATTGCCCATACACCAAGCAGGTTTTCGACCAAACTTTTCCATTAACGATCAGCTACTTCGGCTCTCTACAATAATAACAAATCAATATAATAAGACCTTACCATCCTGCCTCGTTCTAATGGATCTTGAAAAGGCTTTCGATAAAGTATGGCATTTTGGCCTTATTCAAAAGTTACAGAAGCTAAACCTCCCGAACTGCTACTTGCGTATCATATATTCGTATCTAGTAGATCGAATTGGATATGTTTATATAGGATCCGCTATCTCACACCCTATTTTTCCGTATTGTGGCGTTCCACAGGGTTCTGCCCTCAGCCCGCTCTTATACATACTATATGCGTCTGATATACCAAAACCTACGGAAAACGTGTTCTTATTTCAATATGCCGATGACACGGCATTTCTAGCTCTGGGCAAGACTATGCATCAGATAAGCACGACATTACAATCCACTCTCAATGGATTTATGCAATGGTGCAAAACTTGGAAACTTACTGTCAATAGTGACAAAACGCAAGCACTGGTCTTTTTACCTCCAAAACGCCGCTCCAAGGTTCATCGAAATCCGCAAAATCTTAAAGTCACACTTGACGATCATTCTCTTCAACCAACTACTACGGCCACATATCTCGGGGTGGTATTCGATTCCAAACTCACCTGGAAGGCTCATCTTGAGAAAATATCTCAAAAGGCTAATACCCGACTCAATCTTCTCCGCCGTCTAACTGGCACAACTTGGGGACTAAACGCCGCCTTGCTCCTAAATACATATAAAATATTCCTTCGACCTATCTTAACTTTTGGACACATCGCTTGGTGCAACGCTCCCACGAAGTTCTATGACCGTTTGTCAATACTCGAGCGTCATGCCATTCGACTTGCACATCGTATCAGGCTGCCATATCCCAATTTTCTGACTTATGAGCACATTGACTTTCCTCAATTGACTGAACATCTCGCCGATATCCGCTTGAAATATATACTCTCTCGTCTACCAGTCTCACACCCATTTCTTCTCGATACCCTACAAGCAGATGCTAAAACTGACGCCCCGTATAAGTATTTTCACACGTCATTAAATATACTTATTACAATGTATCTTAATACTGAGCATCCTACCGCCGACGAGCGCGATATCTTTCATATTTATCATATTGGTGATCATCTCCCTCATTTGTTTCCATCTATGCACCATGTATAATTTCAACACTAACACTGGGCTTTCCCTATGTCGCCATCAGTCTCGAGCCGCCCCGAGACAGAAGAACTAATCTGCATTTGTCTTCTTAACAATGTGTTTGTGATTGTGGCGTGCACGCACTGCATCTCATCTTTCACCGTCATCATATTTATTTCACAAAGCACCTCAATGCCTATATACTCTTTCTTAAACAGTTAAAAAAAAAGTTTCCTAGTTGCATCAGTTTTATATATGTTCTTTTCTGCACTCATATTTAATATTTGCACTAATCTTGTTTCGATTTTTTTTATTTAATTAATCTTTGTTTTTGATAATTTCACATAGACCATCATCAAATTCTTTAAATAACTGTGTACTAAAATCTGTGCCAAAGAGAGGGCGTAACCCTCTAATGGCTAGGGTTAGAAATATTCTTTGAAATTAAATGATAAATTAAATGATGATAACCCTTTTACTACTAAAAATTGGTGTTAATTTAGGGCCCAAAGTCATCTTAGCTGGTGACCTTAACGCAAAGCATGGAGAATGGAACTCCATTACTCCAAACACTGCTGGAGACGCTTTGCACGAATATCTCCTCACGTCCAACTTTATCATCAGTGCTCCACCAGATCCAACTCATTATCCAAAATTCGGCGGCCAACCTGACGTGCTTGACGTTGCTCTTTGCAAAAACGTATCCTTTAGTATTCATCCATATGTCCTCTCGGACCTAGACTCAGATCACGATCCAGTCATTTTTCATGTCTCCCACCGCAGCATCGCCCACACTGCTCCTATTCTTAAACAGAGAAACTGATTGGGATTTGTTTAAACAAGAATTAAACACACTGATCGACCTAAGAGATCGGCCCGCCACCATTCAGGACATCGATCAGGCAGTTTCTCATATCACTGTAGCACTTCGTACAGCAGAGGCAGCAAGCTCCACTACTACCATCTCTCCAACGCAAACAGGTCAATACGACAGTCTACATCTGCAACTCTATATTCATTTAAAACGTTGGGCTAGACGTCGCTGGCAGCACACACTTCATCCAGCCTACAAGACACTGTGGAATAAACTGCGTGCAAAGATCAAGATGCTGACTCAGCGACAAAACCAACAGTACTGGGAAGATACTTTTCGCAACCTCACAGTAAATGATCGTAAAATTTGGAAATCCTTCCAACGGGCTACTAATGCTTCCAGAGCTAGAGTCCTCCAAGGACCACAAGGACTGACTCAAGACCCGCAGTTGCAAGCAGCTACTTTCGCTGACTCTCTGCAAGCACAGTTCCAGCTCAATAGAGGCCAACTTGATCCTTATTTCCACCAGCACATTAGAACTACCTTATATAGTATACAAACTCAAAACCCTACACATGGCATCAACCCTGTTACACCTCGGGAAATAGAAAAACACATCAAATGTCTACCGACAAAGACAGCATCTGGGCCTGATGGGATTCGACTTGAGATACTGAAACATCCAACTCGAAAATTACTGGTCTTTTTGGCATATTTATTTAATGCCATCTTTCAAATATGCTACTTCCCAAAGACCTGGAAGGAAGCTCGTATCATCACAATCCCTAAACCCGGAAAGAATCCGCTACTTCCGGAAAACTATAGGCCGATAAGTCTTCTGTCACACTTAAGTAAATTATTTGAACGTGTGTTCCTCTGGAGGTTGAAACAACATGTCGCCAACAGTGATCTTCTACCCTTCCATCAGTTTGGGTTTCGTGCTCAACATAGCACTACTACCCAACTCGTACGAGTAGTTGATCATTTAACCGTGGCTTTCAATAGAAAACACCACACCCTTGGAGTATACCTGGATGTGTCAAAAGCATTTGATAAAGTATGGTTAGCTGGATTATTATATAAGCTATACACTCAAGGTTTTCCGGATCGTTTTCTGCATTTACTTCGCTCTTATCTCATTGGCAGATCATTTCATGTGTCGGTTGATGGTGTCAAATCCTCGTCTAGGCCAATTAAAGCAGGTGTCCCACAAGGCGCTGTACTTTCACCGCTCTTATATAATCTCTATACAGCAGATCTTCCGACTTTACCAAATTGCTTTTTCGCAACGTATGCCGATGATACCGCCTTTTTCACAACAAGTAGTTCACTTGCACAGTGCTACATCTATATGCAACGTCAACTAGACAGTTTTCAGGAATGGGCAAGGCGCTGGAAAATTAAAGTAAATGCCGACAAAAGTTGCGCTGTCATCCACAGTAGAAGACGCATCCGCGCCCCTCGAAATCTAATATATGAGAACGCACACATTCCTCACGCCACGCATGCGAAATATTTGGGTGTGACATTAGATCATGGGCTCACGTTCGCCCCACACATCAAAGATATAAAGCAACGAGCATTACGGAAAATCTCGGCATTGTACTCCATTTTTCGCTGCAGTTCAATCTCTCATGAGGTTCGCGTGCACATATTTAAGATGATAGTCCTGTCCACACTTTCTTATGCATGTCCTGCCTGGCAACATGCTTCTAATAGCCATCTACAAACACTCGAAAGTGTGCAAACGAGGGCCGGTCGCATCATCACTGGTCACGACAGATATACACGCAACAGACAAATTCTGGAAGATTTAGAGCTGCCTCCTGTTAGAGAAGTTCTACGGCATCTCCATCATAAGTTCTGGCATACTTTACCAAGACATGTTAATCCAGCTATAGCCACCATCGGCACCGAATGCGCTCTACGGAATGTTCATCGCACGCCACGCATTTAATATCTTTCCATAGCTCGTAATAACAACATCAGCTACTCTGCGACAGTTGCAGATGTAGACTTCCAGACATAACAAAACAATAGTAATACCCAACTAGCCACCAGCACATCTATATATATTCTTTATGCCATCTTACTCATGGAGTCAGGGGCTTCGGCCCGATACTCTTCAAAAAACTTCAACATTACCGTGACCGTGACCGTGGTGTCGAATTGACACACAAGTAACATGCTAAAGTGGTAGTCATTTTGTGTTGTTTCAACACCTCATTTTTTGCTGTGTGCTAAAGAAGTTCACGAAATGTCAAACTCAGCGTATGAATGAGCGATTCACAAATGGCAAGGAGTCGATTGAAAAAAGCAGCGATTGAGACGTCCTTCGACGTTAAAAACATATGGAAATGTGTAAAATGTGGTATAAATTATTTGTTCAAACAGGCGAATTACTATTCGGGAACTTTGTGAAGAACATCTCGTATGGGTCCGTGGAAAGCATTTTAACCGCCAATTGAATGGGTGAATGGCTTCCTTCTTCACCACGAAAACGTGCCATGCCACACTTTCTTTTGATCCGCTAATTTTTTGGCGAAAAAATATTCCTCTTTGTCCACATTCGCTGTGCTCTCCAGGTATAGCATCATGCGACTTCTGGCGCTTCCCAGAAATTAAAACCATACTGAAAGAAAAAAGTTTTGACACCATTCGTGACATTGAAGGGGCCACGACAGAGCAGCTGAACACTCTTCTAAAAGAAGCCTTCCAGAAAAGTTTCCAGGCATGTATTCGACGTTGGGATAAGTGCATTGCTAGCTAAGAGATTAACTCAAATACCATTTAAGCTTATTACTTTGTTTCTAATAAAATCCATGTAAGCTTATTACTTTGTTTCTAATAAAATTCCACGTAAGCTTATTACTTTGTTTCTAGTAAAATTCCATGTAAGCTTATTACTTTGTTTCTAATAAAATTCCATGTAAGCTTATTACTTTGTTTCTAATAAAATTCCATGTAAGCTTACTACTTTGTTTCTAATAAAATTCCATATAAGCTTATTAGTTTGTTTCTAATAAAATTATTCACCGTACTTTTCGATCACAACTCGTATTTATTTGTATTTACATTATTCTGGAAGGTAGTAAAACCTAAAAAAAAATAGACAATAGTGTTAAATGAAGCCGTGTTTCCAGACGCAATTATTGACATAAAATAAATTAAGTTACATAAAAAACTGTAACAATATCTCTTATAAAAAGTGAAAGTTTTTCAGTTTTATGAAAGTTGTAAAAAAGAAACTAATATTTTAAAAATTCATGAAGGATTACAAGGGTGGGGTGGGGGGAAGAAACCAACTATAACAAAGTTTCTATTCATAAGAATTTGTGTTTTTATTTCATAGGTTCCTAATTAAATCATAGTTTTATTTTTAAGTGTTTTTTTAAAATAAAAACACACTTTAAGATTGTGCAGATTTCTAAAGAAATGGAAACACAAACCCGGAAAGTTATGTAAATTAAAATCACCGACGTATTCTTTATCTAAAACTTAGTTCTACATTTATTTCAACGTGATCGTTACAAAGGAATCAAATAACATTAATGCCACTGGTAAAAAAAAAAATGTTTAGGCTTAGATTATTGGAGCTTCTTATATTAATTTATGGGCACTGAATCCAATGTATTTAATTTAGAACTTATTCATGTTTGGAGTCACGAGATAAATTACTTTAAAGTTTGCGTATGTATGATTATTAATTATATCTCAACTTTGAGATGAATTTTCTCGCAACACTATGGTCGGTTGTGGTTAAAAATAGTTCCAATCGATGCAGTACCCTTAAATTAGTATAAGAAGTGCTTCAATTGATTCAGTATCCTTAAATTATTGTAAAAAGTGCATCAATGGATTTAGTATCCTTAAATAAGTATAAAAGGGTACTTCAATGGATTTAGTGTTTTTAAATTAGTGTAAAAAAACACTTCAGTGGATTCAATATCTTTAAATTAGTATAAAAAGTGCTTCAATTGATTCAGTATCTTTAAATAAGTATAAAAAAGTGCAATTATAAATTTATTCCAGCTTGAACACTTCCTACCAGTGAAATCAGCGTTAATCCTGCAGAGTAAACATTATATTTATAAAAGAAGTCGCCTAAAAACGGTGCTCGCTAATACCACATTTTTACGTATATAAACCGCTTTCTTTCATAAAGACATCAAAATTTAATGACGCAGCTTATACACGGGTATGGTGAGAAATACAGACATGCGGAAACACAGCAGTAGTCACTTATTACAAGTGTGCTTAAAGTCCCATGAGTCATCATTGTTGTTTGGCCTGGCATTCAATTAAGTTCAGTACGTGGTAAATATGTTGGTCCTTATAAAGAGAACTCATTTCTGCTCAAATAAAGTTCTTAACAAGTGTAGAGGTAGTGTTTTCATTATCAGATTTTTTTACGCAGTTAAAAATTAATAACAGTTTTCAATCTTCCAAACTATACTATGCGTAAATGTTGGAAGTCTTATAGAACGGGTATGTCCATCTGTTCATCTGTCGACAGGCTTCAGTGTAAAAACGGTAAGAGATATCGATTAGCGGTTCCTCATCCTTTGAATCAGCGTCCCATGAATAGTTTCATCTCCTCCGTTAATCTCTATTCAAACCGGAAGTGGTAGAAATGAACAATTTCCGGTTTCAACGTTGACCAAAAAAGAACAAAAGCAGTGACAGATAGCGATAGGTGATTTATTGGAATTCTTTCGGTTAAGAAGAGAAAATATCGTCACCACCCGCAACACTCCACAAGTGGTAGAATCAACCGTTTCCGGTTTGACTATTAATAGCCATAGAACAAAGACGATGATAGTGACAAACCATTTTTATCAGTCGATGTAGCATCTCAAGGGAACACACAATCACTATCCGCAACACTTTACTGGAACCGGAAGTACTTGAAATGTACTAATAATTCCGGTTTCAATAGTCGTTTTCATAGAGCAAAAACGGTAAGGCACATCGAAAAAGCATTCTTTGTAACAGGTTCTGCGTGCAGGTAAAAGTATTTTTATCGATTTTTATCTATCTCTTCAAACCGAAAGTGGTGAAAATTACAATTTCCGGTTTCAACACTGATCACATAATGGTTAAAACAGAAATGGATCGTCGCAGCAAGCAGGTTTTTAATATGGATTCAGCACTGCAAGAATATGTTTTACAATATTGTTTTATTTCCCTGTTGCAACCGAAAGTGATGGACATCAATTAGTAAATGTAGTTTCAATAGAAATCTCTGTAGAACAAAAACAAGAGGTAGCGAGTAATGGCTTTTTGATACGGATTCAGCGTCTGAAGAATAGGTTCTATAGCGAATAATGTTTTTTTCATATGGATTCAGCGTCTGAAGAATAGGTTCTATAGCGAATAATGGTGTTTTCATATGGATTCAGCGTCTGAAGAATAGGTTCTATAGCGAATAATGGCTTTTTCATATGGATTCAGCGTCTGAAGAATAGGTTCTATAGCGAATAATGTTTTTTTCATATGGATTCAACGTCCGAAGAATAGGGTCTATAGCGAATAATGGCTTTTTGATACGGATTCAGCGTCTGAAGAATAGGTTCTATAGCGAATAATGTTTTTTTCATATGGATTCAGCGTATGAAGAATAGGTTCTATAGCGAATAATGGTTTTTTCATATGGATTCAGCGTCTGAAGAATAGGTTCTATAGCGAATAATGGTTTTTTGATATGGATTCAACGTCCGAAGAATAGGTTCTATAGCGAATAATGGTTTTTTGATACGGATTCAGCGTCTGAAGAATAGGGTCTATAGCGAATAATGGCTTTTTGATACGGATTCAGCGTATGAAGAATAGGTTCTATAGCGAATAATGTTTTTTTGATATGGATTCAACGTCCGAAGAATAGGGTCTATAGCGAATAATGGCTTTTTGATACGGATTCAGCGTCTGAAGAATAGGTTCTATAGCGAATAATGGCTTTTTGATATAGATTCAGCGTCCGAGAAACAGGTCATTTTTTTTCTTATTCCTCTATTGCAACCAATAGTTATAGATGTACTAATTCAAGTTTAAGTATTGAATTCCCAAAGTTTTTAAGTCTACCGTAGTTTCACACTGTGAAACAAAACTTGCTTGTTTTTTTTATAAAATTATAACTAAATATTAGATTGCCATGTAAGCTGTAACTTTGTGTATGAAATTTTCAATTTCCGGGAAGGGTCAAGTAGCAACACAAGAAATTTTGTGGAACAAAAAGCGTTTATAATGTTATCAAAATTAATTTGCTTTGAGCTTTAAACTTTAATTAACTCTATAATGTTAGTATATAATACTTTGTATAAAATGTTTCAAGAATAAAAAGAAATTACATACGGTATTTAACTGTTCGAAGCAATTCATGGAATTCTTGTTGAAATTTGAAACGTTGCATCGTTGGGATTGTGCGAATGAACTGGATACGGTTGCAGGTTGCCTGTTTGTCTCTTGTTGACACTTCTATTACTGTTTGTCGAGCTAAGCAAAAAAAGAAATATAGCATAATGTGGTGGGGGTAGTTAGATTTTTTCTCAATCCTTTGTATCAAAAAAAAATAGAAAAAAAAAAACAATTGTTCTAGTTAACCATCGGCATTAAAGTGTTAACTCTTAGGATCCATGAAAACTTGACCCATGATCCACTGACCCACCACCCACCCTGACCCACGGCGAGTCAACGATAAAAGTGTCGAAAGATAAAAAATACTCGTAGATAAAAGTCAATAGTTTTCTTTAAGAGGCCCTATCACGGCGAAATTAAAACACTGCTAATTGTACAGTAATTGTGTGATATCTTCAAATAGCTAAAGGATAATCGAAAAGTGGAACAAGAGCTCCCTAGTCAATTATTATTTTACATGAGATACCGTTATCCCGACTCACTTATCTGCTGTCGATTTCCAGCCGTTTAGAAAATCGGCATTTATTTTCGCGTTTCAAAATGGCTGCAAACGGAAAGCTACTTGGCGACTCGTGATAACGGTATCTTACGCAAAATAATATTATCTAGCGCCCTCTCGTTGTTCTTTTCGATTATCTTTAATCTATTTGAAAATATCACATAATTACTGTAAAATTAGCGGTATTTTAATTTCGCAGTTATAAGCCCTCTTAAGCTGAACGAAATGTTATGGGAGAGTATACATAAAGCCCTATTCATTATATGCCTTATATCAATTGTTCATTACATGAGGGACACTTTTCAGTTTGCTGTAGTCATAAATTTGACTTTATTCTTTTCTCAGAGGAGAGGGGGGGAGGAATTGAAGTGGAGCGTTCAGCTCTGGCACATGGAGTCCCTGGTTCATCACTGGCCGTGTGAGTTTGTGATGGCTAACATCGCATCCGTGGGGCTTTGTCTTTCCCTCCCACATTTTCATTCCACCGTTTTTCATATTTATTCAACTAGTCATCGTCTCCTTTTGGACTACAGTCAGCTAATCGGTAGCACCGTAACTCAGTGGAACAGTGTTTACCTCTGATATTATGGGTCGCTGTTTAAATCCTAGTCAAGTGAGTTTTTATGTCCTGCGCAACATTGTGTCCACGAGTTTACTCAACGTCTTTCCGTTTTCTCCAATATTACTATTTCATAATTTTTTCCCCCTAAATCATTCGCTTTCATTAGTATCATCCATCTCCAAGGGTGCCGATTTCTCTGTATCATAAAAGTACATATAACAATAAAACACACATACAGGGCGTTTAAAAAAACAACACCGTCAAAGTTTAAGAGGTGATTCCTGACACCAAGATAAGTCAAAAAGTATAGACCAACCTGCGTGCACAAATGCTTCCTTTCGGAATTATAGGCTGCCGAAAACATGAAAAAATGAACTTTAAAGGGCCAATACTATGGGACCTACCGTAGTCGGGCCAAGACTACACTTAGGAACTGGTAAGTGCCCTACCCAAATATTCATGTTTCAGAATCCTGGTATTCGTCTTACCTGGTAAATACTTCAAATTATATGTTTGTAGCTAAACTCCCTCCGTAAAACTTGTCGTGTGAGTACTTAAGGTTCTGAAACATGTATTTTTTTGCATAATGCACATATTAGTTCCTAAGTGAAGTTTTGACCCGACTACGGCAGGTCGCATAGTTTTGGGGCTATGAACCTTTAAACTTCATTTTTTTCATGTTTTCGACAGCCTATAACTCCGAAAGGAAGCATCTGTGCACCCAAGTTGCTCTATACTCTTCATCTTATCTTGGTGTCAGGAATCACCTCCCAAACGTTGTTGGTGTTGTTTTGAAACACCTTGTGGAAAAAATATTCATAAAAACACATGATGGCCCACATGAGCATTAGGCCCCCCGGTACCCCAGGATCGGCGCCCTTGTCCGCCTGCTTTAGTCTTCATAGAATTATTTTGAAATGTAAATAAATCTCTCTTTGCCTTTTTGATTTTCCTTTCTTCTTCTTCTTCTTTTTTTTTTTACTTTTTCCTTTACGAACGAAGAGAACATGTTGGTAAAAGTTTTTGGTGATTTTATTACTACAAATACCTTGTCCTTTTATTAATACGGAATCCTCCTGCACATAATATAATGATGGTAGAAAGCAATATCAGATGCAGAAAAATGGGAAGAAAAAAGTAGTTATACAGAACAAGAGAAAGAAAGGCAAATAACTGATGCTCTGTTTTTATCTCACAGAAATGTTTTAGTAACGATGGCTGACGTTCTACAAAAGATTTCATTTCATTTCTGTGCAATAAGACACGGAACACGTGTTTCTCTGTCTGTCTGTCTTCTACTGAAACACAAAGCACAATTTCTTTCTACTGAAACACAAACACTTATGCACCCAAAGCTTGTTTTGTAAGAAAATGCATCCATGCAAATGATTAAGAGAAAGGAGAGGCTTAATTTCCATACACAATGACTGATAGTGGCGTAGCCAGAATTTTTTTCGTTGAGAGTTTTGAGTTATTTCTTGTTTAAGTTATTTTCATTTATTTATTTACAAGTAGTATATACATTACTTAGAACTATTTGTATCACTATTACAAGTTTTCGTGTCGTCGTTAAGAGAAAGCATACTACAATATATACGAGGATCATCCTGAAAATAAATGCCGTTCAATTACACAAAATAAAAAAAAACAGAACAGAATATTTATTTTTTTTAAAAAAAAATCGTTACATCCTTTAAGCTTTCCTCAGTTCTCTACGTAACTACCACTTTCATTGAAACCTTTGTGGTATCTGTTCACGAGTTCCAGTATTCCCATGTTAGAAATACTCTTCTGCCGTTAGTTCATTAAACCAGGTGATCACTGCATTTTCCAAGCACTTCCAAAACCGTTTACCGCACAAAAACTCTTTCAGCTTAGGGAAAAGGTGGAAATCGCTGGAAGCAAGGTCCGGATTATAAGATGGATGATCAAAAATTTATCAGGTGGACCCTCGTATATTATATTTGCTACTTAACACTAGATATTTTTCGCAAACAGTACACAAATAAGTAAATAAATAAATAAATAGTCTTTTCTAGCAAAATAAAAGCTATTAACTGCATTAGTTTGGTTACAAATGCATTCCTTGATATTTTTTTTTCAAAAAGCTACATGTGAGAATTTATCCTGGAAAGTGTGTCATTTTGTTCATTTCGATATGATCTATCGATTAATATACAAAATATTGCTAGAAGAAAAATGTACACTCATGTCCAAAATAATTGTCGCATATCTATAATTGTCTTCTAGTAAGAATATAATTTGATAATGATTTTGCAGGATACTTTTAATACTGGTACTATGTGTATAATCGGGAAATGTATATTTGTGCTAAATTTCATAGGACAAGAATTATAAATACGAAAATTAGAATGAGTAAAACAAAATGTTGCTAAATGGACAAGAAAGTTTTATTTTCGTTTTATTGTTCTTATTTATTTCTCTCTTGACATGAAATTTGCCACATACATGTCTTTGCCGATTATACACATACTAACATTATAAGAAATGCCGAGCGAATTCGTTATTAAATTATATTCCTACAACAAACATATTTATAGATATGCGACAGTACAGGGGCGGATCCAGGACGGAACTCTTGGGAGCGGTGGGTTGTAATACTGCTACTTAGAGCTACTTTTAAGAGCTCCAAACTCCGGGATGGGTTTTATTTATATAAAATAAGAAAGTGTCCCCTTCTAGGGGATTGAGCGATCGCCCCGATCGCCCTCCTGGATCCGCCCCTGCGACAATAATTTTAGATGTGAGTGTACATACAAAATCTGTTGATTCACAAAAAGGAAGATTTAGGTTTAGCTAGGTTGGTTCCTTTCTGTACCAAAGTTTAATATTTAATTCACATAGTATTACCGAGCGAGCGTTAGCGAGTGAAGACCAGTTAGTGCCCCGCAGGACACGTTGTTTTCTGTCTATTACAGCTTAATGGGAAGGGGGACCTGTGTTCTAGAAGCTTGCCAGGCGGCTAACATTTAACTCACACATTGCAACGTACCTCGCATGGGCGCCCGCAGGATATTTTCCAAGGGGAGGCAAGACACACACACACACAATTGCTAGAAATAAACTCAACAAAATAAAACTTCATTGCTATCAGCGCCATGTCAGCAAAAGATACAACAAAGAGCGAAGTTATCTTTTCAACTCAACTGACGGATCCATCATTCAAAATACTTAGCATTGAATGCAACATCAGGCTGAATATAATTATTACTGAAAAAATATGAAACATCACATGGGGGAGAGAAGTAGATTAAAATCTTAGGGGATGAGTTTGACTAAATTTTGTTACTCTAAATCATTTAGTGAATGTTGATTTTAAAAGTATACTATTGCCACCAGAAGAGCCTATAAATGTCAACCTTTTCGAAAATCCAGGGAGGGGCAATTGCCCCCTCTTGCCCCCTTCTGTGGGCGCCCATGGTACCTCGCCCTAATGATTAGGAGTAGAGGAATTGTTGTGTGAAAATAAATTCGGGACAAGTAAAATGATCCTACAAAACTCACTATACTATAAAAGTTAATCGACTGAAAGTCAGAGTAATTCAATTCTGATTTTGTAATTCTAAACAAACTAGGTAGAGATTCAATAGATACAACTCATCATATTCCTGGAGAAAGAAAATGTTGCATGTGATTCAATAATTTTATATATGTCAAAACTTGAAAATGTATAATATATATAGGGTGTTTCAAAACACCGACAACGTTTGTAGATGATTCCTGACACCAATATAAGACAAAAAGTATAGATCAAGTTGGGTGCACAAATCCTTCCTTTCAGTGTTATAGGCTGCCATAATCATGAAAAATTGAAGTTTAAAGGACCATGGGTCCAAAACCAAGCTTTAGAGGACCATAGGTAGTTGGTGAGTACTTCAAATTATAAACCCGCAGCCAAACTCCCTCTATAAAAACAGTTGCAGAAGTATTGCAGGATTTTGAAACATGAATTTTTGGATAGAGGACATACTAGTTCCTAAGCGGTCTTGACCCGACTACGGTAGGTCCCATAGTTTTGGACCTATGGCCCTTTAAAGTTCAATTGTTCATGATTATGGCAGCCTATAACACTGATTTGTGCACCCAACTTGGTCTATACTTTTTGTCTTATCTTGATGTCAGGAATCACCTCCCAAACGTTGTCGGTGTTGTTTTGAAACACCCTGTATAACATATATATTACAACCTCTAATAATATGGCAAAATTTAAATACTTGATATTTATTAGTGAACAACTAGCTATTTTAGTCGATTGGTTTATTAAATACATTCAATGTATATAAATGGGTAACTTACCAAAAGTATAAAACTGCTCATTCCTTTTACAACCTTCAAGTATAGATGCTTCAATTTTGAATTAATAATCTTCCATATAATATATTACAGCCATAGACTTCTTCACAGAAAAATTAATACGTTTGAGAGAACCAGAGAGAGAGAATCCTTTTCGGTATATCATGGAAGGTCAATCTAACGACCATATGTATTTGCAAAATTGATCAACTGATCACCAAATAATAGCTCGGAAAGACTTTTTAAACAATACGGAACTATAGTCCAATTCACAAAACTTTGGTTATAACGACGAGACCTTTGTAAAAGGAATAATGCACAATAGTAACTCTTCATTGCCTGTTATATAAAGTTGAACTTAACTTCAGGCTTTCTATTCAGAGTGCTCGCCCTCTTACGGTTGTGTCCCACAGATCCACGTATTCACGTAACCTTGTATGTAACTTCACAATGTTTTTCCTAGCGCTAGAAGTAATCCACATGGTATTTGAAGTAGCTCTGGACACCCGTATCCAAACCAGCTACCAACAGGCAGAGTAGTTCCCTTTCTTAGCACTGCGGCGCTGCGGAACTACACCGAAAAGTCTTTTTTTTTTTAAAAAAAAAAAAAAAAGAATCTTTCTCTCTTTTCTCTGCCTATATAGTTCTATTCAAATATCGTTACATGTATCAACGTTATAGCAGCTACAAAAACTTTGCTTAATTACCATGGTATTGTCCAGTACGTGGAGTCGCGGTGGGTCAGTGGTCAAGCGTTCACCTCTGGTGCATGGGATCCTTGATTCTATCCAAGCTAAGGCCAAGTAAACTTTGTGGTGGACAAACACATATGGAGTTTTCTCGGGGTTCTCGCGTTTCTTCCCACTTCATTCCTTCCATTCATTTCTCATCATCACCGTCTCCTTTAGCCTAGCCGGCATAACCGTGGGAGATTTGTACAGCACGTAACACATTAAACGTAATAATTATAAGGAAAGTTAACTTAGATTTATGAAATATATTAATTATTCAGACGTGTGCTTTTACGATTCATTTAAATCCGTGTTTATCATGCTTTGTACGAAGTAAAAACCTTAAAATATTGCCGGGGCAAGAAACGTATGAAATGTTGCTTACATTTTATGGCCATGACTGGACGGATTGTTAATTATGCCAGTTTGTCAAATGTCCTTTTTTGTTATTATTTTCTGAAGATACTCGCCCTGAATTAGCGACATCCCGAGGGGGGGGGAGGTCCATCGGATCTGGACTCTCCCCCAAACCTTCCTAACTCAACATACATTTGTAGACTTTCTCAACAAAATTATACTTGTTTAACAGAGATATGATTAAGGTCTTCTTCTTCTCTCCTCAATCATAGATTGGTGGGCAACATGGACATTTTAAAAGTTTTCTTCCCCTTGGGAGAGCTGTTTTATACTTTGATAAGGTCTCTTCTTCGTAATTTTATCTGGATATTCTATCTTTGCTCTTCCTCTTCCTGGTTTTCCTTCTACCTTTCCATCTATCAGCACGGTCATCCAATCGAAGTGCCAAATAAGATGGTCAATTAGCTCCTTCGTGGCTAGGCGGTTACCATACGCGCCTTTGGCGTGGGAGACCCGGGTTCGATTCCCGACTGGAGCTCATGTGGTTCGGATTCCACGTTAATCAGTAGGTCTCGTCTCATATAGCCTCGCTGCTAAAAGGGACGTTAAACTCAAAATTAACTCAAATAAGATGGTCAAGCATGCTGTTTCTTCTTTTTCCTATTAGGGTAGAGCGGGGTAATTCGAATAGGCGGGGAATTTGAATAATGTTAAGCATTTTGCTAGCTGGAGTGGAAACGCAGCTTGCCATGTTAGTGAACCTGTGGTGGATTTGTAGGGGGTGGTTTGCAGAAGTTGCTCTCAAAAATACAAACTATTCCTGCGGTTCTGAAGGCTTACACTATTTTTTGTTTGCTACAAGATAAGTACAAATATGTCTGTTTTTAGGTCGTTATAATTTTCAACGTTGTTTCCTTAAGCTTTCCTTATTACTAACTGGATAAAATGAAACCGCTCTGGATTATAATCGTATCAGTAGCCTGTGGGGCATTGATATACTGTACGCTGGCGTCAACTAATGAGCAGTTTTCATACCACGTTGTGAATGGCATATTCGTCGACTGCGGGGCAATTTGGATAATTCAAAGCGGGGCAATTTGAATACCAGTGGAATTAGAACTATAGGCGGGGAAAATGTATATCATACTGCAATGCCAAAGGGTCTTTTATACTTCCTGTAGTAATATTCAAAGGCGTGCGCAAAAATCTGGACTTTAAAAACCAAAATCTCACTCACAACTTCTGTCCTTAGAATTCTGCCAAAGTCATGACATTGAAATGCTTTACCTACCTCCACACACAATGCACGTATTACAACCACTCTATCGCTCTGATTTAAGGCCCTTAAAGCCAATTACCATCAAGAGGCAATTATCTGGATTCACCAAAACTCGAACTCAGTGATTAGTAAATCTCAGTTCTGCATTTTGTTCATTGAAGCCTGGAAGCGGACAGCTTCTGTTGGATTGGCAGTTATGGGTTTTCATGTGCCGGTATATACTCCTTTAGTCCTCAATCTATTGAAGAATTTCGATTCGCCCCTTCGGAAACGTATTGGCTTGTTACACATTTTGAGGAGCAGTCTTCTCGGGAAGATCTTAACAACGCGCCTTCTTCTTCCGGTCATGGCTCCCAAAACTTTGTCCCAACGAAGCCTATAGATGAACCCATACAACAAGTGCTTCCCAGCCCAGAAAAAGTGTGTGTGCAGTAGAGACATCATGTTACAGGAAAATCAGACCACTCAATTTCTCAAAATATTCGGGTAATGAAAATAAAACAACTCCGAGGAAAGACACAAGCATCGGGTGTAACAAAATCCAAGGACACTACAAGAAAGAAGAGTGTTAATACAGAACCTGCCAAGAAAAAAACAAATGAAAGCTCGAAAGAAACTGATATCCTCTACCACTTCCAGTGACGATGTAGGCCTAAGTCTAAAGATGGCTGCAGGCAATGAAAGTCAAACATGGAATTGCTGTTTTTGCCTTCTTAATTACTATTCAGAACGTTCTGCTAGAAAGGGAGACTGGATTCGTTGCCAGCGTTATAAGACATGGTTCCACGAAGTCGGTGTCGGTGCAGAAGGTCGAAAATAATTTATCTGTTGTCGTTGTCGTTAAATACGAACGATGGAAGATGAATTAACCTATTACGGATTTTTGCCTTAGACAGTGTTCCTAACAAATTTCTTTAGTGTAGGCCTACATTCAAGAAGATAGCTACAAGTGATGCATATTTACAATTTATGTACTTCTTTTCATTCAAAATTAGCATATTTCAACTACCGTAGAATTTGCAATCTAATAATTAAATAGTTTATACAATATTTCTATAAGACGTGCTTATTTTGTTGGTTATTCATATTACCCCACTCGTTATTCAAATTGCCCCTCGTATTTACGTTTTTCGAAATTTTGGCGGGGAAATTGAATACTCAAATTTGACAATGATGTATCTCAGATACTATCTTAAGAAAAATTCTTAAGTAATAGTAAGGTTCAAAGTTTTTGTTCACAATTTTGTATTTGAATACCAATTACAGTTTCTGAGATATATGAGAAAATATCTGAAATTATTCAAATTACCCCGCTGTACCCTATCTTCATGATCTATCGTCTTTCATTAACTTCCTTTAGTACGTCTTGGATATTTCAGCTTTTCTCGATATCCACGTCTCCAAACCGTAAAACACCACGCTCCATACCGGGATCTTAATAAATCGTTCACAAACATCCAACAACATATGTTAGCAATATTCATTTCCTATTGAATACTTGTTTAGCCTGCACTGTTCTTGAACTTACGTCTTTTTCACTTCTTCCCTTCGAGGATATTCGACTTCTTAAATAGGGAAACGTCGATTTTCTCTCCCTCTAGCCGTACGTTTGCTCTTTCCTGTCCTGCTCTTGAGCAGTTTATGTAGCATGTAAATTTTGTCTCACACTTCATCTGTACTCTTTCTTTTATAAAAACAATATATCATTTTTCCCCCTAAGAATATAAAGTGGAAGTATTCTACACTCTAGTAGCAAGGTTGGTTGGCCCACCGTTGGGAATTGAGTGGGAATTTGGTCAAAACGGTGGGTGATGGTCGGTGTGAGCCTATAACCGAGAAACTTACGTTGGTTCAACGTTGGTTAAATATATGGATGGCCAACCAAGTATTCTCCCGACCTTCACACAACGATACTAGAATTGACTTTTCCCAATCAAGAAACATGTTACTTCGGCGTTGGCTAATTGTCGGTGAACCGCTCTTTGAAAAACACTTTTCCCACTACTCGACCACTGTGTTCTATCGTTGGCTAATAGTCGCTAACTCCATCACACTTGATGCAGGTAGAGTGCGTCACTGCTCATGTGCAGTTCTTCAACGCCATGTTGTTGTGTTAGAATTATGTAAACAAAAGATGAGTTCGTGTTGTGTGTGTTGAATAATTTTCCCATACATAGCGTATAGTGAGCTTTTCTGAAAAGAAGATCTACAACGCACTACGAACTGTTAAATATCCTACACTTGTGAAGTGTGTGATTGTGGTCGAGTTGTGCTTCCCGCTGGTCTAGTAGCTAGAACGTGCGCCTTTTCGATTCCCGGTCGGAGATCCTTTGGAATTTTAACTGTCCTAGATATTTCTGTGTTCGTGTCCTTGTCGTTCTAGGTTACTGGAAAAACAAGCAAAATTAAGTAAAAACCTAGTAATAAGTAATTAAAAACAGTTGGAAGAATACTTATTTGCCAACCAGGCAACTGGGGTTCGCGTCCCGTAAACTGCTGTTTCTTTTTTTTCCTTTTCCTGCACTGTCGATGTATATCTAAAAATTAATCGAATATTTAAAGATCCTAACTCTATGAAATAATCGGTATATCTCAGGAATACCATATAAAAAGTTCAAATGTGCGAAACCAAATGTATCACCATTTTCTACCCCACTCGCTTCGAGTACATGTTGGGGTACGTGAGTAAATTATACTAGATTTGGCTGGGTAAACGTCAGCATTTGAATGGTAAATCACCATTCAACATCGAGGTTTGGCCGGACTGACATAAGGAGATGGGTTAGTTGGGTGAACGTAGCCCCAACATTCTCAGTGTCATTGGGGTTTTGGTTGGCCCAACGTTGGGAGATGGTTGCGTAAACGAAGGCCCAACCTTCGTTTGGTTGGGAAATCGGTGACGCACAGAATGATGGACAAAGATGTTTGGTATTTATTGTTACGATTTTTCTTAAAATAATAAGATTATTTCTCATTGGGAGAAAATAAGACAGATCTGTACCGTTTTACCTAATGACACCAATAAGAGATAGCAATTTCTTTCTTTCTTTTTAATAAAGCAAATTATTACACCGTTTGGAATATACACCTACTAGCTCAGTAGGGGACAAGAACATGAACACAGAAAAGGAAATTAAAGTTGCCTTCACATCAAAATGAAAAAGAAGTAACTTTTCTGGAACAAATACTTAGGTCAAATTAAAAATAAATTTGTTCAGCTAGCGAAGAAGGCCAGCAACACACGAGGAAATTATCTTTTTGAAAGTCCTTTGACACACAGAAAAAGTTTCCATCTGCTGTACTCTATATTCTGAGTTTCTTCATATATTCTTTTTCTCCTTATTTCTATTGAGTTAGGCTTCTTTTTCTGTATTTTCCTTCTTATTTCCTCGAATTAGGCTTCTTTTATTAACAATTGAAACTTCTCAAAACCAAACAAAATTTATAACCTTTTTTATCCTCGCAAAAAGGACAGTTTCTTTTTGCAATGTTGAAAGTAGCAATAAAATGAGAAAACAATAATAAAAAAAAAGATTGAATCTAGTATTTTCTCAAAATACAAGGGTTTGTTAGGTACATCACCTCTACAAATAAAACTGAAACTTACCTTCCTTGTAATCGCATCACTGGAAAACGGCTGATTTATTCGAGAGTTAGTGAATTTCAGAACTTAATGCATGTTGAATGTTTCTATTTCTATTACATTTGTATTTTAGTGTGCTTACGAGGATTTAAACACTTTAGAACTAGTTCATTTTAAGACCAGTGTTTCTTTCAGAAACAATGTTCGGAGGGGGTGCACACTTAATATTCCGGGAGACACTGCGGTAGTATTCTATTTATTATTTGTACAGGGTGTCCCAAAAGTAAGTGTACAGACCTGCATCGACCAAGTATGACATTTTAATTCAGTAATATAATAAATTTATTTGCTTCGGTTTGTTTCGAGCTTAAGATATAAGTGAAAATAAATTAAGAACGAATAAGGAAGAAATTAAATCAATACCTGTACGGATAACAGTAAATAAATGATATAAAATATCATGACCGATCAGTACGGGACTGTATACCTACTTTTGAGCCACCCTGTATTATAGACGCATTATTTCCGTCTCCTCAGGAGGCAGGAACTCTCAGAGCTCCACGAGGCAGTGCCTCCCAAAAAACTTGTCTGGAAGAAACACTGTGTAAGACTAGGGAGGATTGTTGAATTTCAGAATTTATGCAGGTTCAATTTTTTTTATATATTCTTTTTACAACTTTTGTAGTTTAGGATATGTCCTTGTGAGGCTGTATACACTTTTGAAATTATTGTCTTTGCGACTAGTAAGGGTAAGGGTGAATTTTAGGACTTATACAGATTGAATTTTTTGACGAATATATGCTTATGACGATCTATACTGTAACGCCCTCCCTGTATAGGAATAGGTAGAACAAATTATAGTCCGGAATCGTTTCTTATTAGCGGTTTTTATTATAAAGAAATCTTCTATAAACAGTATTTTACAGAAATACTACAATAGTGTAAATTCCCTAATATAAGGATGGAATGGATGTTCCTTTCACCTGACGGTCTCGGGAAGGATTCCTCAGTAGCGAGCTACGTGAGGATGTGTAGAACTCGCACTGCAAGCAGAGAGCGGTTAGAGAACCCGATAAAGCTCCATTGTAACCAAAAAGAGAGATAAAGTTCCCCACAAGACTCCACTGCAAGCCAGGAGGAAAAGAAACTGTTAGCTCCACTGCAAACTAAGGCTTTGGGTTCGGGTAGGTACTTCCTAGGCTTCACTGCAACCGGTTTTCCGCTCTGAACGGATCCGGTTCTAGTAGATCCGGTTAAGGAACCGGTTTTTCAGATAGAAGTCTGGAACCGTTTCCCAAGATCCCGTTCTGGAACCGGATTTTATGATCCAGGTCTGGAACCGGTTCCGGTGGCCATCCCTAAGTTAAACCAGAGCTGCTGGCAGGCTGTGCACAGTGTGCTAGATGAAATGGTGGAAGCGACAGGCAGGCGCCCAGGCTGCCTAAACAAACTGTGTAACTGGCAAACTCATTGGCTAAACAGGCAAATGGCAAATTCGTTGGCTAAACAGGCAAACTGGTAAACTCATCTGGCTAAACACCCACTCGTGGACCAAATTTTTTTCTGGGGCACAAGCGGGTCTGGGCGGGGAGGGCACAAGCGCGTGGTACTTTTTGCAGTGTTTTGAAGGTGAACTTTGTGCCTCCTTTACGGGTCTTTGGGGGCTTTCGGATCCAGATATGGAAACGTGTTTCCGGATTCAGGTCTAGAACCGGTTCCTAAGAGCCGGTTCTAGAACCAGGTTTTCGGATCCAGGTTTGGAACCGGTTTGTAAGATCCGGTTCTGGAACCGGGTTTTCAGATCCAGGTCTGAAACCGGTTCCTGAGATATTATTATTATTATTATTATTATTATTATTATTATTATTATTATTATTATTATTAGTAGTAGTAGTAGTAGTAGTAGTAGTAGTAGTAGTAGTAGCAGTAATAGTAGTTATTGTTATTATAGATCAATAGCATTAGAAGTGATAGTAGTAAGAACATTAATTTTAACAAGCAGTGGCCCCTCCGTAGCTTTCGGTTCGAGCGGTCCCGGGTTCGATTACCGGTGTGGGCACTGGGTCGAAAAGTGTCAAAAGCTTTTCAGGCTATCCATCCTGAGTGGAGTTTTCCTGGTTTTTCCTCATTCACACCAGGTAAAAGCCGGGCTGATACCTAATTTATAGGTCCCTGGCCGCTTTCTTCCTTCCATTTCATCGGATAGTGTGCACGCCGAGGGATGTCATCCCCCAAACGTGACCATCTAAAATGGCCATTGATGTCGAAAGCCCAGAAACCTAAATCCTAAATCCTAAATTTTAACAAGTGCGCATTGTTGTAGAAAACTTTTGTGATAGCAGTGTGTCTGTTACAGAATATTTATACTTAACATGAATGCTTCCCCTAGAATATGTTATGTTTTACTAAGCAAAATACATTGCATATAAAATGTATGAATATTTGTGTGTATGTAGGTAATATTTCACAATACTCACTTAAAATGTTTAATTTTGTCTCGAGAGTTTAATACATTTTTCTTTGAATTCTTGATTAATTTTACTGAACAACACGATTTTATTTAATTATCTACATTTTTACTTTTAAATCTCACATAATGCGTTTTTTTCTTCAAACTCATAAAAAATGTAATTTTAGTTAGCAAATGAAATTATAAAGTTTAATGTTACAAAAGTGAAATCATTACTAAACACTGCTTTTGTGCATTTGTGAGCTCAAATTACGCTATCTAGGCACTCTTCAGTGATTTAGTGTATATTTTTTATGGACAACTGGCAAGTTAAATAGGCCATCTTGCACACGTGTTCTATGGTCTGACTCACAGCAAATCCACATCAAGTTTACAACGCTTGTAGTTAGTTATGTTTAAAATGTTGTGACTTTTGATCTAGATTGTTTAGGACTCGTTCAACTTAGAACCAGTGAGAATGAGTGAATTTAAAATTTCTGAATGCTGATCGCTCCTAGAACTTCTGCATCCTTGAACTAGTGCTCATGAGGATCTATTTAAGACTTTTTTCTGAAGCACTTTAGAATCAGCGGGGTGAGTATTTTTTGATTGCTTTTACGACTTCTGTAGTTTAAGATTTATTCTTGTGAGGATATATACAGATTATGACTTTTTCTTATGCACTTTAGCAGAGATGGCGTGGGCTAATGAAAATCTAATTCACCATCTACGGTGATCCACGACCCACCCTAACCCACTCTGACCCATCACCCACCAAAACCCATCGTCGTCAACTCTGACCCATGATCCACGCCCTCCTCTCCACTTACTAAAGAGTTTACACTTGTAATAAAACTAGGCTGTGAAATTGTCACTAATCGGAGTTTGAATTTCTACGGCCAATCTCTGAAGCACGGCTCTGTTACAATATCGGTGGATCTGACCTTTACGATATAAAATGGTAAAGTGTTTGTCATGGGACATATTACGGTGAATTTCAATTTAATTATCATATATAATTATTTCCTTGTTGAATTACAGATACTTTCCCATGGAAAATAGGATGAAATTTAAGTTTCAAATCAAGGTAAAGTAGACCATCGTAAAGAAAAGAAAAAGTGTAAAATTCGACTGTGTCTCGAAAGCCAAGTAGTAAGTACTATTGCTATTATTACAATTACAAATATCAATATCCAAAAGCGCCTGAAGATCCATTTTCACTTACGAGGGACCCTATCCAAGTGAGACTCTGACTTCGAGTCGAGACTATGGTCGTTGGATACCTTGTCCCAAAAGAACATAACACGAAAAGTGATACATCCTCGATCGCAACCGTTGCAGAGATATAAGCGTGAAAATTTCGAAATTGAGCTCCATACTATACATTACAAAGTCAGCTTCCGGGTCAGATTTTGCGGAAACGGTCAGGTAAGGAAACTCAGCGAATACATATCAAAGTAGTGTTGGGAGCCCACCACCTTTTGAATGAAAAAAATGTTGCCCCCGGGGCACTCGCAGGGTCCCAAGCGGGTCCAACTCAAAATTGGCAAATGGAACCGGGGGTCAAGTAGCATATTGTATGAAAGCTAGTGTTAAATAAAAGAAGATAGAACAAATCTCAACTCTCTATGATGACCCTGTGCAAACGGGCAACTGGTCAAAATGTCAATACAACCTACATCAGAAAATATATGGCCACTGTGAGAGACTCTGCAACAATTTGTTTAACTTCAATACCTTGCACTTTTAAACGTGTTTTTCTGTCTTGTTATTGTCACAACTTAACGGATTTAGAAGAGTGGCCATATATTTTCTGATGTAGGTTGTATTGACATTTTGACCAGTTGCCCGTTTGCACAGGGTCATCATAGAGAGTTGAGATTTGTTCTATCTTCTTTTATTTAACACTAGCTTTCATACAATATGCTACTTGACCCCCGGTTCCATTTGCCAATTTTGAGTTGGACCCGCTTGGGACCCTGCGAGTGCCCCGGGGGCAACATTTTTTTCATTCAAAAGGTGGTGGGCTCCCAACACTACTTTGATATGTATTCGCTGAGTTTCCTTACCTGACCGTTTCCGCCAAATCTGACCCGGAAGCTGACTTTATAATGTATAGTATGGAGCTCAATTTCGAACTTTTCACGCTTATATCTCTGCAACGGTTGCGATCGAGGATGTATCACTTTTCGTGTTATGTTCTTTTGGGACAAGGTATCCAACGACCATAGTCTCGACTCGAAGTCAGAGTCGCACTTGGATAGGTTCCCTCGTTAGATATATTCATCTCAGGTAAATAAATAGAAACAAACGAAAAAGGAAGAAAAATGGAAGCCTTGAAAGTAAAACATAGACAAATTCACCTGTGTTCAGAAGATGCTGTCTGCAATGTACTGAACAGAGTTTGTCGGTGGGTCTGAGTGGGTTGATGGATCACGGTGGGCGGTGGATCATAGTGAGTCATGTCCTATTGATCCACTACTCACTGACCCCTTTCGACCCACAATTCACTGACCCACCCCATCTCTGCACTTTAGCATTGTGCACTTTATAACCACTAAGGTTGAGCGAATTTTAGAACTTCTGCATGTTGTTCGTTCCTAAGAATCTTGTGCTAGGACTAATAGCACTCTTTCTAATTTATACAGCTTCAGACTTTTCTGCTGCACTTTAGAACTTATGCACTTTAGGGCCAGTGAGGGTAATAAAACTTTACAACTCCCGCAATTTAGACCTTGTGTCAGTGAGCAAGTCCTATACAAGTCAGTTTAGGACTTGTGCAATTTATGCCTTGAGTTAGCGAGTTTCTGTGCAGTTTAGGATTTCCGCATTTTAGAGTCAGTGAGAATGAGTTCAGTCGGAACTCGAAACGCTTTCATGAGACGGCGCATGAGTTCATTAGCACTTACACAGATCTTGACAATTGTTGTATTATACAGCTATAAACTGACACTTCTCTCTGGGCGTACCTTTATTACTTACCTCGTGACATTACACATACACAAAATTCCCACGCGAATTGACGAATGTTGCATTGGATGGAAATAAACTAACACTTACCTGTATCACGCTTGCTGGTTCTTGGACGCGTGATGTTACTTACACATATGAACATGTAACTTATTGTAAATTATCGCTGACCGCCGATCATGGGATAGCCTATTTCATAATCGTATTTTGTTTCAGGGAACATGTCGTCTTTTCATTTAACCAATCCCTCTATCGTATGAGAAGAAAGGATCCATCTCATTTTAGACTATGCTGTGCATTATTTTATGAGAATTTTAATACGACAATTCTATCGCAGCGATGGTCATTTTGTTCAATTAGAGCTAACGCTGACTACTTAGGCTCATGACTGTAAAAAGGGTTTACGCTTATTAATCTAAGAGGAACTCACACTACCTCAGGCTCGAACTCAAGCTGGCTACCAGTGAAACTCCCGCTTACTAATCTCTAAGATTGGCCACGAAATGAGACGATAAAGTTTTCCCAATAGAAACATATTAGGGGCTAATTTTTGAGAGAATAATCGCTTTGCGTCTTTTGGAGACGTTACAGAATTTTCATGTTGAGGTACGGGACGAGATACAGCTGCTGCAAGAGAAACAGATACAGTTTTCGAGGCGAGTCATTATTTTCACATCTTTTTGAGACGAAACAGAATATTCGTAGCAAGATGCGAGACGAGATAGAGCTATTTCTATAAAGGCATATACAATTTTCAGACGAGGTAGAGCTCTTGCAATAGAAACAGACATTCAACGAGACGAGACACTACCTTCGCATATTTTGGAGACGAAACAGAAATTTCATTGCGAGATGAGACGAAATGTAGCTTTCCCAATAAAAACTTATATATACATTTCGCGACGAAATCTCATTTTCGTATCTTTTGAAGGCGAAACAAAATATTCATGCCGAGATACGAGACGAGACAAAGCTGTTGGAATAAAAAGAACATATAGTTTGGAGACAAGACAGAGCTCTTTTTTTATAGAAAGAGATAATCTTTTCGACACGAAATATCAGTTCTATGACGTGTTTTCGAGACGAGATAACCTCAAGTCTTGTACACTCCGCATAAAAAAAAATTGCGACAGCTAACGCCCTACAGTTAGGCCACGCAATATACCTTCTTATCCCATAATCGTGTCAGCTAAAGAGACGCGTTAAAGAGACCTCTCTCCTCCTTTCTTGTCTCCTATACTAAAATTAGCTAACAATATCACCGCAATTCTTATTTCAAACTATACATGTATTAGTTTCGATAAAATGAAATAACAAAACCGAGACGAAACAAGATTCATAGGTTGATGTAGGGAGAAACTGAAACACACACAATGAAAAATTGAAACCAATGGATGTCTATTACACAAAGCTTCATAAATGAGGCAGAGAAAGAGAGAAGAGGAGAGAAGAAGAAAAAGAAAAGGGAGAACAGATAAAACTGTGGAATTCAAACGTAGTAAGAAAAGAACCTAACATTATAAAGTTCCGTTTCCAGAAATCCAACAGTAATATAGAAATAACGTTTGTTTTTACATATTTTCAGAACTATTCGAATATATAGAGGATGCTTTAAACACGCATTATGTCACTTTCATCATGTATAGCATACTCAATTTCAAGTAGAACTGTAGATCTCCGAGACACATCTGAAATAATGTCTAAAGTTTAAACATACATGCTTTGTTTCCGCGTGGTTACGTAATAGTATTTTATGGAACATTAGCTGTAACTGAGATAATGATTAGTTCTATTATAACTTTCTGAGATTTCTGGTTCTTTTTTATTTCGTCTGCCAGGTTTTTATATTAGCTAATTTTTGTACTGAATGTTGGATGCATGTTATGAGTCAATGGCACTGCTATATCTATGAAAGCTACTTCTTGCTATGTTGTGAGTCAATGGCATTACTGCATCTAAGAAAATTACTTCTTGGTATGTTGTGAGTCAATGGCTGTGCTACATCTATGAGAATTAATTCTTGGTATGTTGTGAGTGAATGGCTCTGCTACATTTATGAGAATTACTTCTTGGTATGTTGTGAGTCAATGGCATTGCTACATCTATGAGAGTTACTTCTTGGTATGTTGTGAATCAATGGCACTGCTACATCTATGAAAGCTACTTTTTACTATGTTGTGAGTCAATGGCATTGCTGCATCTATGAGAATTACTTCTTGCTATGTTGTGAATCAATGGCACTGCTACATCTATGAGAGTTACTTCTTAGTATGTTGTGAATCAATGGCTCTGCTACATTTATGAGAATTACTTCTTGGTATGTTGTGAGTCAATGGCATTGCTGCATCTATGAGAATTACTTCTTGCTATGTTGTGAATCAATGGCACTGCTACATCTATGAGAATTACTTCTTGCTATGTTGTGAGTCAATGGCACTGCTACATCTATGAGAATTAATTCTTGGTATGTTGTGAGTTAATGGCTCTGCTACATTTATGAGAATTAATTCTTGGTATGTTGTGAGTCAATGGCTCTGCTACATTTATGAGAATTACTTCTTGGTATGTTGTGAGTCAATGGCATTGCTACATCTATGAGAGTTACTTCTTGGTATGTTGTGAGTCAATGGAACTGCTACATCTATGAGTTGCTTCTTCGTATGTTGTGAATCAATGGCACTGCTACATCTAAGAAAGCTACTTTTTACTATGTTGTGAGTCAATGGCATTGCTGCATCTATGAGAATTACTTCTTGCTATGTTGTGAATCAATGGCACTGCTACATCTATGAGAGTTACTTCTTAGTATGTTGTGTGCCAAAGCACTGCTACATTGATTTGATTGAGTTTACCGTTCCTTTCAGCAGCGAGGCTATATGAGACGGGATCTACTAACTAACGTGGAATCCGAAACACATGAGCTCCCACCGGAAATCGAACCCGGGTCTCCCACGCCTAAGGCATGTATGCTAACTGCTTAGCAACGAAGGAGCTCGGCACTGCTACATCTATGAGAATTACTTCTTGGCATGTTGTGAGTCAATGGCTCTGCTACATGTATGAGAATTATTTCTTGGTATGCTGTGAGTCAATGCCACTGCTACATCTATGAGAGTTACTGTACTTATTGGTATGTTGTGAATCTATGTTGCTACATCCATGAGAATTACTTCTTGGTATGTTGTGAGTCTGTTTCACTGCTACATGTATGAGAGTTACTTCTTACTCCATTTTATTGATGATATTGATGTCGGGTCTGTTTGTAGGTACTCGGTACATCCGTTCTGATTTCTCGACCCAGTAGAATGTATATTTATCATTTTCAAATGCAGGAATTGCCTGATATTTGTACTATGGGTTGCTATCGATAAGTTGTACCAGAAACTGGAGAATTGTTTTTACAACAGCTATGTTTTTCTTTTTCAGATAGGAAGCCATTATTAAAATTATTATTATTTATGTATGTCATAACAGTCAGCATTACATACACTCTATTGACAGCTAAATTAATAGTTCATTTTCATGCAAATAAAAATAGCTCATAAATGAAACGAAGTACTAAACTATAAAGGAAAAGCTTCTGTTAACATTTTTTTCATAGATAAGAAGAAAAAGAACGTTTCAACACGACTTAAAAAAAAAGAAAACATTTTAAGTTATGGTGGTTTTCAAATGAGTTATTGTAAATCAAGATTAATTCTTTAGCCAAGCCTCACAACACCCACCAAAAGAATGCTTTAGATAATTACTTTCAAAACAAAATTTCACGTGCAAGACTCACAATTTCTATTCATTTCAATCACGCAAAAAGAAAAACAAAGAAAAGTGGAACAAGATGAAATGTTAAAAGATTAATATAAAGAAGGTTTTCATGTTACAAGGCAGTTTAGCTTTTTCTCATAGTCTTTGTCGTGTCAAGCTGAAAATTAGGTCGGGCATCTTTGCGTTGACTAGTCATATAAGGAAATATTACTTATAAAAATGGTCCCTTAACTTAGTACAAGATGAAAGCGTTAAATGCCATTTTGGTCTTAGAGAAAGGTATATCACGCCCACTTTCACTTGAAAGATAACTATTTTTTCCTTAACCTTTACTAATACACACCCTAGAGCTCCTTCGTGGCTAAGCGGTTGCCTTCCCCGCTGGTCTAGTGGCTAGCAGGTGGGCCTTTGGTCTACGGGGTCCTGGGTTCGATTCCCGGTGCGAGAGCATTTGTGATTTTAACTATTCTCGATGTTTCTGTGTTCGTGTCCAGGTGATTGGAAAAACAAGTTAAAATGAGTAAAGCAAGTAAAATTAATAATAAGTAATTCGAGTAAATTACTGAGACACATTCGGTGAGTCAGTTAACTTTTTTAAAAAAAGCAGTTAGCGTACACGTCTCTGGTATGGGAGACCAGCGTTCGATTCCCGGACTCATGTGGCTCGAATTCCGCGTTAATCAGTAAGTCCCGTCTCATATAGCCTCGCTACTGAAAGTGACGTTAAACTCAAAATCAAATCAACTAATACCCATCCTCAAATCAACATTTCTCTCGCCAAATTTTACACAATACAACAAGTATAATATTTTATATTTATAGAAATGAAATCTTTAAGTTTAACGTCCCACGATTATGCTTTTTTATGCTAAGGGAGACGGATGATTAAAACAAGTGAATTATGATGGGTGTAATCAATGAATTAAGAATGTGGGAGGAAACAATGGTACCTCGAGAAAACCCATGAATAAGATGTTGTCTACCATAGACTTACTTGACCGGGGATCAAATCTGGGATCCCATATATCAGAGGTAAACGCTTTACCACTGAGCTACTGAATCCGCCCTTTGTATTTCTAGGTAAAAATTCCATGAACACTATGTACCAGGGGCGGATTCAGAAGGAGGGCGATCGGGGCGATCGACCCCCAGTAGAGGAAACTTTCTTATTTTATATATATAACTAAAATCCGTCCCAAAGTTTGGAGCCCTTAAAAGTTGCAGTATGACAACCCCACGGTCCCCCCCCACCAGAAGTCGGTCCTGGATCCGCCCCTGCTATATACTACCTATAAATCGGATGAAATATTTCCCTTAATGTTTCATTGTAGCACGATTGACACTATAACTTCCAGTTTGCAATTATTTTACTTACGTTACTACATTGCATTTATTTTTCTACACTATTATTTTTTTTTAATGCGTGTGTAAATGATGTAGCACTTATAGTCCCACGTTTGTAAACTGTTAGAAGTAAAATTAAATAATACCGTTAGCAGATAGAATTATTTCCAATGAAGGAACATTATAAATAGTATAAAATATTTTAACCCTTTGAGTCCCAATGCCCATTCCATTAGACATGTAGTTTATCGTGTTATCTTTCATTTGTATAACAAAGTATCTCAGTTGAGAACATTTGGTACCCGAGATTGACACGAGATGGTGCTGCCAATATGGTAACCTAACTTGTGTTATTTATGTCCCTTTCACCTCCTTCAAGTATAGAAACTTATTTTTTTTTATCGATTAATAGATCAGGCTTGAAAGGGTTAAAGTTAAGCACATATATAGAATGCATTGTTATGTCTCCCGTACATTACCTTACTTATGGGTTAAGTGCTGTATCGCCGGACCAACTTTTGAAAATTTACCTTGTAGATTGTAGAGTTTATTGTGGTTTGTGAGGAAGAGTGAGTGGAAGTCAGGTTGGGGAAATAGTTGAAGTTAAGAAAGTAGTTGTCGCAGGCTGGTTTTGAAGTTGTAAGCGACACTGTATGTGGAGACGAAGAGATACACTTGTTATAATTTGTTGGCTGGAAAGACAGTGGGAAATGGCCCGAATATGTCAAGATTGTGTCACATCGTGCTTGAGTTTTATAGAATTATACAAAAGTAGCCAGCATCATTTGCTGAAAATCGCTGAAAAACACAGGGTACGGTTTACAAGTGGAACGTTATTAGTATGAAACCGCCCAAAACCTGTTTCCACTACTCTCGCTCACGCGCAAACCTACCGTCGCTAATGTACCTCCCCCGCGCTATTGCGTGAGCCACCAGCTTCCCCCTGCCCTGAGTCGGTTAGATAACATTCGTGCTTTTTTAGTAACCATGCAGCACAAGACGATTTGTGCTCTTTGCACTGTAGTTTCTATGTCATACATCCGGATGCCATATTTATACACAAATAGTAATTTTCAATTTCAAATTATAAAAGTTCACACGCCTCTGTTTTGAAGGTAACTGAACCTATCCTAGCCTAATGAAACGTAACCCAACGTAACGTAATGTAATCTAACCAAATGTAAGAAAATATAGTACCTTTTGGTACTTTTTCTCAACTTTCGGGTGGTGCCTAAATGCCTTACTTATAGTTATAATTTATTTTAATAAATGTTATGGATTTATTTCTATTTATACAGGAGACTGCAATTGTACAGCGAACGAAGATCGATAAAGTGTAGACGCCAGTAAAGATACTCGTAGTAAAATAATGATGGTTCATAGTTGCTAATTTTATTTTAGGGACGCTGAAATAATATATGATAATGGAGGGGTCTACTAAGATAAGATTTAAAAATGTGCTGGAGGTTCATTAGGCAGAACATGAAGACATCGTGATTAGTTGTGTGAGAAGGAGCATGGAAGCTCAGTGGTAGAGCGATTACCTCTGATGCGTTGGGTCCCTGGTTCGATCCTCTTCTAAGTAAGTTTATGGTGGACAACATCGTGTCCGTGTTTTTTCGGAGTACTCTTTTTCCTCCACATTCTCATTCCACGAATTCTTCTATCGTCATTCACCTGCCTTAATCATCTTAAAGGGCATACTCGTGAGACGTTAAACTGAAAGATATAAAAAATTGTATCCGTGTTAGTGAAGACATTTTGCGGAGTTCCGGTCACTCTGGTTCGTTGGAAGTGGCTGGGCCAAAGATCGAAATCCGTTCTATCATTTACGTGCTTGAAGTGATCGACTTTGCATTAGACAATATTTTTTTTGTCATCCCCTTCAGTCAAGTCTTTAATGTTCTCGTTTTTAATTACAAGAACTCACACTCAACACTTTTACTTTGATGTTTCAAGAGTTTTCTCTCATAAAGTTCTCCTCTGAGACTCATCTCAAAGGTAATGTTGTCATTACAGAACTTTCCAAGATGTTTTGACTTTGTTATTATGTGTGTATTAAGTGTCATTATTATGTATAAATTATATATGATAGACAGTAACTCTTGAGTTTTATATGCATGTGTTATGTTTCATTGGCCTAAAGAAACAAAGCATAACACATGATGCCTACTAACAAATAAAAAATAAGCAATGATAATAATTAGTTTAAAAATATTTTCTAAAAGCTATTCCCTTTCAGTGTCGTTTCAAGATGTAGGTGTTATTTTATGAGTATTCTATTATTGTACATCTATTCTTGGGTATTACATAGGCGCATGGTGGCTTAGTCCACTAGTTCTCAACTGATGTGTCGCGACACACTGGTGTGTCATGCAGTCCCTTAAGGTGTGTTACGAAAGTTTAAAATTTAAAAATCATGAATAAATTATTAATAATTAGCTAAAATTGAGACAGACTGTACCAATCAACACCTCCAGCGGTAGCAATAATGCTGAGTGCTAATTATATAGTGTCATTATAAAAACTAGTAAGTTTCTCTATTATTATTATTATTTATAACAAAAATATCAAACAACTATGTCATGATGGCCTGGACGTTCAGTAAATGTGTCGTGAGTCCAAAAAGGTTGAGAATCACTGACTTAGTCAATAAGGTATGGAAGTATCAAGTAGGTGATCCAGGTACAATCTCAATGGGAAGTGAATTTTTTCTCGTTCTACTCCCGTGTCGATGTGGTTCAGGTGTTCACTCAACCCCTGTAAAATGAGTACCTGCGGGGAAACCTGACGATAAAGGGAGCTGGAATGTGGAGAGCTGAGTGCAACAACTCTTTTCCGATTTGTGCCAATGGAATAGCGACTTCAAACCTGGAAACGTTGGGACCCATGACCTTATCACCTTGGTTGACAAGAACAGACCGAGGGACAATAAAACTACGCGATACATATGGAAAGTACGAGGGTATTTACGAAAGTTTCCAGGCTAGCCCTAAAATATCACACCAAACTGTGATAAACTGTTCGTGGCATACAGTGCCATCTATGGGAGAAGTATTGTATCAGTTTGAATTATTTAGCCGTGTCAGTTCGTTAGAGGAGGTTATTTGAATCAGTTGCACGTATATAACGTGACAATGCTCCAGTCCATCGGCTGCTGTTGCCATTAGTACTGCAGTGAAAGACTTCGAAGAGATTCTGCACCCACCCTACAACTCGGCCTTGGCAACAACAGCTGTGTGGAGTGGAGCATTGCCAAGCAGTAATGAAATCAACGTACAAAGTCTGATTCAAATGTCTTTCTCCAACGAATTGACGCAGCTAAACAGTTGAAATTGTTACATAATTTCTTCCCTAGATGGCACTACATACCTGTACAATGAAAGGCATGATACGTATTTCCGTGTCAAGTCGGAAATTTTGCAAACATCTTTGTACGTACGAAGCTGCTAGCATAATCATTTCCTGTCTTTCGTTTCTCTGTAGTTCTAGCGTTATTCTTTCTCTCTTGCGTGTGTTTGTGTCAAAACATTGCATTGAAATATTATTGGAAGGTCTATCAAAGTGCAAGCACGAGATAACCACAGAAAACTGAAGCTATATATTTTTCTTGTATACAATAAAAGATAAATTCTGACCAAAGCATATATTAACTAATAAATAATAGCGTTAAACATGTGAAGAAGACAGGACATGAAATAGACTGGGAAGGTGTAGAGGGGCTGGAAAGGAAGAGAAGAGACATTGTTAAAAAAAAAATGGAAATAGGCAGAATGGATACAAAAGGAAAGGAAAGCGAGGAACTTATGAACTGGAATAGTGGACTAAATATACATGATGTTTGAAGGAAGATGTTGCGTAAAGCAGAAAAGAAAGAAGAGGTAAAAACAAGTTTATTGAAACAGCATATAGCCAATTAAAAGTTTATGTTTCTCGAAAGTGAACGTTATTCATTAAGAATACACAGGTGTCTAATTAAAAGTTTGGCTCTCAAGTGAAAGTTGGATCATTAAAAGTTGCATATGTAATTAATTTAAAATTCTTTAAAATGTGATTGGTTCATAGATATTAATTCCTTTCTTATTAAGAAGTATATATAAGCTATAGTCTTAGGGATTGTATTTCATAATGTATCTGATGAAGGCAAAGTTAATTTGCCGAAACTGTAACGCTATTACTTATTAGTTAATATATGTTTTGGTCAGAATTTGGCTTTTGTTGTATACAAGAAGTTCCAAAGGTAAAAATGAGTGAAATTTTTCTTATGAGGAATGTCAAAGTTTAACCAGCCCAGCGAGCTAATTTGCCCATAGAATATGAAAGATTCTCTCAGAAAGACTCAGTGAAAAACAGTGTTTTACGTTATTTTTATGTTTTGTCAGTACTTAAAAACAACGTATGGAGAAATGAATGAATGTAAAATTATATTTAACTTTTTAACTGATTATGACGTAGTATTACGTCATGGCATATGTATAGTGGAAACGGCTACGACGTAGTACTACATCTTTACTACAAAGTCACTAATGTTCAGTGGCAATGACGAAGGGGCCTCTTGAAAAGAACTTCTTACATTTAAATCGGATACAAATCAATAGATGGCTCTGAATGCTCATAATGGGCAAATGACATTGATTTTTGGAATAACAGATGGCACATTGTAGCTCGTAAGATGAACATTGCTACTGCTGTAATAAAAGAAACAGAAACAGTAGCAAAAGTTTTGGTAAGGCGGGAACATCTTTGTAACGTTTTTTTTTTTGTTTTTTTGTTTATTATTGTGTGTTATTGTTGTTTGTGTGAAACATACATCATTGTTTCGTAGTTCTACGGTTCTTGTGGCAACGACGTAGTACTACCCTCGTCATCTGAGAATACACATTTTCAGAAAACTGTGCCAGTTAAAGGGTTAAAATAGTGAAGATATAGTATCTTCATTAAGAAACGATGAGTTCCAGTAGTGAACATCATTAAATACACTTTTAAGTTCTGCAATAATGTATAGAATTTAAATGCGGGCCTTAGTCACCGAATCAGACGGGATCTGACAAGTGAAACCCAGGCACCAGTAACCCGAAGAAAAGTCATGCATGACTCAAGTACTGCATGACCTCTGCCTTCAGTAGTGCTGAAGCCTAATAATTGCACGGATAGAAACCTCGTGCGCATTTAGAAGGAAAATCCGTAGATTCCTTCTACAAGCGGCTTTACTAGTACTTGTTCAGGAGGAAAATCCGTAAATTTCGGCTACAATCAGCTTTCCTAGCTCTTGTTTAGAAGGAAAATCCGTAGATTCCATCTACAAGCAGCTTCCCTGGCGCTTGTATAGAAGGGAGATCCGTAAATTCCAGCTATAGATAGTTTTCTCTAGCGCTTGTTTAGAAGAAAAATCCGTAGATTTCGGCCACGGGCGTCTTTCCTAGCGCTTGTTTAGAAGGAAAATCCGTAGATTAAGGCTACAGGCGGCTTCCCTAGCACTGTTTCTGCCACGGCAGGAGAGCTTCAGTCTGTATTGAGGTGCCTATTTTCTGTATTGAGCTGAAAGGAATAGAGAGCCAGGTCAGCCTAGAGTGCATTTATACTCCTTATCTTTGTATATATGTTTGGTCCCAGAAGAAAAATAATGATCTTTCACTAGAATGGGACTGCGTAGCGATTGTACACAGCCAGACAATTATTGTGCGTAACCAATATTTTCTGTATTATGTACGTTCCACCCGGGACCACACATAGATTTCTGTCGATTTGCAGCTGTGCAGATTAGTTATGGCTATGCAACAAACCTCTACGTAGCCTGGTACAGATTTCCAGACTAAAAGTCACCTTTTCTCCTCAGTGTGTGGGTCCTAACCTTTAGACAGCTCTTAAGCCTCACGACCTATCTCTATTTGTCTAGGCATGAGACACGTAGAGAACTCTACGAAAGATGTAATGCGACTTCTGAAAGTCGGTGTGGAAAAGAATAAAACCATTAGAACAGAGTTTGAAGTTATATTTGGGGCAGTAAGCTCATATCAAGGAAGGGTTCAATGATACCTTCTTCAGTATTGACTTTTCTGCTTTCTGTGTATCAGTATTGAATCCGACGGTTGTAGTAATTTCTACTATTTCCGGTTTCAGTAGTGGGTCAAGGGAAGAAGTGACATTAGCCCTTGTAATATTGAATCCATATATATATATATATATATATATATATATATATATATATATATATATATATATATATATATATATATATATATATATACACAAACGTCCTTCGGCATCCTCTACTGTTCTTCTTTTATTGAGGTCGAAAGGCACGGTAGCTCAGTGATGCCCTACCTGCTGGTCTAATGGCTAGCGCGTGCTTCTTTGGTGTACGTTGTCCCGGACTCGATTTCTTGTCGGAGAGCTTTTGAAATTTTAACTCTCTTAGATATGTTTATGTTCGTGGCCCTGTCCACTCTGAGAAGGGTTTGAAAAACTCTGTACGATCAAAACTCGGGTTCTCAAGAAACAGAAGAATGACTGATCCTTTTCTTTTCTTTATATAAAGGTAACAAAGAAAGTTCTGTCGCTTTTTTTACCTACCACCTTCGAACATCGATATGTCACCTAAGACATACCTGGAAGATCAAAAATACTCTCCATCAGCATCGACAACCTTCTGCCAATGTTATGGAAGGCCATGGATTCAATCGCCGTAGAACTTAGTGGGCAGTGAAGCGAAGAAGTTATCAAGTGCATTTGCACTGGTATCCTCTAAGGTTATCGTCCAAGGAATAGAACAGGTGATAATCAGACGGTGCAATGTCCGGGAAGCAATAGTGCTTCCCATCCAAGGCGTAGAATGGTGTCATGGGTCATCCTAGCCACGTGGGGCTTAGCGTTGTCCTGTAACAGGAGAACCCCTTTGCGATTCAGGAGTGCTGGCTCCAGAGTTTGAGTTTTTCTTCAACACGACTTAACTGCTGACAGTACACAACTGCATTGATGCTCTGACCAGCTGATAGCAGTCCCCGATGCACGATGCTGCGAGAAGTCCAACAAACAGACAGGAGGACATTCTTCTGGTACAGTGCTGGTTTCTGTTGTTTTGGAACCGGTTCATGGGTTGCTAACCAATGATGACGACGCCGTGGAGCTTCGTACAGGACTCACTTCTTATCACATGTTAACACCCTGCCCAGAAATGGTTCCTCCCTCAGACGAGACAACAAAGAAACACAGATGTCTGCTCGCATTGCCATCTGGCCCGGAGTCAAATCATGTGGAACTCATCGACCCAACTTGTAGTGCTTCCCGAGTTGATGGAGATGCTGCCGAATGGTTTCTCCACTCACACTGAATTGAAGTCCCAGTTTTTCATATGTCTGGCCACTGTTCGCCTCAATTGTTGCCTGAAGATTTTCATTTTATACATTTGTTGGTTTTCCGGCACGTGGTACGTCTTTGAGTGTTTTGCCACCGTCCTCAAACGTGTTAAATCACCTCTGCACTGTCCGCGTAGTCACAATAGCCTCACCAAAGGCCTGGCATATCTTCCGTCCCGCTGCAATGGCGTTTGACTGTAGTTTGAACTCGTACAGCATACACGCCCTTATGACGCTCTGTGAAATTCCCATGTTGATTCTGTCCTTACGCAAGTTCACGGTGTAGCTGAACTGCCACAACAAGATAGTATGTTGGATATACCCACACCAACAACTGACCTTCGCCTTATCTTCAATCACACTCAACTTACGATGTGAGGGCCAAAGGAACACAGACTTCCAGAAAAAGCGAAAGAACTTTCTTGATTACTTTTATAAATAGAAGTGCTAGAGCGATTACCTCTAGTGCATGAGGTCCCTAATAAGTAAGTTTGAGATGGACGAAATCGTGTCCGTGGACTTTTTCTTGGAATTCCCGTTTCCTCTCACATTATCATTCCGCCATTTATTCCGCCATCATTCACTTTTCTTAATCATCCGTCTCCCTTAATCTAAAGAGCATAAGCGTGTGACGTTAAACTGAAAGAATTTATTTTCATGTCATTTTATGTAGACCAATATTAAAACCAGAAATATTAGATATACGCCCTTTGTTTAAAATAGGAAGACTAGAACCGATTATGAGATGTTGGATTCATATTTTTTTTAAAAAGTTTTTCCCTATTTAATATTGCTTAGCTGAGGGAAGAACATAGACTGAAAGTATTTGAGAACAGGATCCTGAGAAGAATATTCGGACCCAAGAGGAACGAGAATGGGGAATGGCGGAAGCTTCATAACGAGGAACTACATAGTTTATACGGTTTACCCAACATTGTTAGGGTCGTCAAGTCTAGGAGGCTTAGGTGGGCAGGTCATGTAGCTAGAATGGAAGAAAGTAGAAACGCTTTCAAAGTCTTGATTGGTAGACCCATAGGAAAACGACCATTAGGAAGACCTAGGCGCAGATGGGAGGATAATATTAAGATGGATCTCGCAGAGATAGGAATACAAAGTAGAAACTGGATCCAATTAGCTAAGGATAGAAGTCAGTGGAGAGCTTTTGTGAACGCGGCACTAAACCTCCGGGTTCCATAGGCCATAGAGTTAGTTTTTTTTTTTTAATATTGCTTAGATGTATGAGGAGTAGTGCTCTCAAACGGGTCGGGTTGACCCGACCCGGAGTCAGGTCGAGTCAGCTCAAGTCGGGTTATGGGTCGGGTTAGCTCGGGTCAGCTCGGGTCGGGTTGTCGGGTCAGGTTACTCGGGTCGGGTTGTCGGGTCGGGTCAATCGGGTCAGCTCAGGTCGGGATGGGTTATTCGGGTTGGGTTGGGTCAATCGGGTCGGGTTGCCGGGTCAGGTCAATCGGATCGGATCAGGGGTCGGGTCATCGGATCGGGTCAGTCAATTCGGGTCACGGGTGGGGTCCGGTCGGTCTTCAACCCGACCCGACCCGACCCGACCCGTTCAGAGCACTAATGAGGAGTAATATTGAGGCCAGAAGTTGCAGTGGATTTCAACTACTTGTGGTTCTATTAGGGTGATTATGGAAGAGCCAGATCTTAAACTGCTGAACCTAAATCAACAGTTATAGTTGCAGTCTGTTATAGTTTTTACTCTATAGTAATAACCTACTACTGCCAAACCATTTGGCGTAACGGCCTGATTATGTGGGCCTGAGCCGCTCCACGCCATCTGTTAGCGACTGGTGCAACTACGTCCTGCCTAACGACGAACACTGGTCAACGCTTACCAGCGAGCGTATCCGGAGCTTTCTAGATCTAGTAGCCGTCACTTCGTTTATTCACATTGCTCCCCAGTTTGCCTCATGACGCTGGGTGGACGCCGAAAATTGGGTAAGTACCGGTCTCCGGAATCGAACCCAGGACCACGCGGACATGAATCTAACGCTCTAACCTTATGGTGTCCCCCAATGATTAACATAGAAACCGGAAATAGTAAATTTAAACCAGTTTTGGTTGAAATACAGAGATAATCAGTGGCGTATTTACGATTTTGTTTCGGGGGGAGCTTTGCTAACTTTCGGGGGGGCTTTGCCTGAAAATGTGAAAATTCTTCAAGATATTTCATATACTTCACTATAGTAAGTAAGATTTCGGGGGGATTAAGCCCGGAAGCCTCCCCCTAAATACGCCACTGGAGATAAGTATAAAGACAAAATCTATTCCTGGGATGCTACGTTCACACCAGAAAACTTTTTTTCTATATCTTAGCCCTTTGACTTGTGAACAAGCAGACTGAGGGACAGATTGACTTATCCGTTATATAAGACTTCCATTACTGATGTATTCGATAGCTCAGAAGTTTGAAAATAGAAATGTTTTACAGAGGTAAAAACATCAGATAAGAAAAGATATTAAAGAGGTCAAAGAGATGAGACATCACTGAAGAAAGGAAAAAAAAATTAGAAGACAACGTGGGTGTAAGTTGACAGGTTTCGTCAGGCAAACATAAGAAATAAATTGAGAGAAACTGTGGCAGCAGTTTTCTTATTGATATAGACAGCTGCCTCTCCAGTTGAAGCCACTGTCAAGTAATGAAGACTTCTCCATCTTTGTCACATACTCAGTGACACACAACGGGAGAACACAAAAACACGAAAGCTGCTGATGAGATCGTGACAGTCGCCTCAACACCTCAGAAAACACACTTCTCTTTCTTCATCACGAATAATATGTTGTCATAGCAACCAGGATGGGCTGCCAAGTCTGTATCTGGTCTCTTGGTTTCTTTCTTTCTTTCTTTCAGGAAGTTGACTGACCACAACTAACTTCGAAGGAAATTGACTCTTGTGAAGTTTCTGTTCCTAATAGGTTTCTGTTTTCTTGCCTCGCCATTTGTTTACAGCATCCTTTTCGTGAACAGTACAAATCCTGAAAGCATACAGTTGATTGCTTGGTTGAAGTTCAACATCCTTTATTAGAACCAAAGCTATATAAGTTTAACATCTCTTTTTCAACACCGAGGCTATATAAGCCTGAAGCTCCTGTTCAAAGTGAGGTTGGATTGATCTTAGTTTAATGTCTCTTTGCATTGCAGAGCGGTATACGAGAAGGTATTTTCTGTTTAAAGTAGAATTCCAATCAGTACTTGGAAGCAAGTACCTCCCACACAAGAAGCATCAAATCGTGACTGCCAAGTACAGGGTACATTCGGACAACCCGACCGGTTGAGTAGACTCTTCAGCCAACTACCAAATATGCGAGTAACGTGTGTCATTGGGTCCAGAAAGTACAGATGGTGTGTAGGTGGTATCTTAGCACGCAGGTTGAACGATCTGAGACAGGGTCGGGAATTAGCAAGTCCCCTCTGGATTTCCAGACGTTCTCGGATTTTAGTTGGTTTCCATCGGGTTGTAGTCATACTGTGGGAGTCAGAATCTTAGTGCCTCGGTACTAAGGAGGAGTTGAGTTTATCTTATAACGCTATGGTGCCAGCATTGCAGAAGATTCCTTCTGGCTGGGACAGTCCCCTCAACTAGTAATTATAACTTGGAGACATTGAGGATCTGTACGGATCTGTACAGAAGAACGGGGTTGATTGCATTTAATAGACGCAGCCTAAGAAGGCTTTAAAGTATTGTATGGGCGCTTAGATGGAAGGTGCAAGTCTTCGCAATCACAAGCTAGTCATAAGCTTTCAGCCAGGTCTCTTAATGCAGTACATATATCCATTCCGTAATGTGAGAATCACTAGGCAATGTAGACGCTTCAGATACTGTATGTCCTCAAAACAGATTTCATCTCCTCCTTTATCTTCCTATTTAAAGATTCCAACTCATCGTTTATCTTCCTATTCAAAGATTCCAACTCTTCCTTAATTTTCCTATTCAAAGATTCCATCTCCTTCTTTATCTTCCTATCAAAAGATTCCATCTCCTCCTTTATCTTCCTATTCAAAGATTCCATCTCCTTCTTTATCTTCCTATCAAAAGATTCCAACTCTTCCTTAATTTTCCTATTCAAAGATTTCATCTCCTCCTTTATCTTCCTATTCAAAGATTCCATCTCCTCCTTTATCTTCCTATTCAAAGATTCCATCTCCTTCTTTATCTTCCTATCAAAAGATTCCATCTCCTCCTTTATCTTCCTATTCAAAGATTCCATCTCCTCCTTTATCTTCCTATTCAAAGATTCCATCTCCTTCTTTATCTTCCTATTCAAAGATTCCATCTCCTCCTTTATCTTCCTATTCAGATTCCATCTCCTTCTTTATCTTCCTATTCAAAGATTTCATCTCCTCCTTTATCTTCCTATTCAAAGATTTCATCTCCTCCTTTATCTTCCTATTCAAAGATTCCATCTCCTCCTTTATCTTCCTATTCAGATTCCATCTCCTTCTTTATCTTCCTATTCAAAGATTCCATCTCCTCCTTTATCTTCCTATTCAAAGATTTCATCTCCTCCTTTATCTTCCTATTCAAAGATTCCATCTCCTCCTTTATCTTCCTATTCAAAGATTCCATCTCCTTCTTTATCTTCCTATCAAGAGATTCCATCTACTCCTTTATCTTCCTATTCAAAGATTCCATCTCCTCCTTTATCTTCCTATTCAAAGATTCCATCTCATCTTTATCTTCCTATTCAAAGATTTCATCTCCTCCTTTATCTTCCTATTCAGATTCCATCTCCTTCTTTATCTTCCTATTCAAAGATTCCATCTCCTCCTTTATCATCCTATTCAAAGATTCCATCTCCTTCTTTATCTTTCTATTCAAGCCGAAAGTGTGAAACACCCTTCTGGTTAACGTAGGCGATTTCAGCACGGGAGACTTAGATTCCATTCCCGGTGGAAGTTCATGTGTTTTGAATCCTACGTTGAGCTGAGGTCCACGTCTCATAGAGCCTTGCTGCTCAACAGGACTTTAAACTGCAAATTAACCATTTCTCGTTTGTATGTTGATCATCTTTGAGCAAAACCCAAACCATATATCTTGTAGGTAATCTATTCGTAGATTAATGACAGGTCGTACACTACCAGTAGTTATTAATTTTCACCAAGCGCCTACCTCAGACAGTTTCATCCTTGCCTCTTATGAACTGTCCATGTGTTTTCTTTGATCTCATACAGCGAGGTCTGGACTGAGCATGAGAGGGGCATAGGTTCAAGATTGAGTCCTGTATTGGCGGAGATAGTGACGAACAGTTGAAAAAAGAAGACTAAAAGGAAAGGAGAGGACAAGCTTGTTTTTTTAGTAGATATGTCGATGATTGTTTTGGGATATGGAAGAGTATTCGTAGAAAAGTTAATAAATTTGTGAAAGAAACAGAGGATTAGGAGAAGAGCATAGAACTCAAATTGAAAGTAGAAGAAAATCTGCTATTCTGTTTCTAGATATGAAAATAAGTAGGAAGGGATTCGAGTTGATCATAGAATGGTTCCAGAAGTGTGCATCAGCGAATTTCTGGCATAAAAGAAGCGATGTGGATCGTTCAACAAAGAGAAAATATCTAAGAGAGGATCATGTCGATTAGTGGTGAAAGAAGGAAGACAGGAAAGGATATAGAGGAATTTCGTAAGCAATGGAGACCAACGGATATGGTAAAAGGAAATCTAAGGATGGAAAGAATAAGGAGAAAGGATGAGAATAATTAGGAGAAGGAAAGGAAAGAAGAAGGTGGAGAGGAAGAAAGGAAGACATGATGGGGAATAGAAAGTATGGAGAAGACACGGATATAATTAACAAAACACTAAAGAGAATTAAGGGAACTATTGGATGTGTTAAGCGAGGAAGAATAAAAGAAGGGAAGGAGGAAAGACAAGAGGAGCTGATGGAAAGAACAGGAGTGGTTTACAAGATAAGGTGCAGTGAATGTAATAGTTGTTATATTGGTGAAAAGGGGAGAAAACTAAGATAACGGTTAAAACAACACAAAGATAACGTAAGATTAGTAAGAGAAAGGAATAAAGTGTAATAGGCAGACATCTACCCAGACCATCACATAGGAATTTCAAACTACATCAGGATCCACTCCAAGTACTATGATAGTTAGGCGTGAGGTGAGAAAATTTGGATTTCATGGTCGAGCGGCTGCTCATAAGCCACACATCACGCAGGTAATGCCAAACGACGCCTCACTTGGTGTAAGGAGCGTAAACATTGGACGATTGAACAGTGGAAAAATGTTGTGTAGAGTGACAAATCACGGTACACAATGTGGCGATCCGATGGCAGGGTGTGGGTATGGCGAATGCCCGGTGAACGTCATCTGTCAGCGTGTGTACTGCCAATAGTAAAATTCGGAGGTGGTGGTGTTTTGGTGTGGTCATGTTTTTCTTGGAGGGGGCTTGCATCCCTTGGTGTTGCACTCTCACAGCGCAGGCCTACATTGATGTTTTAAGCACCTTCTTGCTTCCCACTGTTGAAGAGCAATTCAAGGATGGCGATTGCATCTTTCAACACGATCGAGCACCTGTCCATACTGCACGGCCTGTGGTGGAGTGGTTACACTACCATAACATCCCTGTAATGGACTGGCCTGCACAGAGTCCTGACTTGAATCCTATAGAACACCTTTGGGATGTTTTAGAATGCCGACTTCTTGCCAGGCCTCACCGACCTACATCGATACCTTTCCTCAGTTCAGCACTCCGTGAAGAATGGGCTGTCATTCCCCAAGAAACCTTCCAGCACCTGATTGAATGTATGCCTGTGAGAGTGAAAACTATCATCAAGGCTAAGGGAGGGCCAACACCATATTGAATTCCAGCAGTACCGATGGAGTGTGCCACGAACTTGTAAGTCATTTTCAGCCAGATGTCCGGGTACTTTTGATCACATAGTATATATTGAACGACCGGGTGGTCACCTTAACGAAAGTGAAAAGAACAGAAGGTCCTCCCGAGAATTTCATTCAATCCATTTTTTCCTACTTTCACTTACCTCTTTCAAGGAACACAAACAAAAGGAACCAATATCTTCAAGGATATTGTTTATTGCTTTGTTGGGGGCAAGGAATGACGTGATCGAAGAAGTTTAGAAATTATCTAATAACTTCTCTCTTTTTAACAAAATGTTATCGGATTCATTTCACTACGTAACGAAATGTTCAAATGAGAGAAGTTTATGTTGAAGATTATTCCCATAACTGAAAAAAAAACTTTTACCCATAAAACACATAAAACAACTTCTTCACCTCAACCATAAGTTGGTGGGCAACATAAAATTTTTTAAAACTTTTCTTTTGCTTGAGAGAGCTGTTTTTATACTTTGATAAGGTCTCTTTTTCGTAACTGCATCTAGATATTCTATCCTTGGTCTTTCTCTTCTTCCTGGTTTTCATTCTGCCTTTCCTTCTATCAGCACGGCGATCCAATCGAAGTGCCGAATAAGCCGGCCAAGCATGTTGTTTCTTCTTTTGTCAGAGTGTTATAATGTAAATAATGCCGGATTTATGTATAAGCTAAACAAGCTATACCTTAAGGGCTCCATTCACTTGGGGGCCCAAAAGAAAAAAAAAACATGATTGTAATGTAACTCCCAAATAAGAAGAAAAAGCAAATAGAATAAAACGCACATACAACAATGATGTTTTGTATTGTTATGTACTAGGCTTTTATGAAGCAAGTAATAAGGCTCTATTTCTCAGTATCACTTGTAAAGAGGCCCCTGTTTTCAGCCCAGGCCCGTATCCAGAGGGGTCTAGGAGTGCCGGGCCCCCTTAAATTTTGGCTGCCCCCCTAAAAGTTTCACGGTAGGCTGGCAAATGAGCTATAATATGTTTGGATCGGGCCCACCCTAACTTTAGCCGCCCCCCTACATTTTTGGGCTGGCAACAGGTCTGTTTCAGCCCCGCTTATAATTTAGCCCCTGTTTCCCAGCCCTGTTTTAAGGGGCCCTTGATTCCATTTAGAAATTCATTAGGTCCTGAAATTAGCATTGAACATATATTCAAACCTAAAAAACGGCGACATTTTGTCTCTGTGAAAGAGAGCTTGACCTATAAAGAGTCCCTTTCAATAGCTCAGAGTCCCATCAAACCCAAATCCAGTACTGAATGTAAGCGTTACTGAACTTGAACTTTGCAACATTAAAGCCCAGCCCATGAAATCTCGGCTTTGTTCATAGAAAACAATTCAAAGAAACCGATATGTGCTATTTCCCTTTAGCTACGTTGGTGATCAAAGCTGAAAATAAGAACGAAATGAAGAGCTCTTTTGTGGCTAAGTGGTTAGCGTACGCGCCTTTGGCGTGGGAGACCCGGGGTTCGATTCCCGGCGGGAGCTCATGTGGTTCAGATTCCATGTTAATCAGTAGGTCCACGTCTCATATAGCCTCGCTGCTGAAAGGGATGCTAAACTTAAAATCAACTCAACTCAAAACAAAATGAAATCTTTCAGTTAAGGTGGATCATCACCCGGAAGTCAGTACATATTTTAGCTCATTTCCTTAACCACTGCGCAATGAAACGTTACATATTGTAAATATTGTACTATAAGATAAAGTTATGTTTCAGCAACAACACAAGACATTGATTCATTTGGTTGTGTCTTCTGATATCAAAGAAGGTGAGAAATAGGGGGAAAAATATTTGATTCGTTTTACAATGAACACACGAGATGGCACTTGCTGTAAGATCTTACAAGAAGTGCTCATTTTTATGAAATATTTATTTGAATGTGTAAAGTACTTTAAAAGTAACGATCTTATTACGAAATAGATATATTGTTAGACCTTTTTTCGTGTTATGTTTCACATTTTATTTAAATGTTAAGTTTTATTTAAGGAAATAGATTTTGAGAAGAAACTTGCGCAAAGCACCATAATGCGTTGTTGCCAAATTTGTACGTTTAATTCCTGGATTCTAGTGTTGCAGTTTGAGAAGCGGAACTTAGCTGTGAATTGCGGTAAGGGTCGAAAACTAATTTCTCCAGTAAGTATTCAAGCAGAATTCCATGATTACTTCCTTTATTATCTGGCATCAGTAAACACACGACACTACCTGGCAACGCCGCACTATTCAAGCAGTGTTTAGCATAGCATCGAGAACACCTGCTGATCCACCTTAAACGTCCCATATTTACGTCCTTTAGGCTAAGGGAGACTAATGATTATGGCAAGTCAATGATTATTGAAGAGTTGGTGGAATGAGAACATGGGAGGAAACGGGAGTGCTCCAAGAAAACCCACGGACACGAGGTTGTCCACCACAAACTTACTTGGCCGGGGATCGAATCAGGGATCCCATTCACCAGAGATAAGAGCTCTACCACTGAGCCACCGTGCCCCCCCCCCTAAAAAGTGAAACATCGTGAAAGTAAGACATTTTGTTGGAACGTATGAACGTTCATCCGTGTGTATTAGGGAGCTTCCACGTCGCTAAGCGGTTACACGCCCTTGGCGTGGGAGACCGGTTCGATTCTCGTCGGGAGTTCATGTGGTTCGAATTTCACGTTAAACTGTAGGTCTATCTCTCACATAGCCTTGCTTGCTGATAGGTACGCTAAACTAAAAATCAAATCAAATGAAACCGTGTGTACTAGATAATCATGCTCGACTGGAGAGTAAAGATGGTTGCATACGAAAAAGGCTGATATGATATCAATCTGAGATCTAGCTTTGAATATATATATATATATATATATATATATATATATATATATATATATATATATATATATATTACGTAAGTATACAAAAGTAATAGGGCAATGTTCTATTGTCAAAATCAATTTCTGGCGCTGCTCAAATCTTCTTCAGTGTACGAACCAGGGACCCCACGCACCACAAGTATGCACACTGCCACTGAGCTACCATGGCATTCCTTCCCCCCCGGGGGGATCAACGTTCAAAACGGAAATAGTTGATTACTACAGCTCCTGGTTTGAATAAAGAGTTTTAAAAAAAGGAGATGGAATGCGTCAATAACGATGCTACTACTATACTACTACTACTACTACTACTACTACTACTACTACTACTACTACTACTACTAATAATAATAATAATAATAATAATAATAATAATAATAATAATAATAATAATAATCTTTAAAAGAAGTAACAATAAATGTGTGTTCGACTGTTTGTGCATATGTCATTTGCTTTTCACGTATAAAAATGTGACCCACAGTCACCACATTTTTGTTCACAGCTAGATCTGAGTGAATATGAAGCCATTTTTTCGATTCTCGGCTCATGAAATGACGGGGAGATGGCGGTTAGAATTGCTTGAAGGTGAAAAAGTTTCCGGAAATTTGGGCACATTGCTCGGTTTCTAAGAATACTTCCGTATATGCAACCCATATTACATTATGGATATGCAGGTTTACATAAGAGCAGAGGATAAATACCCGACAATCGACTTTCTCTCCTCTTACCCAGGTTTAGAATTAAGACATGGGAACAAGGAATAATTAGAGTTATTATTATTATTATTATTATTATTATTATTATTATTATTATTATTATTATTATTATTATTATTATTATTATTATTATTATTATTATTATTATTATTATTACTAAACACTCAATGTTATACAAGCTAGTATGTGCGTTTCTGAATAACTAAGTATGATCGACTATGTTAGAAATACAACAGAAGTCCATAACCAAAACACTAAAACAGGGGGGAGGGCAATAATAACTTTTCAGGATACTAACTTGAATTCAATTCAGAAATACACCGTGTATTATACAATATTTCTTAACGAACTATGTAGAAACAAAGAGCATTCTCAGTGCATTCAACAATTAACACAGTTTAACGTGATTGTAACTGATTCTGAAAATTGAAAATTGAATACAACATGAATATATATATCCAGCACACTTGCCCGTATAAGACAAACCCATCTCAAAGTTTCATATCGGAATTACCAGAGCATCCAGATTAGTACAATAAATTAAGTACTATACTTCCGACTTGAATGCTGCGCTTCCGAAACACTTGACTTTCTGAAAATAAGAGGGACCGCAGTGGCCCAGTGGTAGAGTTTTCACCTCTGGTGCATGGAGTCCTTGGTTTGATCCCAGCTGGCACCAACTTAACTTTATGGTGGACAAACACCTTGTGCGTGGGTTTTCTCGGAATTTTCCTGTTTCCTCCCACTTTCTTCAGGCCAGCATTTCGTTTATTTCCCTTTATCACTGTCTTCTTTAGCCTAGCCGACATAATCGTGGGACGTAAAACTTAAAAATTTCATTTCTGAAAATAAGAAATAACTACATCTATCTTTCCCTTCAGCGATAGAAAGACTTGCTACCAAGTTAACTCTTCCCTCGTTTTTTGAATTTCAGTAAATAAAGTGAATAAATGAAGAATATAAAAGTGTAGAAAGTAAGCCAGACGGTATTATACGTATGAATTATGATTTGGTTTTTTAGCATCACTTTCAGCAGTGAGGTTATATGAGAAGTGAACCTACAGCTTAACGTGAGATCCCAACTGTATGAGTTCCAGTCAAGAGTTGAATCTACAGGCGCTAACGCGAACCGTTTACCAACGAGGGACCTCTATTATATGAATTAATCGTTGTTTTCAAGACCTTTCGTATAGTGTGTAAATTTTTGTGCCCAGCAACTATGACGTCAAAATTCCTAGTCTATAAGTTAATTTTGGAAACTGTTATTATTTTGTCTTTTTAGTATTTTATTGATACTACTGAGTCATTTGCTACGTTTTTGAGGTAACTAATCGGTTCATATTAGCTTTGGTTTGCTATCTTTGATAACTTGAACTAGAGAAATAAATTACTGAACAAAACAACGTTTATTTGAAAATACGTAATAAATGTGTAACAGTTTCGCCAACTAACTAAACATATTGGCTCCATCAGGCACCGTAACATTGTAACTTGTTTGTTACTGTAGCGGTTTCGCCAGCCGCTGTAACAGTTTCGCCAACTAACTGAACATATTGGCTTCATCAGATACTGTAACATTGTAACTTGTTTGTTACTGTAGTGGTTTCGCCAGCCGCTGAAACAGTTTCGCCAACTAATTGAACATACTGGCTTCATCAGGCACTGTAAACACAAGAGCCAAACACGCCTTACTCATGTTTTTACTGTCTGATGAGGCCAATATGTTCAGTTAGTTAGCGATTGGCTTCATAGTGCCTGATGAAGCAAATATGTTCAGTTAGTTGACGATTGGCTTCATAGTGTCTGATGAAGCCAATATGTTCAGTTAGTTGACGATTGGCTTCATAGTGTTTGATGAAGCCAATATGTTCAGTTAGTTGGCGAAACTGTTACACATTTATTACGTATTTTCAAATAAACGTTGTTTTGTTCAGTAATTTGTTTTTCCAGTTCAAGTTTTAGATGTTCTTTATTACCTATACGTTATTAACTAAAATTTAAAAAAAAAAATGTGGAAAAGCTTAGCGAAACGTGATACGTTCATGATTACAAAGCAATCATCGTTGAATCAAATCAATTAATAAATTACACTGATCATAAGTTGATTTATTTTTAAAAGTCTTCCAGCTATTCTCCAAGAAATTATATATCAGAAACACTGAAATTTTAATATTACTTCTACACTCTTTTTTGATACTGTTCTATGTTGTTGTTATTGTTGTTTGATTTCTTTTTTCCTTCTTTTGTTAATATTTCCCTGTGTAAAATGGCAAAGTTATGTTGTATCTGGGAATTTGTTCAATAAATAAATAAATAAATAAATAAATAAATAAATAAATAGGGTTTTCTGTTTAGCCCCTCAACCAAATCGGAAATTTTCCTTGTTTCCTTTCGACTAGATAAGCTATATAAGTTTTGTGATTGCTTATTTATGTAATAGGCAAACAACTGAAAGTTTCATAGGGTTTATGGTGGTCGTAGGAGAGCTGACTTCTCCCATGGCCACCCCGTAACGACGCTCCTGGTTACTCATCTCAGTAATACATAATTGTAAATGTTGTATTAGTAGAGATAATTATGTGCTCTAACAGTTTATGATGATAATCAAGAAAATAAAATGTTTTTTCCATCTGTTTTCTTATGTATTTTATTTCAACTACAATTTAAGTTACACATAAATCTCTACACATTTTCTTAATTATTTTCTTCTCCAGAATAGGAATTAATTACAATGATAAATAACCAGCCATTCTAAATGAAGTTTCTCCTTGCAAAATTAAAGAAAAAGGTATATTTGTACAAGGAAAATGTTGAAAAGAAAACAAGACAGACTATATTTTTTCTTGCTTTCAGTGATTTTGCAAAAGCTTTCGATAAAATTTGTTAAAATAGGATTTAACTATATCCGAAGAAGATTTACCTTATAATCATAGGCTGTGATTAGGAACGAGCTTTTAAGGAAGTATTAAACATAAGGCAATGAATAGAATAGATACTGTGTGTGTGTGTGTGTGTTTCCTTACTCCACTCACGTATGGAATAATGGAATTTTAGTTCGTGTGTGAACCTCGTTATTTATGGGTGATTTAATGCTACCACAAAACCCGAACGATTTATGAACTGAGCTTAAGGAATAAATCGAAGCTAATAGAAGAGAAATAGACTCAGGTAAGTGTTTTCGATTAATTGTGAAATATAGCAAACTTTTAACATTATCCTCTAAAAGTAATACAAAATGTTTATATACAAACAGGATGCGGCAAGAAATAACTTTCCAAATTGGAAGGGATATATCTTTGTGTAGGAAGTATGAAGAATGGTGAGGAACTCGACAACAGCTATGTATATAATGTTTTCACTGTACACCATGGCAGTGCAGCGCCGTAATTTAGATTTTTTTCTGTTGGGCAAGCATTAATACGCGTATTTGGGCCTCCTAGAAAAAGTTGTTTTGCTAATTCTTGGACACTCTCTTTCAATCTTTATTATTTATGGTTCCCCGGAGCCTGTGGGCCTTCTTGCAAGGTCTGTGGGGCCGTTAGTTACGCCCCTGGGCCCGTTCCATACATGACAAATTAATTAAGGGGACAATTTTGACAAAACAATAGAACTGGAATAATTTTATGAAAGGAACATTTACTCAGTTGTTTGCTGCTCTCCTCTTTTCGGTCCCTGGTTCGATGTCATTACATCATATCAAAAACATTAAATAAAAATTTTCGTTAGTAAAAACACCAAATTTGATGAGAAAACAAGTAACTTGGCAACACTGATCTGGAGCAATTTTTCAATGCTCCTGGTCTAAAAATCGATTACGAAAATTGACTAACGACCTTATTTTCTTGACCTAGTACCATGAGACGTTCTTACTGTTATATTAATAATACTATAAAGCCAGCCAAGACGTATGCGCCAAATTGGAAAATATACATTTTCTTGGATTTACTTCAATAAGGAAAAATCTTGGCGTGTATTTCATATAGGTTTTTCTCATTCCTTTCTTGGAAATATAAAAACGCACAGCGTTGGGTCTTTCGTTTCCATGAAACTACGAGGGCTATCCAGAAAGTAGATTACGTTTTGGAATAAAAAATCAACAAAGTATAGGAAACAAATTTTATTATATACAGATGAAAGCCACACACAAATACTACTTTTCGACATAGTCACCATTCAAATTAAGGCATTTATCGTAGCGATGTACGAGCTTGGAAATTCCTTCGTCGAAAAATTCGGCCGCCTGCGACTTCAACCACTTCGTTACCTCTTCTTGCAGCTGTTCGTCGTCATCAAAACGCTGCATAGCCAGCCACTTCTTCATTGCTGGGAATAGGTGGAAGTCGCTCGGTGCCAGGTCGGGACTGTACGGCGGATGAGGAAACAACTCCCACTGAAAAGATTCAAGAACTTCACGCGTGACATTTGCCGTGTGGGGCCAGGCGTTGTCGTGAATCAACAAGATCTTAGAGCTCAACATTCCTCTGCGCTTGTTTTGAATTGCTCTTCTGAGGTTTTGCAGAGTTTGGCAATACCTTTGAGCGTTTATTGTAGTGACTCTTTCCAGGAAGTCCACCAAAATCACACCTTTTCTGTCCCAAAAAACAGTCGCCATCATCTTCCTTGCCGACATTGTTTGCATGCATTTCTTGGGTTTTTGGGGAGAACCTGTGTGCCCCCACTGCATTGATTGCAATTTCGTTTCACAGTTCACGTGTTTCACCCATGTTTCGTCACCAGTAACGATGCGATCGAGTAAAGAGTCACCATCCTTATTGTAGGCGTCCAAAAAGTGCAACGCTGCAGCCATTCGCTGATTTTTGTGGTCCTCTGTCAAGATTTTTGGAATCCATCTTGCACAAAACTTGTGGTAACCAAGCTTTTCGCTGATGATTTCGTGCAACAAACTTCGCGAAATTTGTGGAAAACTCAAAGAAAGTTCCGTTATTGTGAACTTTCGATTTTCACGGACTTTAACATCGACTTTTTCGACAAGTTCGGCAGTCACTTTGCTGGGTCTCCCACTTCGATCTTCGTCGTGAGCATTGGTTCGGCCATTTTTAAATCTTATGACCCACTGTCGCACTCCACCTTCAGTGATAATGTTGTCCCCATACACTTCACACAGCTGCCGATAGATTTCTATCGGTTTACAGTTTTTTGCTGTCAGAAACCTTATTACTGCACGCACCTCGCAGCTCGCGGGATTTTCAATTAACGCAGACATTTCAAACCGTCACAGTATCTGAACGGAGCACAGCACGAACCTCTCACTAGCACGGCTAGATGCTGACTGAGCTGCGCAACGCTCTGACCCCAAGATGGCCGCGCTAGCCCCGCCCCTAGCGGACACAGACGAAAACGTAATCTACTTTCTGGATAGCCCTCGTATAATTTTGCGTTGAAAATGGAAAAAAAAGTGATAATCGCAGCCCATCTTGCTTTGTAATGAATAATCTCAAAGCAAGTATAAATAACATAAGTTATTCGTATATTTTACAATTCATCCGAAATAATTAGTCTTTTGTTCCCTAGAAGGTCACTAAATAAAGTGCACTATGAGTGTTCTATATATATATATATATATATATATATATATATATATATATATATATATGTGTGTGTGTGTGTGTGTGTGTGTGTGTGTCCTTGTCTTTTTCTTTTTAAATCTTTTTAGTCCAGACTCTGGCTTCACTTTTGTTACTTGAGCGGGTCTACTGGACAATAATTTCGTTTCTGGATTTTCTTCTTCAGTAACCAGGCGGGACTGCTTCAGTCTTTTTTTTTCTTCCTTCCTCGCGGAGTGTGTGTCTGTTTCCAATTGCGTCATTTCTCTCCTTCATTTCGTCCTTTTTTTTGTTAAAAAAAATTCTTTTCCTTCTGGTTTGCTTTTTTACTCCAATCACTAGGTTTGTATACCGTCTGTGTGGATGCAAAATGCGTGAACACGAAATATATCACTGGTTGGTACTTGCAAAAATAAGTGAGGAAGATTTATATATACGAGGCATGACCAAAAATTACGGTGAGTCTAGTTGCACAGCGCCACCTATCGACGTTTTATCCATTTCAAATGAAATGAAATTAAATATTTCAGTTTTAGGTTTTCACGGTTATGCCGGATAGGCTACAGGAGAAGGTGATGATGAAAAATGAATTGAATGATGGAATGAATACAGTAAAACGGGAGGAAACAAGAGAACCCCGAGAAAACCCACGCATATAGTGTTTGTCCACCACAAAGTTCGCTTGGCGCAGACTGGGATCGAACGAGGGACAACACGCACCAGAGGTGAACGCTCTACCACTGAGCCACCAAAGCCCCCCGTTTCAAACTTTGGGACTTGTCAGCGTCGAATTTGAACAAGTTGTGACGTGTCAGTTGGGTTCCAAAGGCGGAATACTGAGGACGTGTTAAGAGGCCTCATCCCGGCGAAATTAAAATACCGCCAATTTTACAGTAATTATGTGATATCTTCAAATTGTTAGGAGATAATTGAAATATGGAACAAGAGCGCCCTAGACAATATTATTTTGCGTGAGCTACCGTTATCACAAGTCACCTAGTAGCTTTCCGTTTTCAGCCGTTTAGAAACGCGAAAATAAATGCCGATTTTCAAAATGGCTCGAAATCGAAAGCAGATAAGTGAGTCGTGATAACGGTATCTCATGTAAAATGATATTGTCTACGGCGCTCTTGTTCCACATTTCGATTATCTTTTATCTATTTGAAGATATCACATAATTACTGTAAAATTAGCGGTATTTTAATTTCTCCGGGATAAGGCCTCTTAAGAGTGTCTGTCGCGCATTATGAATTTCCAACAACGCGTCAACATTAAATGTTGTTATAAACTGCAAAAAAGTGTCAAGCAAACTTATGAAATGTTTAAATCAGTGTATGAGGATGAAATGGTGAGATTAAAGATAATTTAAAAGTAGTGCGAGTGGTTCAAAAGCGGCAATGAGTCCATTGAAGACCAGCAACGTCCTTCGACGTCAAAAAACAGACAAAAATGTGCAAAAAGTGCCACAAATGATTCGTTCAAACAGGTGAATAACTATTCGAGAGTTTTCCAAAGAACTAAACATCTCGTCCATCCAAAAACATTTTAACCACCGATTTGCAAATGAGAAGAGTGAATGTGAATTTCGTTCCTTGACTTTTGACTGACGAATAGGAGTTTCTGGCCGCAAAGAAAAATCGTAACTCTGCCATACTCTCCGTATATAGCACCATATGACTTTTGACTGCTGCAAACAATCAAAACCGTAGTAAAAGGAATACATTTTGACACCATTCCCGATATTGACAGGGTAACGCCATCTCGTCATTATTGTTTAACTTTGTTCTCTAGTACGCTATAAGGAACATTAAAGATAGAAACCAGGGCCTATAGGTGCATGGTGTTCCCCAGGTTATGGCGTATGCTGATGATTTAAGTATGCTAGGGGATGATAGGAGAACAATAGAAAGAAATGCAGAGATTTTATTAAACGTTTGCAGGAACATGGGTTTAGAAGTAAATACAGAGAAAACTAAATATATGAAAATCCATCGGGATCGTAATGCTGCAAATTATGCATGCGTGAAAATATCAAATAATATTTTCTACAAAGTGGATACTTTCAAGTATCCAGGATCAACATTAACAGAACAAAATCATATCCACGAATAAGTTAAATGTCGACTGAAAGCATCGAATTCGCGTTATTATTAGGGATGGCCGGATCCGAAGATCCGGATCTGATTGGGTCCGGCTCGGATCAGGATCCGGATTTCGGATCTGGATCCGGATCTCGGATTTCGGATCTGGATCCGGATCTCGAATCTGGATTCGGATCTCGGATTTCGGATCTGGATCCGGATCTCGGATTTCGGATCTGGATTCGGATCTCGGATCTGGGTTCGAAATTCGGATCTGCATCCGAAATCCGGATCTCAGATCTTGATTCTTATCCAAGCCCACATCCCACCCAAATTGTAATAAACTTGAATATCAAAAATTCACCGAAAGTAATTTCACGAAGTCCTCACAGTGAAGAAGAAAATAGAAAATTAAGACGGATATTGACAAGTCTATTTGTCTCCTTCATTCTACACTAAAGATCAAATGCTTGCCTTACTAAAAAATAATCTGATTTGACCCGGATGAGAGTTCGAATGTCGAATCTAGGTCCACCCGGTTGCAGGACCGAGATGAAATACACACATATTTATATTTGAAACCGGAATACAAAACTCGAATATTTAAAATTCCTCAATACACCTATTTCTTTGACAGTTAAGAAAACAAACAGTTAAGACAAGTATTGACTAGTTTTTACGTATATTTATCTTGCTCAGTTTGCTCTAAATATCAAATGTATACCTTACAATTAGACTTAATAATTATTTAGTAAATCACAATATGAGCACCGAGAATAAACTATGAATTTTGGTGCCCCTTATCTAGATTTGAAATTTCGGATTCATACATAGAGTCAGGCTGAAAGATAAATATTTGAGATGTGGACACCGAAACAAGTGCTAGTACCAAGATCGTAGCCGTTTTACCTAAGTAATGCGAGCGGAAGGCGAGAACTAATTCCGGTATGTACCGGTACTTTGGGGAACACGAGAAACTAAAAACAGATAAATATTCTTTTGCAGGGGCAAGTTGCGCTTTAACATGACTTTTCATGAATGTTGTGTTCAAATACGAAAACTGTAATGGCGACTTGTTTGAAATAAATGCCTTTTCTTTTCTGGCAATAAAGTTAGGTACTTTCACATTGAATAAAAATTAGCAAAGCACATTTCACTGATTAGAGTGCTGGTTCTTATGGAAGCTTTCACACTGAACCGAAGATTACTCATGTGGGTATCGGATTGCCACAATTCACCTTGCTGAAAGACGTGCTTTATCAGGAGGTCGGCCAAGATTCTTTTGAACTTAGCCTGTAGACTGCTTCTGGTGTCAATTATTCCCATATAACAAGACTAACCATATATAAAGTTGGTTCGAAATTATTTAAAATATCACTAATTGACCTTAAGGGGATAATCGTGATTTGAATATTCGTAAATCAGAAGAGATGTAAAAGTTAAGCGTTAAAATAAATCCGATAATTCCTAATGCAACCTAATGATAGCAATAAAACTCCTTATGTAACATTTTCAAAGCTAAGATTAACAGTTTTGTTCCTGAAGAGGGTTTATGGCAACATAGAATATTATAAATCCAATTATCATAAGTAGTACCTCTGACAGCCCCGCATTTTACATCACCATCGCCCTTCATCCTGACAAGTGGGCAATTCACTTACCCACAATGACTTTTCAGGCATTCCAGTGACATCAATATCTCAGTTTGGGTTTGGGATCATGCTTCGGTGAACCTTGACTATCACCATCAGCAGCTATTAGAGAATCAGAACTTATTTCTGTATTAGATAATGTGTGTAACTATAGCTTTTCGTCTATAAGAGACAGAGAGCGTGCCTTAGGTGCCCGTGGTCGTGGGTTCAATTCCCGGAAAGGCACTCAACAATTTCGATGTTGACCCAGCATCGTGAGGACAATTGCGGAGTTATCTTAAGTAAGAGGTAGCGGACTGCAATCTAGAAAGGCGGCATTAGGGACTTCGGGTTTCGATGCGTTGACTACACATCCCCACTTTCAACGTAAGCCCGCTGGTAGGAACCAAAGGACTGTCGTGCCAAGAATTTAGATTCCTTTAATTATTATAAATGGCTTCTTTATTATTAAATTTTATCCAATATTTTCTTTTCAACTAGTTTGGGAAACTCAGAGCTAGCTACTTGTTTTCTTTTTAAAAATGAAATGAAATCTGTAAGTTTTACGTCCCACGGTTATGCCGGTTAGGCTAAAGGAGACGGTGATAATGAGAGATGAGTGAGATGGTGGAATGAAGAAAGTGGGAGGAAACGGGAGAACCCCGAGAAAACCCACGAGCACGGTGTTTGTTCACCACAAAGTTCACTTGGCGGGGGCTGGGATCGAACCCGGGACCCCAAGCACCAGAGGTGAACGCTCTACCACTGAGCCACCGCGCCCCCTAGTTTTCTTTTTAATTCATGTTCATAGTTAGCACAACTAATTACTAAGGAAAACCAATCTTTTCAATAAAATTCGCCTCGCGTCTTTCGTAGCTCTAAGTTTAGTTATTTTTAGTTTTTTTTTTTCAAGTTGAAGGGCGGTTTATCATTTTCCCCTCGTTTACCCTATTTTTTTTCAATTTGAATACCACTCATTCTAGCTTTTTAACTTCTTGTATAAAATAACAGACAAATTCTGACCAAAGCATATATTAACTAATAAATAATAGCGTTACAGTTTCGGCAAATTACATTGCCTTCATCAGACACATTTTATACAAGAAGTTCCAAAGCTAGAATGAGTGATATTCAAATAGAAGTACCTCCAAGTCTTTTTTCTAGTTTTATCTATGTTTCTTTGCACGGACATTGCGCCTATACGCACGTGCTTAGTGTGTTCGTTTACAAAAGCGGGCCATTTTCCTGCCACCATAGAAAGTAAGAGTGCACTGTATCAGAGAAATATTAATTGACGTATGTAAGTGAATATATCTGTGACGAAGTCATACTTACTCAGTTTTTGCATCGTACATAGTTTCCTCATCCTTATTAATCTCTTCACCCCCGCTTCCTGAATTCCAGTTCTAGTATTCTTTCTTAATGGGGGACTGATGTCTCATGTAGGCTTATTAACTATATAACATCAGCAATAAAGAAAGTACGGTTTAATTTGCACTAATTTCAAAACATTACGTTAATTAAATAATAATAATAATACGGAGCGAGCTCAGGCTACTTGTTAGGATTCTTGCTTCGCAATTGGATAATACCGGGTTCGAATTCGGAGACAGCCATCCTGACTGAGGATTTTCCAGGGTTGTTCCTCAGTTATATTGGGCAAATGTTAGATTAGTACCTTGATCTAAGGCTCTGGAGACCTTCCTTTCATTCCTTTTCCAATGTTTTCATCTGTTGATTACTACAGTGTAAAATGGCCTCTGAGGATGTATCTGGTAGCTTATAGTAAATAAACAATAACGACGTAATATATCTTCACGAAACGTGTGGGTTAATTTAATTACAGCTTTACAGTCCCAATAGAAAGCTAAAGTTTTAATATCAATTTCCTGACTTTTATATACTATTTTCATATTGTTTCAGCTTTCAATTTTCTCATGTATGTTCCCACCGAGAATTGAACCTGAGATCACATGAACAAATGCGAATATGTTAAATATTTTTTAACACTTTAATATACACAACACAAAACGCTTCAATGATATGATGCATGGATATGTTTTGGTTACGTTCTGCAATGTATGATTAAAGAAGCCAGCAGGGTGAAGAAAAAATAACAGAAATCTCTTTTATATTTACTCCTTCAACAAACTCCCGACCTCAGAAGGGCAAGCCATAAGTTAGGTAACAGTCATACAACGAACACAACCATATCGCTCTCCTGAAATTCTCGTGTGCATGTTTAAAAATCTACTGTTGTTCCACGCCAACCAGTCTATATTTTTTGTTGTATATACCTTCGAAGTGAAAGATATTCATTATTACATTTGTTGGTGGTTGGACTCGTGAGTCAGAAACTACAATTAATAAAGAGTTTGTTTTGTCCAGTATTCCTGCGATTAGAAGGGTCTTATCTAAAAGATATTTCATTTGTATATGAGAAAATAAGAAAGTTTATATAAGAAAATAAATATTGGAAGGTTAAAATAACATAAAGAACAAAGGTAGCACAAACGTGTTATGGAAACATTTAAAAGCACAGCATCCTACTATATCAGTGAATCCTAAAAAAAAGTTTTAACGAATTTTAGATATTCAATTTTATCATCACAATTTCAGATGCAGGTTTGGATACGAATCAAGATCTGAGATTCGAATTTCGGATCCAGATCCGAGATCCGGACCCAGATCCGAGATCCGGATCTGAGATTCGGATCCGAGATCCGGATCTGAGTCCGGATCCGGCAAGATCCGGATCCGGATCTCACTGGATCCGGGAAATCCGGATCCGAAAATTTTTGGCCATCCCTAGTTATTATTCAGTTCAAAATCCTTTGTCGTCGCGAACTCTGTCGAAGAATTTGAAGCTGAATAAAACGATAATCATACCTGTTGTTCTGTATGGTTGCGAATCATGGTCGCTTACTCTGAGGGAAGAACGTAGACTGAAAGTATTTGAGAACAAAATCCTGAGACGAATATTCGGACACAAGAAGAACGGGCATGGGGAATGTTGGAAACTTTATAACGAGGAACTACATAATTTATACGGTTTACCCAACATTGTTAGGGTCGTCAAGTCTAGGAGTCTTAGGTGGGTGGGTCATGTAGCCAGGATGGAAGAAAGTAGGAACGCTTTCGAAGTTTTAACTGGAAGTTCAATTGGGAAACGGCCATTAGGAAGACCTAGACGCAGATGGAAGAACAATATGGATCTCTTAGAAATAGGAATACAAAGTAGAAACTGGATCTAGTTGGCTAAGGATAGAAGTCAATTAGGAGCTTTTGTGTGAACACAGAATTCAATCTCCGGGTTCCACAGGCCATAGAGTTAATTAATTATGTAATGTGTAATGTATTTTGCAAGGCTAATAGTTGAATCAAGAACGTCAGAAACAAGACATAATTAAATATTTGTGTCTTTTTTTTTTTAGTTAATCCTGGTTGAAATTGTTCGTCGGAATATAACGAAGCAATTAACCGTTATTATTGTAGTTAAATTTGAAACACATGAACAAATAAACATATATTTATACGGTATGTGAATACTACCAGGTAATTGCTTCGTCGTGACAATACAAACTCACTTTTAATTTTTTTTTAAATACTCTTTCCGGATGTATCTTATATCTTTCCCTCTTTTTCCTCCATTTTGCGTTACGGCATTATTTCTTTCCTTTGTTGAAATAACAAAAAAAAAAAAAAAAACTTGTGACGTAAAAATGCAGTTCGTGACGTAAAATCATTTTGATCTTTTCTTTGCAAAACACACACACACACACACACAAAGAAAAAAGATCAGCACTCAAAGGATTCTTGAAATTACCATTAGCATGTCATTATTGCTAATTATGCTTTAAGGAAAGCAGAATAAAATTATAATATATTCGTATTTCAAATATAAGCTCTCCGTATATAATTGTAGTAAATGTGGATATATATTTGGAAATTGAAGTCCCCCCGTCTTCCCCCTCACTTTTACTCCTGTAATAAGGTAATAAACGAAACTGCTTTAAAATGCTAGAACAAGAATAAATATTCTACTAAAGAGCACAAGGCAGGAGTTTAACCCCTTGAGCATTGTATTATGAACAGCGCCGTAACTTAGATATTTTTTTCTGAGAGGGCAAGCATTAATATTTGGGCCCTCTAGGAAAAGTTGTTTTGGGCCCTCATGCAAAATTTGAAAATAGGCCCCTTTTTCTATCTTTCTCTTACTCTTTGTGGGCCCCAGGAGCCTGTGAGTCCTCCCTCATGTCCCTGCGCCCGTTTCATACATGACAAATTAATTAAAGGGACAATATTGCCAAATCTCAAAGCCATACGAAAAAAATATTGTTTCTAGGGCCCCTAATAGTAGACATTTTTTTTTTTACTTAAAGGGTCCCACGACTTATTCTTTTAATTTCCTTTTGTGTGTTGTTTTGTTTGTATAATATTGTGAATTTGGGGATGCTTCTCTTATAATTTCATGTTCATATCGTATATGGAGTAAGAAAATTTTGTCTTAAAATCGACCCCTCTCGAACGGCTGGGAGCTTCCCTGGAAGGCCAGTTGCCCCTCTGCTCCCCACAAGTTACGGCCCTGATTATGGAGAAATACTTATATAGTAGACCCAATGCAGAAAGATCAGATAGAAAATTAAAGCCTATTACTTATCTGTCTACTAATTAGTTGTTTCTATTATTGAAACCATTAATAAGTTAAATAAACACAAGCATATACGAGAACCGTTCGAAAAGTACCTCCGATTGGTTAAAAAAGAAACATCAAAGTAAATAAGAAGAATTTATTATATATATATCTAAATACTAGTTCTTTGCTCTATATTTCAACATAGTTTCTACAGGGTGTCCAATACACAACGCAACCCGGAGTTTGGGATAGTAGAACTTTTGAACCAGTTCTTCAGTGATGTCTTGACCTGACTCCGACAAGTCACATAGTAGTGGAGCTATGAACTTTTGAAGTTAATTTATTTCACGTTTTCGGCACACTATAACTCCGAAACTATCCACTTTTGAGCACGGGTCAATACGGAATTCTGTTTTCCTTATTTTGATGTCAGGAATCTTTTGCTAAAATATTGTAACATTCTATAGTATGTGAATATTTCCAAATAATTGCCTAGTGATGACAATACAAACTCATTATTTTTTCTTCTTTTTTAAATACCATAATCCTCTTTCCGGATGTATCTTAAGACTTTCCCTCTTTTTCCTCCGTCTTGTCTCATGGCAGTATTTTCTTTTTCTTTTGCTGAAATGGCAGAAAAAACTCACTTTGATATTCATGACGTAAAAACATTATCTTTTCCTTCTTCCAGAAAGTTAAAAAAAAAGTCTAACTTCAAAGGATTCTCTAAATTATTATTAGCATGTCATTATTCCTAATTATACTTCAAAGAAAGCAGAACAAAATGTATCATACTTGCGTATTTGAAATGAAAGGTCACTGTATATAAAGATCGTAAAATAAACTCCTTTTAATTGATAAAAGTCAAGAGTAAATAGTCAACCATCGAGCACAAACGTATGCAGTGGCTCCTCTTGAGCAGTATATGAAGGAGAGATAATTATATATATATATATATATACAGAGTGTTTCAAAACAACACCGACAACGTTTGGGAGGTGACTCCTGACACCAAGATAAGACAAAAAGTATAGACCAACCTGGGTGCACAAATGCTTCAATTCGGAGTTATATATAGGCTGCCAAAAACATGAAAAAATAGACTTTAGAGATCCATAGTTCCAAAACTATAGAACCTACCGTAGTCGGGTCAAGACTTCACTTAGGAACTAGTATGTGCCCTATCCAAATATCCATGTTTCAGAATCCTAAGGTACTCACGCAACAATTTTTATGGAGGGAGTTTTGCTACGGGCATACAATTTGAAGTACTCAGCAACTACGTCTGCAAAAATCGTTGCGGAAGTAGCATGTATTAAATATATTAAACAGAAAGACCCAACAGTGTTGCTAATCTAATATAAAGTTTTTTTTTTTCAAATGGAACTACGCCAGGTTATTACATGTTTCAAATCAATATGTCAAACGTAAACTTAAAATACCATGTTTATTATTCAGTGTTACAAACTAAGGATATTATAGTATTACAGACATCCAAAGTTCAGAAGCCTCTAACGCACATACAGGACAACAAAGATACACAGGATGATGCACATCGAAAGTACTGTGGTGTTGGATATCGCGGTCATGGTATGACTTGTTTCGAATCAATAGAAACGAAATTACCAGGGCTTGAAAATTTTATTTTTTTTTTTTGAAAACTTTTATTTCCAAAAAAAAAAATGCTTAGATAACTACCATATCTAGTTACTTGTGTGGTTTGTAATGGATGTGTACATTATTTTGCCGTTTAGAGCACTTTGATATCTGAAACTGTTCCAGAGATATGATAAATATTGCTGAAGTTTGCAACACTGCTTAATTCTTTCTCTGGCACCTTGATTTCAGTGCCCCAACACAATATGCCACCTACAAAACATACTTGCAACAAACTAGCTACATCTAGCGGAAACCAAGCACACTATAGAAAATGACCAGGCTAGCACTATGTGCCACCGGAGTATAAAAGCTCTATACTTGCGTCCCACTTTACAGAGAATGTCTACAATGAGAACTACCTCTCGACGCCAAATGGCGTCAATGGCACACAGCAATAGCTATGAATGACGTCATATTGCGTCAAGTGATAGAGAGCGACTTAAATCGTGTAATTGTGGGAACTTGTTGTAATTACAACCAGTGGTTCTTTCAGAAACAAATATTCCTGGGGGGACACTGCTGATATAATTCTATTTATTATATTATAGACGATTATTTTGGTCTTCTCCGGGGGGCACTCTCAGAGCTCCGCGGAGGGGCAGCGCTCTCAAATAAACGGTTCTGGAAGATACACTGATTACAGCTACTGCAAGCTATTGCTATAATGCTATAGAAGACAAGGAAAACAACAACAATCATTTTAAATATTTTCCACAAATACGCCATTTTCAGGTATTATAGATATTTGTAAGCTAAGTAAAAATAACCATAACTATATTTATTTTATTTCAGTTCCTTCAGTCATTGTGTCTAGGTTTGGACATTAATTTTTCTCAATGTACCACTTCTTTATTACTGCCAGTCAGCGTTTATGTTCTAAATTTCCACATAGTTGACGTCAGACCGAAAAGTATTCTCCGTCGCAAATAAGATACGCTACTGTGTACTGGTTACATGAGATTTCTTTAAGTTTTTCGCCGACGTAACTGTTTGTATGTATTCTTATCTGTGGGATAAAATCTCGCCGAATAAAATTTCGCTTGGACAAAACCTCACCATAACCATTTATTCAGTACATTATCTCACCATATTTTATATATTCAAAAACTTCCTTCTTACTTTAGTCTAGAGATACTCTATCTTCCTCCTTAAGTTAAGTAAAATCTTTAAGTTTTACGTCCCACTGGCTGGCTAGGCTAAAGTCGACGGAAATGACGAGAAATGAATAAAATGGTGGAATCATGAAAGTGGAAGGAAACGGGAGAACCCCAAGAAAACCGACGCACATAGTGTTAGTCTACTATAAAGCTCACTTTGCGCGAGCTGGGATTGAATCAAGAACTGCATGCACGAGAGGTGAACGCCAGGGGCAGATCCAGGACGGACTTCTGGGGGGTGCGGTTGGTTGTAATACTTATACTTAGAACTACTTTTAAGAGCTCCAAACTCTGGGGTGGGTTTTATTTATATATAAAATTTTAAAAAGTTTCCTCTATTGGGGGGGGGGGGCGATCGCCCCCTTCTAGATCCGCTCCTGGTGAAAGCTCTTCACTGAGCCACCGCGGCCTCTGTTGTTTCCACTCGCCTCACATTATATTCGTGACAGAGGGTTTCGAACTCATGAACATCGCTTTCGTGAATTTCTACTCTATGATTGAGGATGAATTACAAGTACGCGAGAACGAAAAAAGAGTTTACGATATTGAAGGATGAATTTGAACAAGCGTCATTGTTACAACCAGTGGCGTATTTACGATTTTGTTTCGGGGAGGGCTTTGCTAATTTTCGGAGGGGGGGTCTTTGCCTGAAAATGTGAAAATTCTGCAAGATATTTCATATACATTACTATAGTAAGTAAGATTTCGGGGGGGCTTAAGCCCGGAAGCCACCCCCCTAAATACGCCACTGGTTACAACTAATACTGAACACTCACAGAGTTTATTAAGGATTCGTGGTTTGTTCATCCATGAGACAGGGAACTTATTTAACACCGTGATAGTTCTATTGACAAAAAAAAATCACGTTCCTAATTAGGTGACCGAATGACGTAAGGAAATAAATATGGTGTATATTAATTGTGACGAAAAACATATACCTAAGTGTATGTATACAAGGTGTTTGAAAACAAAACCGACAACATTCGGGAGGTGATTCCTGACATCAACATAACACAAAAAGTATTGACCAACCTGGATGCACAAATGCTTCCTTTTCGGAGTTATAGGCTGCCGAAAACATGAAAAAAAAATGAACTTTAAAGGTCCATAGCTCCAATACTATGGGACGTAGCGTAGTCGGGTCAAGACTTCCTTTAGGAACTAATGTGTGCCCTATCCAAAAATCCATGTTTGAGAATCCTAAGGTACTCACGCAAAAAGTTTTATAGAGGAAGTTTGGCTACGGGAATATAATTTGAAATACTCACCAGCTACCTCCATGGAAATTGTTGCAGAAGTACCGTACGATTCTCAAACATGGATATTTGGATAGGGCGCATACTAGTTCCTAAGTGACTTCTTGACCCGACTACGGTACCCAGACAGCAATTTAAACTTGCTGCAAGGTTGCGGCAAACTTGCCTTTGCAGATCAATTTGCTTGTCGCAAGCTGTACTATGCAAGCCAATTTGCTTGCTGCAAGCTTGTGGCAAGCTAGTTAGTTACATCAGGGCAATGCTTGCGGCAAGCTTGTCTTTACAAGTGATACACAAGCCAAGTACAAGCGTAACTCATTAATGGCAAGGCTTTTAAAGCTTATTGCAAACGAAAGACACTCCAAACAAGCTTGCGGGAAACGAATTTAGATAAAATATAAATCAGTAAGAAATCCATGCTAAAATCCTAAAACAAATCAAGAAGATCTATGAAGCAAATACACTGCCGTGAAAACATCCATGGCTCCGATCTGCTTCTACGAAACATCAAAATAATCATAACGAGATTTTTTGTAATAAACACTGCGACGTTGCTTCTTGCCAATATCCAATATCTTGCTATATTAGCCGCGAGTACTTGCAATTTCTACCTTTTATATAAAAACACAGAAAAATGTTTATACTTTAAACACAGCGTTCAGATAAAGTTTATACTGTAAGTTAAACTTGAAGTTTATATTAAAATATATGCAACAGTTCTGTATTCTTTCGCGAAATAAGTAGGCTCAAATCTGCTGCCATCTGTGTTCACATTTATGCTTTATACATAAATACTACAATTCGTTATGCCTCATGGTTACCGAAATATGAGGAAATAATGAGCGACATTATAGGTACGTGGGACTAGAGTACTAGACGGCACAATTAAAAAAAAATAATTAAGTTTGTCCTTTATTCAAGCTGAATGCTAACAAGACGCTAACAACGCGAACACTACCTTGTCGCCGAAAGTTAAGAGGTCAGCGTCACGTGGTTTTTGAGAACAACTGAAAATCGAACGCGCGCTGGATTTTTACTTCAATTTAAAGAAAAGCGTCTCGCAAGTGAAGCTTGGGTTGCCCTCACTACAGCTTGCGCTAAGCAAAAATAAACTTTTGTGTAGAAGCGAAAGCGAAATAAAATCTAACAAAAGCGACAGGCAAGCTGGCGGCAAGCAAGCATGCTGTCTGGGTAGGTTCTATAATTTTGGAGCTATGAACTTTTAAAGTTTATTCTTTCATATTTTCGACAGCCTCTAATTTCGATATCAAGCATTTGTGAGCTCAGGTAGGTCTATACATTATGTTTTATCTTGGTGTCAGGAATCACCTCCCAAACGTTGTCGGTGTTGTTTTCAAACACCCTATATATATAAGGTGAAATATATGGATGAGTATCAGGGATGAAAATAATAATAATAATAATTTGACGTTAAACGAATTGACAGTCTTGAAAGAATTAGATATAGAATTGTTAGAAAAATGCAAATTAGAGGCAATTCTATCGGAACAACCTTAGACAAAGTATTTGATGACAAGGAACTATGAAGGATTTTATTGTCTCTTGCCGATACTAGGTACAGATCTATATATGTAGAAAAGTAACTTGCTATGTTATCTCTTTTTCTCTTTGTAAAATTAATACAGGGTGTGTCATAAAAATATACTCAAAGTTTAACTGGCTATTACACACATATTTAATTTTGATTAAGATATTTATTGACATATTACTAGAATAAATTAAGGAGAAGGAATTAAATCGTGGAGTAGATTAGCCTTTTCCGCAAATCATTTACACATTTTATAACAAAATAAAAAGTATGTAATGGTAAGTCAATAAAGACTTAGCACATTTTTATGGGACACCCTGTATAGCCGCTCATCATGTTCTTTCGATGGTTGCTTAAATGATAGTAATTGTTATTTTACAAGCGAATGTTGGAAATTACATTTTACCATAGTTTCAAATTTAATTATAAGTTATTGTTGAATACAAAAGTGTACCGAATTTCAAGTTTATTTTCCTATTTCAACTATCTAAAAGATAAGATTTTGTGTTTCAAGAAAACGCCTATTTAAATAACATGGGAAATTTCTTCATCACCCCTTTAGACCCCCTAAAAATTAAAAATATGCACTTTTGGCGATTTTTCTGTTTGTTAGTCCTGTAAAGCTACAATAATGCCAAATTTTAACTTTCCGCTTCAACCGGAAGTACCCGTTATATCACGTCAGTTCATGTAGTTTTATATATAGTTAGAATATATATAGATAATGGGAAAGCTTCGTAGAACATCAATTCTACGTTCTATCAAAATCGAATAATTTCTACGAACGTTATCATAGAACACATTTCTTTCATAGCGTCGAATAAAGTATAAACTGCTCGTCAATGTTCCATGGAGGCGAAGAGAATTACATCACTTCATTTTACTTAACTCTTAACGCGCCAAGCCTAAATCGTCAACGTTGTTTACCAAGCTGGGGTCTTCTGGTTACCCCAAGTATTATTTTAATTTCTCAGCTTTTTTTTTGTACTTTTTTGTTGATCTAATTATGTAGCAGATATCCCCAAAGGGTGGAGGGCGCATATAAAAATCGAGAATAAATTGGTTCTTATAGTTGCAGCAGTATCACCAAATATCACCCTCTTGGGTCCCTAGTGGACCCCGCTTGGTGTGTTAAGGGTAAAAGAAGAATATAAGATTCTCCTTTATAAATATAATTTCAGGTTTTTCGTTCTTATATTACTTAAATTTTCATTAAAATGTAGACCAGCCTCGGCGGAAACAGTACCATATCTTGTGGCCCGGGATTATTAAATGCGAAAATTGAACTAGTTAAAAAAAAGCAATATATATATATATATATATATATATATATATATATATATATATATATATATATATATACAGTGGCGGATCCAAGGGGGAGTTATAGGGGCTATAGCCCCCCCTACGCTCAGGTATACACTGGATAAAATGGACTTCAATCCTGCTTTACACTGGATAAAACGGCAAAATATGGTTTAGCCCCTCCCTTGATCATATCCTGGATCCGCACCTGTATATATATATAGATATAGATAGATAGATAGATAGATAGATAGATAGATAGATAGATAGATAGATAGATAGATAGATAGATAGATAGATAGATAGATAGATAGATAGATAGATAGATAGATATTTACGTCAATAAACCATCATCTAGTTAAATAACAGTTTTCAAGATATACCGTATTATTCAATATTTCTTCCGTCGGACTAATTCAATCTTCTGTCTATTGACGTGAATATTTATTTTCTTTTCAAAAAGGAGAGCTTAGATCAGCAATTTAATACTGTATAATATCTCTGTTTCCATTGAAGCGTGTTTCATTCATTTTATTTCTTGAATTTTCGAAAGGTACTTTTATCATTGTCAAGGTAAATAAGTGCTAATTATTGAACGGAAGGAGTGCAATCTATTGAGATAGATAAGATTTGTTTTCAACCTCCACAGCAAAAATAAAAATAAAATAAAAAATAAAATTCAGCAGCTATAGTAGCTAATTACGTTTTATACTAAGTTATTATTATGTACGCTACGTATGTACAAGTAATTATCTTTCTGTTTATCCTTCTTAATAAGATGTTTAATTTAGTTAATGATAGCTATTCCTTTTTTTTCTATCTTTACTTTGTTTGTTTTAAACAGACTGTAATCATATGTAAATGCTCTCTCTCTAGCTTTGATTTCATCATGCCTAAATGTATATATATACGCACTGTCCTTTTTGTTGGTTGGAAAACAGGAGAAAAGCAAGCGTCAATGTGTGCGACTCTAGAGTGTAGAATCCCTTTAATCAATGGCCGTGGATTTTCAGAAGCGAATCAGGAATCTTAAATTAAGGAGGGAATTCTCTCGCGCAGCTAGTGACACACAGATGGGGAATTATGCAGAAATCCTTGCAAAGAGGGAATACAAAATAGAAAGTTTTCATCTACCTTTATTCACTTCCCTCTTCCATTCATTTTAAAAGAAACACAGATTCGCGTAGGTTTACTTTAAGCGTACCTAAATGGTTGTATTTCGTAACCAAATTTACACAGCTTAATTTAAACAAATAACTAAAAAAAATGACTATAAATGTTGATTTACTTCAAGTAAATCTATTCGTTTCAAAGAGTATCTTACAAGAAAACGTGATTTCTTTGAAGTAAATCTGTTCGTTACAAAGCGTATCTTACAAGAAAACGTGATTTCCTTTAAGTAAATCTATTCTTTACAAAGAGTATCTTACAAGAAAATGCTACTTTTATGAAGTAAATCTATTGGTTACAAATAGTAACTTACAAAAAAAAACGCCATTTCCTTGAAGTAAATCTGTTCGTTACAAAGGGTATCTTACAATAAAACATGATTTCTTGAAGTAAATCTATTCTTTACAAAGAGTATCTTACAAGAAAATGCGACTTTTATGAAGTAAATCTATTGGTTGCAAATAGTATCTTACAAAAAAAAACATTTCCTTGAAGTAAATCTATTCGTTTCAAAGAGTATCTTACAAGAAAACGTGATTTTTTTTAAGTAAATCTGTTCGTTACAAAGCGTATCTTACAAGAAAACGTGATTTCCTTTAAGTAAATCTATTCTTTACAAAGAGTATCTTACAAGAAAACGCGATTTTTATGAAGTAAATCTATTGGTTACAAATAGTATCTTACAAAAAAACGCCACTTCCTTGAAGTAAATCTGTTCATTACAAAGCGTATCTTACAATAAAACATGATTTCTTGAAGTAAATCTATTAATTTCAAAGAGTATCTTACAAGAAAACGATTCCGTTGAAGTGAATCTATTCGTTACAAATAATATCTTACAAGGAAACATGATTTCCTTTAAGTAAATCTATTCGTAACAAATAGTATCTTACAAGAAAACGTGATTTCCTTGAAGTAAATCTATTCGTAACAAATAGTATCTTACAAGAAAACATGATTTCCTTGAAGTAAATCTACTCGTTACAAAGGGTATCCTACAAGAAAACGTTGGAATAACTGTGAGTGATTTTGTTGGTGTTTATACAGTAATTCAAGTTTAGCAACACTTTTTATCACCGAGACTATATGAGACGTGGACCTACAGTGTAGGGTAGAATCCCAACCTCATAATGCGTTTAAATTCCCTGCCGAACTCCCTCATACATATTCTTAGAACATTACGTTGATTTAAAACAAGACAGCTTCTCGCCATTTCTTATCGTTTTTGCTCTATGAAGGTCAATTTTGAAACCGGAAGTTTGAGTGGACTTATATCACTTCCGGTTTCCGTAGAGAGTTAAGGACGGAAAGGAAATACGAGGTGTGATCAAAAAGTACAGTGAATGTAATTACACAGCGTCATGTTTCAATATTGTATCTATTACAACTGGTAAACCCGGTAGCCTAAACCTTTCGTACAGTCAGTGTCGAATTTGAACGAGTTGTGACATGTTAGTTGCCTTTCAGAGGCAGAAGAGTGAGGACGTGTTAAGAGTGTCTGTCGCGCGCCAACATTAAGTTTTGTTCTAAGCTGCGAAAAGGCGGCAAGGAGTGCTTGAAAATTAGCAACGATCGAGACGTCAAAAACAGATGAAAACGTCCCAAAAGTGGCACAAATGATTTGTTCAAACACGGGAATGACTATTCGAGAGCCTTCCGAAGAACTAAACATCTCTTATGGGGCCGTGAAAAGCATTTTAACTGCCGATTAAATGGGCAAATGGCTTCCTTCTTCATCATGAAAAGGCGCCATGCCACACATGGATCTTGATCCGCAAGTTTTTGACCGAAAAATATTCGCTGCGATCCTCACATAGAGCACCATATGACTCCTGGCTCTTCCCAGAAATTAAAACTGTGCTTAAAGGAGAACGTTTTGACACTATTCCTAGCGTTGAGAGGGCCACTGTAACAGCCAATGTGGGTAATGTTACTATTACCGTCCCTTCCCAGAAAAACTAAATCTTTGAAAATCAGGAAAGAAAGTTTAATGTTCCCTTCCCTCTACTGAAACAAGTAGCCCCTCTGAGAAGAGTTTCCCGGCCAGGTATGTGGTTCACAACGCCGCTTAGCGCACGTAAAAAATGTAGGCTACTGAAAAAGAATGGTAAAGCCCAACAAATAATAATAAGTCTTCAAAGGTTGCAGGAACATAATACCACTACTTGATAAACAACATAAAAAAGAATTCAGATAACATTACCAATTTTATTTTTAATAAAACAAAAAAATATACGTAATGTTGAATAGAACAACGAATTTGTGAAGTTTCAAAAAGTTTTGTCCGATCTTGAAAAATATTTTCAACCACTAGTAGATTTATATAAATTCGATTCATACACAAACCATAAGAAATTTATAATTACTGAAAAATTCATCAGGCACATGTTGTATGAAGTAAAATTTCAAGATGGTTCCTGCCTTACCACAAGTCACATTCAGCGTAAACCATATTTGAAATATAATTATTTATATCACAGAAATTCAATAACTATATTTGAACTGATGGTTCAATTAGAATATTTAACTATTTTCTATCTACATGTTTTTATATACTCACGAAAAAAAACAGAATATGATTTTAAATTCACAAATAAAATATACTACACACAGTATTAAATATGGTATTACACATACCTCGCGAAGAGAACAAGTGACGGGCCCAATCACCTATTTTCAAGGCTCCTTCATCGGAAGGATAAACAACCAATCAAATACAAGTATAGCAATCACATGACATATTGACAAAAGACTCAAACCATAATACCAGATCATTTAAATTAAGAAAACACCAAACTCTATATCCCAAAAAATATACTATAGTTGAATACAGGGAGGAAAAAGGAAGGTGAATAGGTTACCGGAAAAAAAATAGAAGGAAACAGCGCTGTTTCTAAATTTTAAATTAAATCCCTTTTGCATTCATTTTACTCTATAATACCAATAAATATACAAAAGTAAAGATCACTACGGCACATCACGACATAGCAGCTGAACGCCCTTCCAAAAGAAACCTTCCAGAAATGCTCCAAGTCATGAATTGAACGTTGGGCTAAGTGCGTTGCTAGTGAATGACAGTAATTTGAAGATTAAATCAAGTACCATGTAAACTTATTACTTTGATTTTAATAAAATTGTTATCAGTATTTTTTGATCACACTTCGTATATTCATGGGACGCTTAATTGGTTGCAGAGAACACTTTCTCGCTATCTATTACCGTTTTTGCTCTAAGTGATCAACGTTAAAACCGGAAATGGTTGATTTCTACTTCTTCCGGTTTGATATATCACCTCCATCAACGAACTTTGTTTCTAATTTTGACTTTTTACATCTTGGCCAAAATTGATGGCGACCCATGAAGGATCATTGTCTTCCTTTCGGACGGACAGACGGACGCACAGATAACGTAAATGTATAAAGGAGATTAAGTAAATTGAACTCGTTAATGAAATGAAATGAAGTCTTTCAGTTTTACGTCCCAGCATTATGCCGGCTAGGTTAAAGGAGACGGTGATGCTGAGAGATGAATGAAATGGTAGAATGAAGAAAGTGGGAGGAAACGGGAAAACCCACTCGCTCGGTGTTTGTCCACCCCAATGCCCACTTGGCGCGATCTGGGATCGAACCAGTGACCCACGCACCAGAGGTGAACGCTTTACCACTGAGCCACCCTGCCCCCCAAAGTCGTTAATAAAGAACTGTTTAAAATATCAATGAAGAAGAAATTTCTTCCGTAATACGGGAACGGAAACATATTAACTTTATTAGATACTCAGAAGAAAATATTCAAATTCATTGATGTTTAAAATAAATGTTTGGTTTCGCTACAGTAAATTATTATGCATGTAAATAACGGATGGTCCTTTCTAACAGATAAGCCCCAATGCATAAACAAAACAATAACTAGCTTAGCTAATGATATCTCATCTGTGAAATATGATAATCCAAGGCTTCTACAAACGAATTAATTTGTCCCGTGATAACACTGCAATCCAGTCATGCATACAGTTGGGCTCATTTGAATAAACAATTAATGTCTTTGGAAACGCATTATGTGGAAAGTGTTTTGGAAATTAGCAATTAATTTTCTTGCCGACTTCACCACAAAGGATAAAACAAGAGGAGGCAGGCCCACCGGGAATAAAGGGGAGACATTCTTCTTAATAAAATACCAAACACAAAATCAGTTAATCCTAGATCTAGAAGGATTGTATTTTACGTATCTATCAGCTTTAAATTACTGGACATTTTAAATTACTTTATTTTTTAACTGAACACTTTATTTATGTGCAATGATACCGTAACTAGCCAATGATACATTTCCTCAATGAGGGTGAGGAACGTTTTAAAGATCTTACTAACATAAGTACTATAGAAATCCTAACTATATATAAAACTACATGAACTGACATAAAATAATGTGTACTTCTGGTTGACGTGGAAAGTTGAAATTTGGCATGATTGTAGCTTTTCGGAACTAACCGACAGGAAAATTTTCAAAACTAAATATTTTTAATTTTTAGGGGGCCTAAAGGGGAGATGAAGAAATTCTCCATGTTATTTACATGGACCTTTTTTTCTGACATATAATCTCATGTTGTAGATACTTAGAATTGGAATAAAAACTTGAAATTCAGTATGCTTGTACGTTTTCATTAGCGTTACTCAAGTCAATCACCAAAAATAAAAATTTTCAAATTTAGAGTGATCTTAATTTATTGGGAACTGAAAATTGTTTTGCATATTATTTATATCTGACATCTTCTAAACTCCAAAATGTTTAGGCACCTCCGGCAGAATTAGAATGATGAAATTTATCATGATTGTAACCTTTCGGTACTAACGCACAGGAAAATTGCAAAATAATAATAATAATAATAATAATAATAATAATAATAATAATAATAATAATAATAATAATAATAATAATATATTTAGTTTTTAAGGGATCTAAAAGGGGATGATGAAATTGACGTGTTATTTAAATGAACGTTTTCTTGGGATACAAAATCTTGTCTTTTAGATTGTTGAAATAGGAAAAGAAACTTGAAATTCCGTACAATTATGGGTTTAAGAGGTAGGAGGTCGAGGAAACGCGGGGATCTGGGGGTGGAGCCCCCAGGTAACCGGCGAAAAGTATATAATAAAATCCCAAATACTGTGATTTTAAAAAGAGTGATACATATTTTCGTACTTTTTCCATAGACTATAATATAAATTCCAAATTCAATTTTCATGTCTCTGTTTGATTTTTGCCCAAACTGGTATGGTTCTTCCATATTGACGTACAGTACTTAAATATATTGGTATATGTTGCACTGCATTATCTGCTGGGGACATTGCCTACGGGAAATGAGTCTTGTCCTTTAAAGTTATACGATAACCACTGCATCTATTGAGATGAAACGGAGGCTGGAGTGTTCTCTGTTAGGAAGATACCACTATGCATTATGGTAAAATGAGATATAAACGAAATTATAATTAAGATTTATTTTTTTTTCAAATCTGACTAATGTAGTTCAAAGGTAATATATATACACATCAATTTCGATAGATGATATTGGCCTGAGTAAAATTACATATTTTGAGGGATAAAACCTCATGCGAAGTTGTCGACAAAATCGAGAGAAAGTACTTTTACGGTGTTAAAATGTATGTTATTGTTTTCTAGTCTGATGCAGTTGATAGCTTCTATTCTGCTGGAATACGAGGTATGTTAAAAAAATATCGAATCTGTGGTTGGCAATAATAATAATAATAATAATAATAATAATAATAATAATAATAATAATAATAATAATAATAATAATAAAATAAATTTATTCATTAAGAAATCCGAAACACTAATCCCCTTCAAAGTAATCTCCTTGGTAAAAGAAACACTTCACCCAGCGCTCCCGCCATTGTTAGAAAAACTTCTGGAATGCAGTTTTTGGAATGGTGACATCGCATTCCGCATGGTATCCATTGTCTCAAATCGGGTCCCTTTTAGAGGCATTTTCAGCTTGGGAAATAACCAAAAGTTTTACGGAGCTGTGTCGGGTGAGTAGGGAGCGTGACGACAACACATAGGAATATTGTGTTTGGCGATGAAAGCCTGAATCAAATTTCGCGGACACTCTCCTCATACAAAATTTCTCGTTTAAAATTGAATGTACCGATCTGATTGAATGGATTCCGCTTAGGTATCGCCAAGATTTGGACAAATTTTGACGAAATATCGCTGCACAAGTTTTTCTAGCATTTTACAAAAAAACTGAAATCTGACGACCGCGCTCTACACGTCTTCACTCGTTGACTGACTGATGCTTTCTGCGGGTGGGAAAAAATTCATCACTACACGTCTTCACTCGTTGACCGACTGCGAGCGACTGACTCTTTCTGCGGGTGGGAAAAAATTCATCACTACACGTCTTCACTCGTTGACCGACTGCGAGCGACTGACTCTTTCTGCGGGTGGGAAAAAATTCATCACTACACGTCTTCACTCGTTGACCGACTGCGAGCGACTGACTCTTTCTGCGGGTGGGAAAAAATTCATCACTACACGTCTTCACTCGTTGACCGACTGCGAGCGACTGACTCTTTCTGCGGGTGGGAAAAAATTCATCACTACACGTCTTCACTCGTTGACCGACTGCGAGCGACTGACTCTTTCTGCGGGTGGGAAAAAATTCATCACTACACGTCTTCACTCGTTGACCGACTGCGAGCGACTGACTCTTTCTGCGGGTGGGAAAAAATTCATCACTACACGTCTTCACTCGTTGACCGACTGCGAGCGACTGACTCTTTCTGCGGGTGGGAAAAAATTCATCACTACACGTCTTCACTCGTTGACCGACTGCGAGCGACTGACGCTTTCTGCGGGAGGGAAAAAATTCATCACTACACGTCTTCACTCGTTGACCGACTGCGAGCGACTGACTCTTTCTGCGGGTGGGAAAAAATTCATCACTACACGTCTTCACTCGTTGACCGACTGCGAGCGACTGACGCTTTCTGCGGGTGGGAAAAAAATCATCACTACACGTCTTCACTCGTTGACCGACTGCGAGCGACTGACTCTTTCTGCGGGTGGGAAAAAATTCATCACTACACGTCTTCACTCGTTGACCGACTGCGAGCGACTGACTCTTTCTGCGGGTGGGAAAAAATTCATCACTACACGTCTTCACTCGTTGACCGACTGCGAGCGACTGACTCTTTCTGCGGGTGGGAAAAAATTCATCACTACACGTCTTCACTCGTTGACCGACTGCGAGCGACTGACTCTTTCTGCGGGTGGGAAAAAATTCATCACTACACGTCTTCACTCGTTGACCGACTGCGAGCGACTGACGCTTTCTGCGGGTGGGAAAAAATTCATCACTACACGTCTTCACTCGTTGACCGACTGCGAGCGACTGACGCTTTCTGCGGGTGGGAAAAAATTCATCACTACACGTCTTCACTCGTTGACCGACTGCGAGCGACTGACGCTTTCTGCGGGTGGGAAAAAATTCATCACTACACGTCTTCACTCGTTGACCGACTGCGAGCGACTGACGCTTTCTGCGGGTGGGAAAAAATTCATCACTACACGTCTTCACTCGTTGACCGACTGCGAGCGACTGACGCTTTCTGCGGGTGGGAAAAAATTCATCACTACACGTCTTCACTCGTTGACCGACTGCGAGCGACTGACGCTTTCTGCGGGTGGGAAAAAATTCATCACTACACGTCTTCACTCGTTGACCGACTGCGAGCGACTGACGCTTTCTGCGGGTGGGAAAAAATTCATCACTACACGTCTTCACTCGTTGACCGACTGCGAGCGACTGACGCTTTCTGCGGGTGGGAAAAAATTCATCACTACACGTCTTCACTCGTTGACCGACTGCGAGCGACTGACGCTTTCTGCGGGTGGGAAAAAATTCATCACTACACGTCTTCACTCGTTGACCGACTGCGAGCGACTGACGCTTTCTGCGGGTGGGAAAAAATTCATCACTACACGTCTTCACTCGTTGACCGACTGCGAGCGACTGACGCTTTCTGCGGGTGGGAAAAAATTCATCACTACACGTCTTCACTCGTTGACCGACTGCGAGCGACTGACGCTTTCTGCGGGTGGGAAAAAATTCATCACTACACGTCTTCACTCGTTGACCGACTGCGAGCGACTGACGCTTTCTGCGGGTGGGAAAAAAAATCATCACTACACGTCTTCACTCGTTGACCGACTGCGAGCGACTGACTCTTTCTGCGGGTGGGAAAAAATTCATCACTACACGTCTTCACTCGTTGACCGACTGCGAGCGACTGACGCTTTCTGCGGGTGGGAAAAAATTCATCACTACACGTCTTCACTCGTTGACCGACTGCGAGCGACTGACGCTTTCTGCGGGTGGGAAAAAATTCATCACTACACGTCTTCACTCGTTGACCGACTGCGAGCGACTGACGCTTTCTGCGGGTGGGAAAAAATTCATCACTACACGTCTTCACTGGTTGACCGACTGCGAGCGACTGACTCTTTCTGCGGGTGGGAAAAAATTCATCACTACACGTCTTCACTCGTTGACCGACTGCGAGCGACTGACTCTTTCTGCGGGTGGGAAAAAATTCATCACTACACGTCTTCACTCGTTGACCGACTGCGAGCGACTGACGCTTTCTGCGGGTGGGAAAAAAAATCATCACTACACGTCTTCACTCGTTGACCGACTGCGAGCGACTGACTCTTTCTGCGGGTGGGAAAAAATTCATCACTACACGTCTTCACTCGTTGACCGACTGCGAGCGACTGACGCTTTCTGCGGGTGGGAAAAAATTCATCACTACACGTCTTCACTCGTTGACCGACTGCGAGCGACTGACGCTTTCTGCGGGTGGGAAAAAATTCATCACTACACGTCTTCACTCGTTGACCGACTGCGAGCGACTGACGCTTTCTGCGGGTGGGAAAAAATTCATCACTACACGTCTTCACTGGTTGACCGACTGCGAGCGACTGACTCTTTCTGCGGGTGGGAAAAAATTCATCACTACACGTCTTCACTCGTTGACCGACTGCGAGCGACTGACTCTTTCTGCGGGTGGGAAAAAATTCATCACTACACGTCTTCACTCGTTGACCGACTGCGAGCGACTGACTCTTTCTGCGGGTGGGAAAAAAATCATCACTACACGTCTTCACTCGTTGACCGACTGCGAGCGACTGACTCTTTCTGCGGGTGGGAAAAAATTCATCACTACACGTCTTCACTCGTTGACCGACTGCGAGCGACTGACGCTTTCTGCGGGTGGGAAAAAATTCATCACTACACGTCTTCACTCGTTGACCGACTGCGAGCGACTGACGCTTTCTGCGGGTGGGAAAAAATTCATCACTACACGTCTTCACTCGTTGACCGACTGCGAGCGACTGACGCTTTCTGCGGGTGGGAAAAAATTCATCACTACACGTCTTCACTGGTTGACCGACTGCGAGCGACTGACTCTTTCTGCGGGTGGGAAAAAATTCATCACTACACGTCTTCACTCGTTGACCGACTGCGAGCGACTGACGCTTTCTGCGGGTGGGAAAAAATTCATCACTACACGTCTTCACTCGTTGACCGACTGCGAGCGACTGACTCTTTCTGCGGGTGGGAAAAAATTCATCACTACACGTCTTCACTGGTTGACCGACTGCGAGCGACTGACTCTTTCTGCGGGTGGGAAAAAATTCATCACTACACGTCTTCACTCGTTGACCGACTGCGAGCGACTGACGCTTTCTGCGGGTGGGAAAAAATTCATCACTACACGTCTTCACTCGTTGACCGACTGCAAGCGACTGACGCTTTCTGCGGGTGGGAAAAAATTCATCACTACACGTCTTCACTCGTTGACCGACTGCGAGCGACTGACGCTTTCTGCGGGTAGGAAAAAATTCATCACTACACGTCTTCACTGGTTGACCGACTGCGAGCGACTGACGCTTTCTGCGGGTGGGAAAAAATTCACGAGTGTGCATGAGTGTCCCTTCTACATCTACATTAAAGAGAGTCTCTCGCTTTTCATTGGTTTACGCGGGAAGAAATAAGGTTCGATAGTTCCTGAACACACCTCGCATATTATTTATTTATTTATTTATTCATGTTCTGTAGGCCTATATGAAATATCTAGTGATAAGTAGCAGATTATATAAATACCTACTTATGTTTGATTGCATTAAACTGTTACACATATACTCCTAACAATGATACATAGGGATAGCCCTAACAGAGATATAATACATCTAAAAATGATGTATGTACTCCTAACAGTGAACCATATACAATTTATAACAAGATGTAGTTCAATTTTGCGATTCCCTCCCCCTCTCTTCCAAACACCAGTCCCGGTTGTTTGCAATTTGGCTTTGTCATTCAGAATCCAAAAGTAGTCAAACAAGGTGCTGGAAAGTCAGTGCAGTGGATGTGAAATTTTTACCACTCTGTTGGATAACAAGAAAGAAGAGAGCAGGAGATGGTCTTAAGACCCTCTTCACGGATGATTAATTGGGTCTCGGCCAGCTTGTATGTTTTCCACGCGATATTTCAGTTCCGCTCTGGCCCAACCGTATTTTCTCGACGGACGATTCTTTGAGAGACGTCACAGCCAACTCGACTCATGTCACACACAACACACACACACACAGATACATATAGTGCTGCCGTCTGGCAATCTTGAAAGATTAGGAAGCTTAAACTTAGCCCGGAGAAAGAAGAGATCAGAAACTACTGTCCTCGGAGTTTGAAAAATGACCTTTGATAAAAGATCATACACTTTTACATGGAGCAGATTTCAGGGTCGCAGCCTGGGGAAAGTGAACAAGCAAACACATTAGAATACCAAACACACAGATCGATATTTGTAACAGAAACCTAATTATCTAAAGTTCACTCTTCGTTTACAAACAAGAGACCTGCTAGGAGAAATGAGTTCCACTACAGCATTCACTTCCTTATCACCACATCGAGTTCAGTGCGTCAATTATTTTATAATTCACTTTCTCTCTCTCTCTCTCACTCACTCACTCACTCACACACACACACACACACACACATATATATATATATATATATATATATATATATATATATATATATATATATATATATATATATATATATATAGGGTGTTTCAAAAATTTGTCACAATATTTTGGGAAGAGATTTCTCACATCAAAATAAGAAAAAAGTTCATTTGAATGCAGGGTTGCCAACCGTCCCGATTCTGTCGGGACTGTTCCGATTTCTGACCTACTTGTCCCATGTCCCAACCAGACACTCGTCGGGACGCATATTGTCCCTATTTATTAGTTTTCAAAGTTAATTAATATTTTACTGGGCCATTTTTACAAAGGAATAACTTAATCTTTTACATGCATAGTTTTATGTATAGAATCAAGTTAACAAATTCTGTATAGTTTTCTCTCTAAACTTTGTTTATCTATCTAATATAAATAAAATGAAGAGTTTGTTTGTGTGTTTGTTTGTCTGTCTGTCTATGTGCGACCTGGGGACCAGACGAGTGGACCGAGAGTTACCAAAATTTGGTCACGGGTACTTTTGTCCAGGCCACAGATCAAGAAGAAGCGTTTTTTTTTTTTTAATTTCGAACCAGGGGGTTCTCAGGGAGGCGTTTACCCGGACCGGCCTGGGGACCAGACAAGTAGACCGAGAGTTACCAAATTTTGGTCACGGATACCTTGGTCCAGGCCCCAGACCAAAGCGAAGCGTTTTTGTTAAAATTCAAACCAGGGGGGTCACCGGGGGGGGCGGATACCAAGACACGTAAAATTAATTCAAAATGACCGATATTAGTGTCCAATCCATAGTTTTTGCGGTCGTTGAGATCAATGGTGGTATTTTCATTAGCGATGACTTGCAAATTCAGCTACCATTGGTATACTTGCCGGGAGTCAGCGGGGGGATACCGAGACATGTAAAAAAAATAGTTCAAAATGACTGATATTAGCATCAAATCCATAGTTTTCGCGATTGTTGAAATAAATGGTGATACTCCTACAGGTGTTGACTTTCAAATACAGCCCCCATGCGAAGAATGGGTATATTTAGTTAGTATTAAATAAATTGCAATTGTATAGGTTTAAATTAGTTGCATATATTGCTTATACCCAATGATGAGCAGTGGGTAAAATAAAATAAAAATAAGGTGCCGCATTCATTTAGGTTCGTGTTATTCAGCTGATTATTTACATTACTTTCTACGACTCGCCGTATGTGTAGTCGTCTCCGGGGAGCGGAAGGGGGTTCCAACATCAATTATCCCGTTCCGATTTTTTCTTAAGAAAAGTTGGCAACCCTGTATGAACGTGTGGTCTGAAATGCATAGTTTCGTAGCTGAAAACGTAAATATATATACAGTATATATATTTCTAAATGTTCACAGTTCCACTAGTATATAACACCGATCGGGTCAAGATATCACTGCGGAACTAGTATTATAGGGAGCTAGCTTTAATGCGAGGCTGAGGAATTCAGAGTTGATTGGCAGGTTCCCCACCCCGTCGCCAAGAAACGGTCACTCGACTGTCCTGGGCAGGGTTGCCAGTGCGTTGTGAAAAAAATCAGCTAATACTCACTTAATTCAAAGAGTTTATGCAATTATGTAATCCCTATCGAAGATCTCTGTATACGTGGACACACGCAAATTAGGCTGTGACAACAAATGCTTCAGTTTTTTCTCCCTCGCTTCTTCGTCGCACTGCACTATGGCCTTCCTTATTACTTCTCTAGCTTCGCTGTGTATAGTTTGCCCTCTCTTACGCTGTGAAGCCATTGTCAAATGAATAATAAGTAACAAAACCGCAACCACAACAGCACACAACAAATAACCAACTCACACTAACTCTTCAGAATGACATTCATGTGACAATTTTTTAACCCTGGAAAGCTGACATAGAAGGAGGGTAAAGGAGTTGCAAGAGTCAGGCAGAAAGATTGTTGAAATTTTCCCCCCTTTACCTCAGCCCCCGCTGGTAAACAAGCTAGCTCCCTATAATATGTAAACTATCCAAATATCCATCTTTAAGAATTTCTGGTACTTGCCTAATCATTTTTAGAGATGCTGTTTGGGAGTACTTGCTCACTTTCCCCCTACCTCTCCAAAAATGTTTTGTGCAAATACTGAAATATTCGTAAACATGGATATTTGGATAGTTCATATACCAGTTCCTCAGTGATGTCTTGACGCGAGTACGATAAGTTCCATAGTTAGTGGAGCTATGAACCTTTAAAGTTCACTTTTCTAGTTTTCAAGTTCCCTTTCAAGTTTCCGGCACTCTCCAACTCCAAAACTTTCCACTTTTGAGTACAGGTCCATATGATTTTTTTTCTTATTTTGATCTGGGAGATATGTTCCTAAAATATTTTGATTTATGTTTGTAACAACCTTTATGTACAGTATATTAGTAGTGGACTCAAAAACAGTTTTTAAAAAATCAGTTCAGTTTTCTATCAACATCAGTTTGGTTTTAATAGCGGTTTTGGATTTTCTATCAGAAACGGTTTCGGTTTCATATTTTCTAGCGAAAACGGTTTCAACTGTAAACCGGCTTTTTATTAAACAGGTTTCGGATTTCTATTTAAAACAAAAACAGTTTTTTTTTTTTGAAAAACTGATCTGGTTTTGGGGAGAAAACGAAAATTCGGTTTTTCAGATTTTCTAGAACTGGATTCCTGTTTTTTTAAAACCGGTTTTGCCATCCCTAATATATACTGTATACAGGGTGTTAATGAATTATACCGAAAAACTGTAAGTAGTGATACCTCACATCAAAATAAGAGAAAGAGTTCATATGGACCTATGGCGAAAAGTGCATAGTTTCAGAGCTAGGGCTGTCCAAAATCGCGAAAAAGCAAAATTTCAATTGACCCTATTTCGAATTCCAGAAACTGTAGATTGTGGTTCTTATCAGCGTAATGGAAGCCACGCATATTCAATCCAAAAGTGCATATTTCATCAATTGTCGATAGGTGTAGAGGGTATTCCCTACAGAGGGTAATTTTCAGATATGTTTTCAATAGAGTTTTGAGTTATATCCTGATTTCAAGAAAGGTCCAAAGTAGGCAGGAGGTAAACCTTGACAGCAATGGACATCTAATGCTTCGGAGCGAAGGCAGAAGTGTTAGAAACTGGCAGCTCCATGTTTCTTTGTGTTCGGAATAACGTGTGATGAAATTTATTTCGTGACGGTATATTTCACGTTTTCTTCACTTATAAGCGTGAAAGAAACATCGCACCATGCGTTTTCACAAGTACAAGAGACCGTGCTGCTGACGATCCTTAACACTTCCGACATCGCACCAAAGGATTCCGTGTTCACTGCTATCAAGGCTTATCATTTGCCTACTTTGGACCAATCATAAAATCAGAGGATATCTCAAAATTCGGTTGATGGCATGTCTGAGAATTTCACCCTGCAGGGAATAATCTGTGCACTGTAATGACTGTAATGTCTCGTGTCAGCATGTCACAGAATGGTGTCGAAAGTTTGGCTGACAGAGAAAACGTCACCTATTAGGCACACTGTTGAAGCAGTTTCGCTTGGACAAATCGACCACCCTCCCTACAGCCGGGATCTCGCTCCAAGTGACCGTTACCTGTTCCCACACTTGAAGGAGCACCTAGAAAGCCGTCTCTTCGCTTCAGACGAGAAGGTGAAACGCTTCGTGACAACGTAGATGAACACGCAAGGACATGATTATTACCAGGAGGTAATCTTACAAACTCATCTCACGATGCGACAAGTTCCCCAACCAATATGGACACTATGTCAAAAATAACCTAATTATGTACTGTCTGTTGGCAAGGGCGCCGATTTCTCTGTAAATTTGGATGGGGGGAGCATTCAGATGCAGGAAGCATATATGAGGATTTTGAGACAAATTGCATTCAAATTATGCCATATATTGTAAATTTGCAAATAAATGAGGGGGCCTACATGAGCTTTGGGGGGTCCCCTCCGCTCCCCCAGGATCGACGCCCTTCTGTTGGCTATATTGGTTGTATGAAATTATATATTCGTTTCACTGCAAGCTTTATAACTTTACTACCTGATCACCCCTTGTAGTAATAATAATATTTTCCTATACTGTCAAAAGTGCGATACAAGACAGAAACTGCTATCCAAAACTTGTTTCGTTATAGAAAAATCTAAATAATTAATTCATTAATTAATTAATTAAATAAAAATACTGATGTACTTCTTTTATCAACTTTAAAGAGCCAATTGAACCAAACTTGGAATTTTGTTTTCCAGATTAACAAGTCACACTTATGTGCATAAAAAACGCTTTTCTTTCTCAATATATTATCATTAACACTTAGCCCTATACGTTTGTCTACTGGTTAGCGCCTGCGTCTTTCATGTGCGTGGTCACGGTTTAGAGTCGACTACTATTATATTAATAGGAACAAAAATAAGTACCGGTACTGTTACTTTGTGCAACATTAATTATTCAGGGTCTGAGATGCCCCGCCAGAGTATATGTAGGGGTGGGGCCGCAGTGGCTCAGTGCAAGAGCGTTCACCTCTGGTGCGTAGGGTTCCTGGTTCAATTCCAACTCCCGCTAAACAGACTTTGTGGTAGACAAACATTGTGTGCATGGATTTTCTCGTTGTTCTCCTGTTTCCTTCTACTTTATCAATTCCACCATTTTATTCATTTCTCATCATCACCATCTCCTTTAACCTAGCCAGCATAACCTTCGGACGTAAAATTCAAAGATTTCATTTCACTTTTTTTTTTTTTTTTTTTACCAGAGTATAAACACCAGTTTTTTTTTTTTATTTTATTGAATGTCGTAAATTGTAGACTCACTTTGTACATATTTCTTTTAACTTTTACTTTTATAAATTTTGTATTTTATAGATAGAACTCTCAAAACGACACATCAGATGTCATTGACCCTAGAGAAGGTATTGCTTTCTGTGGCTAGTGTATTTCCAAATAGAAGTGAAATTGCATTTTTTTGTATAAGATATATGACACCGTACAAATATTTGAAAATGAAATGAAATCTTTATGTTTTACATCCCACGGTTATGCTGACTGGGCTAAAAGGAGACGGTAATGATGAGAAATGAATGAAATGGTGGAATGAAGAAAGTGAGAGGAAACGGGAGAAAACCGAGAAAACCCACGCACATGGTGTTTGTTCACTACAAAGTCCAGTTGACGCGAGCCGGGATTGAACCAGGGACCTCATGCACTAGAGGTGAATGCTCTGTCACTGAGTTACCGCGGCGCTGTGTGCAAACATTTGTTAGAGTAAGTATTTGATATAACATTTTACTTGAAAACGCCAATACAAGGATCAATTGTACTATTAAAGAAATTACCAACAGTCTTGAACACAGTTCGAAGGGGATACAAAAGAAGAAATTGCAATTGATGAAAGTAAAGATCAATTTGGAAAAGAGTTGTTACTCAATCACTAGTGGCGAATTTTGTGAGGCAGTGGCGGATCCAAGGGGAGTTATAGGGGTTATAGCCCTCCCCTTGACGCTCAGGTATACACTTGATAAAATGAGCTTCAAGCCTGTATTACACTGGATAAAGCAGCAAATTATGGCTTAGCCCCTCCCTTGATCATATCCTGGATCCGCCACTGTGTTGAGGAAATACATGACAGTGGCAATGTGGAAGAAGGAGGTGATAGTTATTTTTAATGTAGTTTTTTAATTGCATATGTGGAAATGAAAATAGAAAAAAAGAAGCCGGAAGTAAATACATTCATTGTCTTCGTAAAAAATTCATATCCAGTCTCATATTTCTCAATTTGACTGTAGTAATTTCTCAGCAGATTTGCGTTTAATCATTCAACAAGTTCATATGCATTGGTAATTTTCTAATAGAGAAACAAACAGAAGAACACTAACTTGACCTTGGAATTAAAAAAAAGAAACAATACTCTATATAAAGTTAATATTCACGAAAGAAACAATTGGTGTTTGTCAGACCCCACAGGAGAGTAAGTGTAACTAATTTTCACGAAAATAGTTAATAGTGACACTAATTAGCAAAGAAACAGCAATTTTGTTCCTAAAATTACTACTTGGTAATAGAATTGCTGAGAATTTTCTCGGAGGTGGTGAATGTACATAATTCTGCTTTCCGATTACAAGCGGAATGATGCTCCTAAGTTTCTTCATATGTGAATAGCAATGTAAAGAAACAAATGGCCTTTACTGTGCAAAAATGTTCTAGCTCGTGGTAGATTTGCAATCTTCTCTGTTGGTCGCAACGCAGCATTGTCTCGGAATTACTCATGTGCTAGGTGTCCAGATTTGATTGAATAGGGTCCCTTTGAGCAGCGAGGCTATATGAAACGTGGAACTACAGCTTAACGTAGAATCCGAATCACATAGTAGCCTACTTGCAATGGTAATATTAGGTAACCTATTTGCAAGGGTAATAGTAGGTAGCCCACTTGCAAGAGTAAGAAGCCTCTTTGAAAGGGTAATAGGGGTAGACTACTTGCAAAGGTTTTAGGTAGTCTAATTGCAAGGGTAATAGTACGTAGCCTACTTGTAAGGATAACAGTAGATAGTCTAATTACAAGGGTATTAGTAGTATTAGTACGTAGCCTACTTGTAAGGACAATAGTAGGTAGCCTAATTGTAAAGGTAATAGTACATAGCCTACTTGCAAGGATAATAATAGGTAGCCTAATTGCAAGGATAATAGTACGTAGCCTACTTTCAAGCATAATAGCAGGTAGTCTACTTTCAAGGGTAATAGCAGGTAGTCTACTTAAAGGTAGCAGTAGGTAGCCTACTTGCAAGGATAATATTAAGTAGTCTACTTGCAAGGGTAATTGAGGTAGTAAGGGTTCCGCGGTGGCTCAGTGGTAGAGCGTTCACTTCTGGTGCTTGGGATCCCGGGCTCGATCCCAGCCCCCGCCAAATGAACTTTGTGGTGGACAAACACCGAGTGCGTGTGTTTCCTCGGGGATTTTCCGTTTCCTCCCACTTTCTTCATTCCACCATTTCATTCATTCCTTATCATCATCGTCTCCTTTAGCCTAACCGGCATAACCGTGGCACGTAAAACTCAAAGATTTCATTTCATACTTGTAAGGGTAATAGTAATTGCGAGGTAGTCTAATTGCGAGGGTAATAGTGTGTAGCTTACCTGCAAGGATAATAGTAGGTAGCCTAATTGCAAGGGTAATAGTATGTAGCTTACTTTCAAGGGTAATAGTAGGTAGCTTATTTGCAAGGACAATAGTAGGTTTCCTAATTGCAAGGATGATAGAACGTAGCCTAATTGCAAGGATAATAGTACGTAGCTTATTTGCAAGGACAATAGTAGATTTCCTAATTGCAAGGATAATAGTACGTAGCTTACTTTCAAGGGTAATAGTAGGTAGCCTATTTGCAATAATAATAGTAGATAGTCTAATTGCAAAGATAATAGTACGTAGCCTTCTTGCAAGAGTAATATGGGTAGAATACTTGCAAGTGTAATAATAGGTAGCCTAATTGCAAGGATAATAGTACGTAGCTTATTTGCAAGGACAATAGTAGGTAGTCTACTTTCAAGGATAATATTAGGTACTCTACCTGCAATGGTAATTGAGGCAGCCTACTTGTAAGGGTAATAGTAGGTAGTCCAATTGCAAGGGTAATAGTAGGTAGCCTTCTTGCGAGGGTAACAGTGAGTAGTCTACTTGTAAGAGTAATAGTGGGTAGTCTAATTCCAAGGGTAACTGTAGGTAGCCTACTTGCAAGGATAATATTAGGTAGTCTACTTGCAAGGGTAAATGGGGTAGCCTACTTGTAAGGATAATTGCGGTAGGCTACTTGTAAGGGTAATAGTAGGTAGTCTAATTCCAAGGGTAACAGTAGGTAGTCTACTTGCAAAGGTAATAGTAGGTAGTCTAATTTCAAGGGTAATAGTAGGAAGCCTACTTGCAAGGATAATATTAGATAGTCTACTTGCAAAAAGAGAAAGAATGATAAATTTCGGAGAGAGAGGTAAATTTTTGAGGAAGATTTGTAAATTTTGGGGGTAAATGGTAAAGATTATTTCCTAATAAGAGAGTAAAATCAGCACCTTGATCCAAAGTGGATCGTTATTGACTCAAAATGTTAGTTTTGACCTAAAACATGTTAAAAGAAAGTCTCGAATCCCTACTCCCACCCCATATCAAATTATTGTATCAAAGATGGTTAAATGCAAGGTTAAATGGGGTAAACTACTTGTAAGGGTAATAGTAGAAAGTCTAATTGCAAGGGTAATAGTAGGTAGCCTACTTGCAAGGATAATATTAGGTAGTCTACTTGCAAAAAGAGAAAGAATGATAAATTTCGGAGAGAGAGGTAAATTTTTGAGGAAGATTTGTAAATTTTGGGGGTAAATGGTAAAGATTATTTCCTAATAAGAGAGTAAAATCAGCACCTTGATCCAAAGTGGATCGTTATTGACTCAAAATGTTAGTTTTGACCTAAAACATGTTAAAAGAAAGTCTCGAATCCCTACTCCCACCCCATATCAAATTATTGTATCAAAGATGCCCAAAATTTAATTTTTAAAAAAAAAAATTCTATTAGGCGTGGTCCACATAATTTGAAATTTTCACAGATCGTACATACTATGTAGGTGTAAATGTGGACATTTTTTAAAAAAAATCGATGCGTTTTTTCTTGGATTGAGTGTAGTTAGGTTACAGTGGATATCCCTGATAGTGACAAGTAAAACATACATTTTATAGTTAAATCGACCATCTTTTAGGTATTCTTGTTACTCATATATGCCGGTAATTCTGCAGTCTTACCAAGCACTTATTCCCTTCCGTGTTTGACTCTTATTGGCTCTTTACACGCTTGCGCCGAGAATAAAATTGTGCTTGGACATTATACGAGGGTAGTTTCAAAAGTTTTCTGTCCTGATACAGAAGTATCAAGACACTGGTAGTGCCATCTATGAAGGAAATAATGTATTAGTTTCAACTGTCTAGCTACGTCAGTTGCTTGAAGACAGTAATTTTAAAAAGTCGATATGCGTTGAGTGTGCCTTCTGCATGACGATGCTCTAGTGCACACGGTTGCTGTTCGCAAGGCTGCTTGCATTGAAAGATTGTTACTTCGAGAGTATTCAGTGCTCACTCTACAACTCAGATTTACGACCTCGTAGCATTGTAACCTTGGTAACAGTAGCTTATGGAGTGGAGCATTGTCATGCAGTGTGCGATTCAAACGACTGTCTGCAACGAACTGATTCAGCCAGGCAACTGAAACTGATTCATAATTAATTCCACTATATGCCACAAACGGCTTACTATTGTGGCACAATATTTCATTTTAAGGGCGAAAACTTTTGGAAATACTGTTGTCGTCAGTCAGTTGGAATGTAGTGATGATTTAAGAAGGTTTTCCCCAAAGGTAGACTTTCAATATGCCAGGGGTGAAAGTAGCAATACAAAAGTACTTGTAAACTATGTAGTACTCGTAAATCTTCTTGGATATATGCCCTGGGGATAATTTCGTAGCTCGAGGGAAAGTTCCCCTGGAACAACTGTCTAAAATAATCTAATTAACTCCATTGCCTATGAAACCCGGAGTTTCAATACCATCTGTCCTTAGCCAACTGGATTCAGTTTCTACTTTTATTTCCATTTCTTCGAGACCCACCTCTTAATAGTGTCCTTCCATCTGCGCATAGGTCTTCCTAATGACCGTTTTCCGATTGGTCTTCCAGTCAAGACTTTGAAAGCGTTTCTACTTTCTTCCATTCTAGCTACATGACCAGCCCACCTAAGCCTCCTAGACTTGATAACTCTAACAATATTAGGTGAACCGTATAACTTATGTAGTACCTCGTTATGAAGTTTCCGCCATTCCCCATTCCCGTTTCTCTTGAGTCCGAATATTCGTCTCAGGATCTTGTTCTCAAATACTTTCATTATATTCTTCCCTAAAAGTAAGAGACCATGTTTCGCAAACACACAGAACAACAGGCATGATTATCATTTTTATATTTTAAGCTTCAGATTCATCAACAGACTTCTAGACGAGAAAATGTTTTGAACTGAATAATAACACGAATTTCATTGCTTTTAGTTGACATTTAATTTCTTCGTGAGTATGGTTACGGCTGGTTTGCGTTTCCATACAAACCATAGCAGTGTGTCTTTCAATTTTGTTCACCCTGTATATACATATAGATAAATATGATTCTAATAATGTTGCACCAGCATTTTGTTTGAAAGCTGTCTTCCCAAACAACTATATTTATTATTACACGATGACCCTTCTTTGAGATGAGTTAAAAAATAAAAACAATTGTACTTTCCAAAACACGGTCATTAGACGTATCCAATAAGTGCCAATTTTAAACACGCAAACACCTCAGCGAGTCACAATTCGATTCGCTGGATGGGTAGCTCAAGTAAAGAGTCTGACACAACTTAGTCACGCGCTTGTTCAAGAAACAAACAAGTCAATCACAAGAAGATCTCCAAGAAAATGACTTGATCGTTAAAAAAAAAAAAAAAAGTCCCCGACGACAAACAGTCAGGGTCACTCAGAATAGATAGGCACGAACAGCAACAACAGTAGATATTAAGTTTCAAAACATGTGAGTTTCGTTTCACGGTCTGAAACTACGGGTATACTTCCAAATTATGGGAATGCTCAAACTTGAAGTGCTACATCTATACGTACTGGTCACCATAGAGCAATAAGACTGAAGATAGATCCTGTTTCTCGGACGCTGAGTTCATATATATATATATATATATATATATATATATATATATATATATATATATATATATATAACATTAATCACTATGCCGTACTGCTTTTGTTCTATGGCAATAAATGTTAAAACCAAAAACTGTTAATGTGACCCACTCCCACTCCTGGTTTGAATTAATGGGAGAACATTTCATCACGCTTTTCGCGTGTTAGGTAATTTCTCCTAAGACATGTTATTAGGGAATGATGTTTTAGTATCTCAGAGAGCCCAAATTGATTTGAATAGGAGCGTTTTATTGTTAAGGAGATTTGGAAAACATCCTAGATTTGCTTTAAGCAATGACAGAGACATTTCAAAGGAATTGTCACCACAAGCTAATAATTTGGTTTGTAATAGAGGTCCAAAATAGATCACTCCCTCACAAAATAAGTATCGTGAAGATGCTTGTTGGAAAAAGACTTAATTCTAGCGATACCGAGAGCGGAAGAGAGATGGAACTTATTCTTGGGACGACGACTTGGGGGACGATTGCAAGAAACGATATTTCGATGTCTATTGCCACGGAAATAATAATCAGGAGCGGATTAAGGGTGGAGCCAATGGAGCCCAGGCTCAGCGGGCTCCCCCAAAATTTCTCTCTTTAATACTAAAATGTAACAATCAACTTACAGGCTTCAGACCCATGCTAATTTTTTCCGCTCGTGGTATCGCTAGAATTAAGTCTTCTTCCAACAAGCATCTTAACGACACTTATTTTGTGAGGGAGTGATCTATTTTAGGCCTCTATTACAAACCAAATTATTAGTCTGTAGTGACAATTCTTTTGAAATATCTCTGTCATTGCTTAAAGCAAAACCAGGATATTTTCCAAATCTCCTTAACAATAAAACGTTCCTATTCAAATCAATTTGGGTTCTCTGACATACTAAAACGTCACTCCCTAACAACATGTCTTAGGAGAAATTACTTAACACGCGAAAAGCATGATGAAATGTTCTCCCATTAATTTTGAAACGTACAATTGTTATCTTGTTTATCAAATGAGAATTCTGACTAATTCCTTTTATTCCTGTGTGAATATTCAATATCTTAGCCTTAGGTAAAACTAAATCCTCTCTAACTAATCAAGAATCAAAAAAACATTTTGCAGAAATTGACTATTTTTGAAATTTATTTCATGTCAGCATTATGAGATATTATTTTAAGCAGAATAGATAGAACTAGTCAGTATCTCTAAAGTGAAAACATGGAGCTAGAAACTGAGGTCAATGTACTTGAGTCCTTGATCAGATACATTTCTTCCCGTAGAGAAAAGTTTGCCGAAATGGAAACATCCGTGAAATCATAAAGTGGACTGCAGAAGTACAGTGATGAAGTGAAAAGAAAAATCCGTAGAAAAGAACATTTTTGTGAAAGTGGCTGACAAGAAGCGGTGTTATTAGGGAGTGATAAATTTCGTGTGGAAACGCTTTTTCCGATCATAGATAAACTCACTTCAGAGCTACAGCGAAGGACAGCTCAGTACAAAAATCTTCACGAGACTTTGGGGTTTCTTACCAAATTTAACTCCATGAGCGAAGAGGATATAATCAGTCATCAGTGATTTTATTCTAAAGTACAATAGTGACGTGGACTCGAATTTTTGGGAAGAGTTGCGTCATTTCTTATTGTATATTGCTAAAGAGTACGCCCAAAATAACAGTGCGAGTTCTCTTACGGCAAAAAAAAAAAAAAAATACTTTTGATGTTATATGAAAGTAACTTAGACACAGTTTTCCCAAATGTCTGCATCGCGTACCGAATTTATCTATCTCTTTTTGTTACAAATTGGACTGGAGAAAGATCCTTTTCTAAACTTAAATGGTTGAAAAAAAAAAGTCTAGTGAGGTCTCACATGAAGCAGCGGAAGCCTAATGCTCTTGCCCTGTTATCTGTTGAATCATGTCCGATCAGAGAGTTGTCGTTTAATGACATAATAGAAATCCTTTTCAGAGCAAACATGTAGGAAGAAAACATTTCTAGCAATGTAGTCTTGTACAGCTTTACTTATTTGTATATGATTTTTCTCCTTTTACTCTATTAGTGTTTTTGCAGGGACTGTTGAGTCAACGGGTCGGGTCGGGTTGAAGGGTCGGTATCCTTAATTGTCTACTAAAGTGTCAGAAGTCTACTACCAATTCGGGTTTCAATATTAACCCCTTGCGTTCCACGAATCTCTTTCCTATATGCGTGTTCTAATACCAGGTCATCAGTTACTATTAAAAGACCGTTTATACCGTTATATAGGGCACAGTTATTGTGTATGCGCGAGAAGAGCATTCACATTAGTGACTGTTAAAAAATATTTGCATTGTGGAACATTTGAACTGAAATAGGGAAATTTTGATGTTCTGAAGGGATTTTATGCTCCTTTAGGTTAGCAACACTCACCGGAGATCGAAGACAAACTTTGCTTTCTTTTTTCCGATCTCGAAGTTGCCAATTGTTTTTCGTCAAAACAAACACATGTGTGTCGTAATTGAATGCTCCCTTTAGGCTTGACTTCTACTGAAACAAAACTTTATTATTGTTATTATTATTATTATTATTATTATTATTATTATTATTATTATTATTATTATTATTATTATTATTTTGCTTTTCTATCAGTAAGGTGCTACCACCTAAGGAGAAATAGTACAACTAATTTGTGCCTTGCATCTACTAAAAATCTTCATCATCTCCAGGATTAATACAACACTTAATAAAGGATATGCTTTCTCCTCATGGATGTTACTGGTATTTTGCAACTGAGTATTTTATGGCATCCATCTGGATATCACTGGTATTTTGTAACGAGTATATTTTATGACATCCCATGGATGGCACTGGTATTTTGCAACGGAGTATTTTATGGCATCCATCTGGATATCACTGTTATTTGGCAAAGAGTATATTTTATGACATCCCCATGGATGTCACTGGTATTTTGCAACGGAGTATTTTATGACATCCATCTGGATATCACTGTTATTTTGCAACGAGCATATTTTATGACATCCTCATGGATGTCACTGGTATTTTGCAACGGAGTATTTTATGCCATCCATCTGGATATCACTGTTATTTTACAACGAGTATATTTTATGACATCCCCATGGATGTCACTGATATTTTGCAACGGAGTATTTTATGCCATCCATCTGGATATCTCTGGTATTTTACGAGTATATTTTATGACATCCTCATGGATGTCACTGGTATTTTGCAATGGTGTATTTTATGATATCCACATGGAATGTCACTGGAACGCAAGGGGTTAGTTGGAAATTATTACTCTGTACAGACCAAACTCATCTATGTGTTGTGTTTATGTCACGCCGCTACTTGTTTTTGATTAGAAAATGAAATGATCTACGATTTTTTTTAAAAAAAAAGCTAGTTTAAGTTGCCGTAAAAATTTGCTTCTTTTATTTCCAAAATCTCCGACTTTCAACCAAACAGCTCAAACCTGTCTTCGTATTTAAAGATTCAAGGGTATTAAAAATATCTTCCTCTGAGCGCTGTTCTTTGGAAATGTTGCGTTGACATCATAGGCTTTTCTCTACCTGAACGGATGTAAACAAATCCATGTATTCCACCGATAACAGCTGAAAGCCTCTCCTGCCTGCCCTTTAGCTTTCTGTTTTGTAATCCGAGTTTGACTAGAAAGCTCTATGCATATATTGGTTGTTCTGTACTTCTGAAAGCACCGAAGTTATTGGTTTTAATCTTCCGTTTTACGACCCACTGTGTACAGAAACTCACATCATCTTTGTCGTTCGAAAACTTCCTATAAAGTTTTCTCATCTTGGATCTAGGATTTCCTCCTGCGTTTGTGGCAGGATTATAAAGGACGAAGTTTATATTTGATTTTAGTTAAGCAGCCGTATTGGTTTCCTCAGTCCGTGGATGAAGTTTTATGTAATAATTACTGGCGCAAATCCCGGGAGGGTGAGGGGGGCATGTCCCCTCCAATCTTGGAACTGAGGGGGACTGTGTCTCCCAATAATACGATTTTAAATGTGTTTTGGGGGAGAGAAATTTGATGATTTTTGTCCGATTGCCACAAAGGAACGTGAGATGAAATTGATATCCTCCAGAATAAGCCTCAAATCTGCTCGCCTCCAAACGTTGAAGACAACTCTGATCCTCCACAACATTGTTTTTCAACTTCATAAATATTTTGGTCATCGCAAAAAAAAAGAAAAAAAGAAAGAAAAAAGAAAAAGAAAAAGAAAAAGAAAAAAGAAAGAAAGATTATGGGAACGGTCTTACCCTTCCCTCCCAATGTTGAAGACAGATTTGCGCCGCTGATAATACAGAATGCCCTGGCTTCGCATTTGGGAGGTCGTGGGTTCGAATCCCGCTTCCGAACATCCTGACAGGTTTTCCAGGGTTTCCCTCAGTCCTACTAGGCAAATGCCGGGATGGTACCTACTAAACAGGCCCTGGCCGATACCTTCCCAAATCCTTTTCATTGTTATTGTTGTTGGATACCCCGTGTAAAATGGCCTCTGAGCTGTATCTGGTGATTGTTAAATAAATAAATAAATAAATAAAATATTTGTAAGGTATACACTAACTTGGTTTTCAAGATACTTCTTCATACACATTTGATTTTACTGTTGTTATGTAAAACCCTCACAAATCCTTTCTTTCCCCTACACACATTTTCTCTACTTAAAGAAGCTGAATTTTCAAAAATGATTTAAACACTTTCTCTTATTTCTGATCGGGAACTTAATATACTGAGTTTGATCTCCCTAACTTGAGTTGCTTTTGTGAGGCGCTCTATTATTGGTTTAGAAGAAAGTACCTCCCATCGTTTTTTTCCCTAGTATGTTATATCAATCAAATGATAAAAAACCCAGCTCAGCCTAGTTATGCTCAAACATTCATTTCAGCCATTTACTCACGTTGAGGATTTTATAAGTACAACATTAGAAAGTAAAATATTACACGACGTGTGTTCAAAAACTATAAGAATGAAGCGCGGGAGAATTGCCTCAGTGTGGATGTGGAGGGGACACTCATGCGCAGTCGTGAATTTTTTCCCGCCCGCAGAAAGCGTTGCGTCAGTCGCTTTCAATCGGCCAACAAAACCGGCTTCGGTTTTTTCCAAAATTTGTTCTATTTCTTGCCAAAATAGTGCTTCGTTGCTCTCCAGAAACCGATTCCGTTCCCGGACAGAAATAGTTTTAGGTGTTTTCCAAACGTTTTCACCGAAACCAGTTTTGGTGAAAAAACTGAACCGGTTTTGGAGAGAACCGAAACCGGTTTCGGTGAAAAACCGAACCGGTTTTTGGAGAAACCCGAAACCAGTTTCGGTGATAAAACCGAACCTGTTTGGAGAGAACTGAAATGTCGGTTTTTCGGGTTTCGGTTTTTCTAGAACCCGATTTCCGGTTTTTATAAAAAACGGTTTTGCCTCTCCCTAATCGGTACATTCAATTTTGAACGAGAATTTGCGCATGAGGACAGTGTTCGCGAAATTGGATTCAGGCTTTCATCTCCAAATACAACATTCCTATGTGTCATCAGGCTCCCTACTCACCCGACATGGCTCCGTGTGATCTATGGTTATTTCGAAAAGCTGAAAATGCTTCTAAAAGAGACCCGATTTTAAATCAAGAGAAGACATCATGTTGAATGCGACGGCATGGTTGCTCACCATTCCAAAAACTATGTTCTAGAAATATTTCCAACTATTGCGAGAGCGCTGGGAGCAGCATGTGCATTACCAAGGAGACTATTTTGAAGGGGATTAGTGCTTCGGATTTCCAAATCAATAAATGAAATTTTTCGAACCAAAGGTTCCATACTTTCCGAACACACCTCGTAGATTAACCTACACTTTCAGCTTTTAGAAGCGAAATTTTCGAAATCATTGGAACTCATTTATTTTTGATAAGAAGCTTATATGCCGAGTTTCATGACCTGAATTATAGAGGCACCTGAGATACTCTGTTCTTGGCAAAAGAAAGAAAAAAAAAGAGATCTTACCTTTGTCCCTTCCTTTCCTGCGGCTTCGATTTCTACATAATTTCGGGGATACTGTTGAGGTACCAAGTACTTGTTTCATTGTAATATATTCATTCAAAGATCCGCAATGTGATGGATCCAAATAAACTTGAGAGGAGAGGACTCCACCAGAATCGGCACCTATGCTTAAAATAGGTATTTCATTCAAAATGACAAGAGAAAAACACGTTTCGATAGAAATACTAACTAAAATGTAATGTTTAAAAAAATCATTTCAATATGGTTGAGCCGTTTTGCCGGGAAATAGAAATATACAACGTAAACTTCATTTTTAAATACTGTATATCCGTAACAGATATATTCGAATGATATTCCCCTGCATGCTGGCGTGCCACGATGGAATCATTGGTGTTCCGGAAGTAAATTAAGATATTTCAAGGTACTATAATGGTAGATACTGTTTCTTATATGATCGAAAATGCGAAGTAACTTGGCATTACTATCAAAGAGAGTTAAATTTTTATTTGTGTGCCGTAAGATTTTAAATGGCACACTTAGTGTGCCAAAAACTTAAGAAATGATTGAATTATATATATATATATATATATATTGTAGTTATGCTTAAGGTTTATCCTAATTGGGGTACATTGCGAGAAGTTTTTGTATCTTAAACATAACCAACTCCCTCTTATACTCCTGTTATGAAGAGTTATACAACATTAATTAAACTTGAAAATTCTAGGCGTGAATAAAAGATACAAGCCTCAAATGTGTGATTGATTTTAATGTTTCAGATTAGTCATGTGGTGTTTGTGAATCGGTTTATGTGTAGAGACATTCTCGGCAGTTGACAGAGTTCTTAAGCACATACCTGAGTTTCTTGTTGAAGATATCGTCTCACGACTGTCACTCGAGGCCCAATCTCAGCATAAGTCCTTAATTTGGTCGGGATCCAAAGAGAAGTATGTTCTTTGACAAAACAGTAACTCTTCCAAACTTTATCTGATATAGACTATGATGTTCGGAGTCTGAAGACGTTCCCAATTTCCCAGTTACATCAAGACAGTCCAAGATATAATGTCTGGTAACACTTCCCTATCCCGGAAATATCGTGAGATTATATCAAGGATGTTATAAAATAGTGGATCTGCCTATAAGTATCTTCATCCTATGAACTCAATGAAGCCAAAAAACAACCGAGCATCGTCCGAGCCAGCACGTCTGATTGGCTACTCTCGTTTCCGCCATGATTGCTGGCTCGGAACATTGCGATCTTAGTGGCTCCGAGTGGGCAGAGTAGGTGTGGCGAAGCTGTGACGTATGGCTTCACGATTTTGTTGTATAGGCAGACCCTTTATTTTATAACATCCATGGATTATATTCTTTTGCTGAGGTTGTTACCTAAAGTGACGTAGAACCACGCCATAACCCAGGAAATCGGCTTCATGTACAAGTCGGAATTTGATTCGGGCGAAGAAATCTGTCAACGCAAGATTTACATAATGAGAAAGTTCATTACGTAAGTCAAACTGTCTTCAGCACATAAAACGAATTCGCAGAAAAATTACATAATAATTCTTAACATTTTATAATACATTTTTGATCTGAATTTATGTAAAAGAATTTTTTCCTTGTTTTATCTTTAAGAATTAAATTTGAAACCTAAGTACAACACACACACACACACATACACACACATACACACACACACACACACACACATATATATATATATATATATATATATATATATATATATATATATATATATATATATATATATATATATATATATATATATATTTCTTCCAAGTGCTACTTCAAAATATTAATTAATTTCTTTTATTTTCTTTTCAGATTAACAGTGAATGAGGAATTGGAATTTTCATGATATATTCAATTAAAGGTATGTTTCACAATTCTTATTCCTAACATTAATATCACGAACCAAATTCATTACACTCGCTGCACCGAGGAATGTCAATTTTTTTTTTTAACAAGTTTAAAGCAGGATGAACTAATCACAGGAAAAAACGGGCAATTTGACTATTATAAAAGAAAAATCGGATTTGATGAAACCTGTCGCATCAGGCCATTTAAGGGTCTTCACTACAGAGAAATTAAACTACCGTTAATTTTAGAGTTTTCCTGTAATATCTTCAAAACAAATAAAAATATTTCGAAAAGCAGAAACGTAGTGAACTAGACAATACGATTTTGCATGTGATACCGTTATCACAACTCATCTATCTACTTTCGATTTGCAACTGTAGCAATTTTTGCGGGTTTTGGAAATAGCGGTATACCAAAAGCAAATAGGTGAATTGTGGTAACGGTATCACATGCAAAATCATATTGTCTAGTTCACTACGTTTCTACTTTTCGAAATATTTTTATTTGTTTTGAAGAAATTACAGGAAAACACTAAAATTAGCGGTAGTTTAATTTCGCTGTAGTGAAGACCCTTAACTAATAATGTTCAAATATTGATAAATTGTTATAGTTCAATATATCAGAGAACTAAAGTGCTACTGATAGCGGGTACGTAGCCAAGGGAGGGGGGTCCGGACTCCCCCTTCGAAGCCAAAAATGAAAAACTTAAGGAAGGATGAAACAAAAAGAAACGAGAAAAAGAAGAATCAGCGTTAAAAATAAAAAGCTGCAGCAAGCTTTTGGTTACTCTTTCTTATGAGGAGATTTGTATTACTTGCAATACAATGTCTGGAATGAGCGGGATATCCTGGAAAAGTCAGGGAATTTGAAATTTCTAGAAAAGTTACGGAATTCTCAGAATTTCTGCCAGTAATCAGGGAAATTTCAAGCTTTCGAAAGCATAGTGCCGTTCTATAACAGCATGGGCATTTTTTTAATCATAATTCTTCGGCATCGCTTCTCTGCAGTATCAGACATGTTGTTTCAGAAACAGTTTTCTACTGCTCCTTTAACCTGCCATTTGGAACAGACAGTAGTTGACTGAATAATGAAAACAAAAAAGTTATGTGCAAAGGAAGTTCTGTTAACATTTGATTCAACAGAGAAAGGAACGCAGATATTGTAAAATATTTTACAAAACATTATTGAATGTTTACTTTTTAAAATGTGTACTTGTAAAATCTTTTTCAATACTTTTTTTATTATTTTACTTGAGATTTCTTCATAGTTTGTTATTAAAATACTTACTAATATATCCTCATTTTATTGTCCTAACAAACCAATATATGTTGCCAGTAAAATAGTTTAGAATGATCAAGCCTCTGGTGTGATGACACAGTATTTCATGTCACGAACCCTCCCCCTGTACGAAATCCTGGCTACGTGCCTGCTGATAGCACTGCTCTACAATGATTTTGCTGTTTGGAAACTATTAAGGTTTTCTTAATGTTTTTGACCTGAGAAATCCAAAAATGTAGTTAGTTTTGCCCTATCACGTACAGTTTTCTTAAAATAGAGGTGAGATGGAGAGGAAAATAACCGTATAAATGTATGTTTCGGAAGAAGTACTGATTCTAATTACAAATGTAAAAAGATACTTTCGGTGCCATAGCCTTCTGATTATCTTTGAATTTGTAATAAAAGACGTGCAGTTACTTATTCTGCTAACATTGAAAAAATATGTACTGTATCTGGTAGCAATGAATGATATCACAACGCGTTACACGTTGTGAACGCAATAACAGCGATGTGTAAGCTGTGATTGCGAGAACTATAATGTAGAGGAATGGAGGCTTTTCATTGATTCCAACAAGAGAAGTTTGAACGGTCTGCTTCTTAAAAACAGCAACCAACAACCCTCTGTGTACCCATTATTCATTCTGTACATTTAAAGGAGATTTACGAAAATATGGAAACGTTTTTAAAAAATAAAATAGGAGGATCATCAGTGATTATTGTGCGGCGATCTGAAGGTGATATCTATGCTTCTTTGACAGCAGTAAGGGTACACCAAATATCCCTGCCACATTTTGCGAATGGAGCAGCAGAAAACGCAATAAATACTGGATTCATATTGATTGTCAGCGAAAGCCGCAATATAGGAAGTAAAAATGTGAAAAACATCTGCCTCGTAGACCCTTCAAAAGTCATAGTACCACCTTTCATATTAAACTGCGCCTAATGAAACAGTTTGTCAAAGGTCTGAATAAAGATGGGCAGTGCTTCCAGCGTCTAGTGACAAAATTTCCAGAACTTTCAAGTGCTAAGTTAAAAGAAGGAATATTCATCGGTCCTCAGATCAGTCAGATTTTGAACATTGTATGACAAGTGTTGAAAACGAAGCATGAAGTGCATTCAGTGACGTGTGTCATAATTTTCTCGGGAACAACAGAGACGAAAATTACAAGTACATTGTGTCTAATATGCTCCAGAAATTTAAAAGTTTAGGGTACAAAATGAGCCTTAAGATTTATTTTCTGTATTCGTATTTAGACAGCTTTCCTTCTAACTTCGGTGATTAAAGTGAAGAACATTATGAAAGATTTCACCAGGACATCACAGCAATTGAATTCCACTATCAGGGACGTAGGAGAACAACAATGTTGGCGGATTACTGTTGGAGGTACTTGAAGATTCACGAACTACTCACAAAAGGAAGTCTAGTTTTAGGAGCTTCCAAGTGAAAAGGCAGAGACAAAAATGAGATAAGTTGTTTATCAATGACCTTCAGCGACGTAAATACGCTAGTTGTCGCCAGGGGCAAGAACACGCCTTAGTGGCCCCTTATCAACCCAACCAAAACGCTCCCGCAAATATTTGCCCAATTTGGGCCTTCCCAATCCGGCGCCCAGGGCACGAGCCCCGTTTGCCCCCTTAGTTACGTCTCTGATGACCTTAATTACTTATGTTCAGATTAGTTCTGACGCAAAATGATGTTCCTTTGTTAGAAATATATCTAATCATAATGTTACTCTATATTAGCCGCGTTGCTGTGTAAATAGCACAATTTACGCAATCATGTTTTCCGATTTGTGAAAAAACCTGACGTGATGGGGGGAAAACTAATTTCATTTTCGTAATTAGCAACCTCAAATTATATAAAATCAGGTGTCAAATCAAAAACAGCTTTTAAAAAGTTTCATTTTCTCGAGCAGTGTAGTCAGAAAAACATATTAAAATGAAAATGGCGAAAAATGAATGTTGCAAAAAACACGGGGCTATTTGGGTCTCTGAAGGGGCTATTTGAGTCATTACTAGGGTTGCCAATGGTCCGGCATTTTACCGTACAGTTCGGTTTTTAACCCCCTTTCCCGGTGTTAGGTACATCTTCAAAACCGGACATTAAGTGTAATGTAATTTTTCCTCTAACTAGTCCTATTTTCTGTTCTATTCAGATTATTTTTTTTTTTAATTCTGTAGAAAGTAGATGTAGTTGAACCTGGATTCTAAAGTGAACCGCATTTGACAAACAACTGATACAGCCTATAGCGTAATTCCCTTGGCTGCAATGAGATTGCGCACACTTTTCCAGTTTTATCAGTTTTATCTGATAAGTCATTGACAACTGTCATTATGTACAGGATTGCGCACAGAAAAATTAAGCAATGTTGTCAGATGGAAAATATTTTCTCTTCTGTTATGTAAATCTGTAAGAAAAGAGCAGCGGAATACCTGAACCAAGGGCCGAATAAAATTACTAGGATTGAGCTAATTTAGAAAATACAGAGGAATTAACACATAAGGATAGAGAAGCTATATACTGCATTAAAAAAAAATCTCACACCAGTTCTTCCGAGAAATATTACAGTAAGTGATTGAAAGAGAAGTTGAGTTCAGCTATGATGGAGAAAAGTTACTATTTATAAATGAAGAAGCTAAGATTATCGTCCTAACTTGTGCGAGTAACATTAGGTACGAACAATGATAGCATTTACTGTGCATAGTCGTAGTATATGAATAAAACTAGCAGGTAGCTACATCATACTGTTTCTAATTATATATTCTAACTAGATTTAGGAAGGTTATTTAAGATATATATTGACAGATTCCATATTATTAATAAGTAAATCGTCTAATTTTGCAAGGATTATACAAGTATCCTATTATATGACCAGACGTTAACTACAGACCTCAATAAATTAACCAAAGCAAAACTTTACGACAATGGAAAAAATTATTCACTTTTTCAATTTTTCCATAAAACTTGACTAGTAGTGGGAAGTATGTATACCATATTACTATTATTATTATTATTATTAACATTAAGAATGTCATCATAAATGTTTGCTTTGTTTTATTTAGGTTTCCACCTAGAATATGGGCTTCAGAGCCCTCAGTAGCTCCTCGAACGAAAATAGGGCGGAAACATTTCACAAACATTACAATTAATAATTCTATTTATTTGGTCCAGATATTTATCAGGTGATCTCTTCTTTGATGAAGATACAATCAGAAACAAAATTGAAATTAAGATCAATTGCGAAAGGATATACCAATACACACAAAAAGGAAGATTTAAAGAAACATAACATTATATTGAAGCAGTATGACATGCTTAACCCTTATAGATTCCGGCTTTTTAAGGTAAATTAGAGACTTTCAGTCAAGCGGCTACAGCATCATCCCTATTTATCATAGGATCATGGTTCATACCTCGTTTTCTTTTTACAATAGAGCAACCTTTCAAATGGTACCATTCACATCTCCTTATCATGTCCCTGAGGCGGGAAATTTTGAGAGAAATCGGGATTTTTCTTTGAATGTATTTCTTAAAAAAAATGAGCCTCTCTGGACCCCTACTGTGTTAATACAGAGACCTAAAACTCAACTGGAAAACATTAAGGAGTGTACTAAATGCCTGTACAAAATTTCAAGTTTGTATCTTGAACAGTCAGGGCGGGAAAAATATCAATAAACCCCATAATGCCCTAGATTACTGTAAAATACCTTGATCTCGGGCAGAACATTTCCTGAGACATCCCTATATATTCTAGAATCATAGTTCGGACTTTATTATCTTCAGAATAAAACTGCCTTTCAAACGGACCCTTCATATGTCTCCATCATGTATCTCAGGCGGAAAAATCGCGAAAAAAAGTATTTTTAAACCACAAAATTCCTTTTATTCACCTTTTTGCCCCTCTGGATCCACCTTGTGCTAACGCAGAGATCCGAAAAAATCTAATAAATAGTACTCGGTGGACTGAATATTTGTACAAAATTTCAAACTTCTAGGTGCGAAAGTAAGCCCGCCAAAAAATAATGAAAATAGGCCCAACAAAAATATTTTTTTAAAGTTATGATGTCATCACCTCCTATGTGTCGACGCAGGAAGGCATGAAACCATACGTAACGTGTTCTACAGTGCCTCTAGACTTGAAAAAAAGTAAAAAAGCTTTATTGGTTCTTTTTTAATCGAATAATGAAGACGCTACTTTAGTACCTAAAAATAGGTACTAGAACTCCAAGGGATTCAGATTATGAGACAAGAAAATTTTAACATTTGGATTGTAAATTTGGAGGTATCATGACTTCTTGTATCTACTGACCAAATTATATTTAGTTAATCCTCAGTATAATATGAATTTTATTTCTAATTTCTGTTTCGATTCTAGTATGAAGGTAAACCTTCTTTGCACACAGATTTTAAATCTACCATTGTGGCAACGTTGGGCAAATATCTGTGTTCAGAAAGACCAACAGAGATTTGTGCGCAATTCGGGATCTATAGTGTGCGCAATCCTGTTGCTCCCATTCCCTTTCGCAACGAATTTGTTGTTCCGTCGCAGTGATGTTATCGTTTGCAAGGTGGCAGAGGCCGACTCAACCTAAAATGGAATAAGTAAGTTTAAAAATGCTTCAGAAGTAACTACAGTTATTAAATTCCAACTCCGAATCGCTCAATTTTATGTGAAGTAACCACTTTCAGGTTATTCGCATTTATGACAAGGGATGATGTCATAATCTTTAAGAGTATACGTAGATTAGGAAGATGTCCGGTATTTCCATTTCCAAAAGTTGGCAACTCTAGTCATTACTCTTTTATTTTATTTAAATACAAATAGTGCATATGAAGACGTAATCTTTACTACGTGTAAACCATACGGGAATTAATATTTTGTAGAACGATATCTGATCAAAATTAGAAGTTTTTCACAATAGTAAGTCAATGAGCAAAATCACCTACTATTGTTACGTGGCTATTTATAGTGACTTTTATATGCAAGAAACAAGGGCGCTGATCCCGGGGGGCCGGGGGGACCGGGCCCCCTAAAGCTTATGTGAGCCCCCGCATTTTTAAATGAATATTCAATATTTGACATAATTTGAATGCAATTTGTCTTTAAAATCTCACAAGATCTCACAAGATCTTGCGAGAATTATACATCGTGCTTCTCAAATGAAGCTCAAAGCAATATCAATATGATTTTTCAAGAAACAAGATTTCGTGAGAAATAAAGGAGATAGTGGGAATCGAACACAGATCCACTATTGCGATCACATTTTACGTCATACAACACTACGAACATTATGAACCATGAGAGTACAGAAGTTGTTAAAGAAATGTTCAGTTCACAAGCAATTGCAACGAACAAAATGTCCTACACATATCTCATGATACCATTATTTACATGCTTGGCAGCGAATCCAATCATATTTTTCAAGCAGATTCATCAGAGATAGCAGATTTATGAGAGGTAACTTTTTTCTCTTGTTTTCGAAGTGAGGGTAATAAATTACGGCGAGTCACATTTAACATTACTTTTTTTTTGCCATATTCATTTACATTATGACATTCGTGGTGGCTACTATTTGTTGACCCGTCTTCTAGGGGCTTTTTCTTATGCATTTTCTTTGCCTTTGAGATAATTTTACTATTTTCCCCAATATACGAAATATTAAAAAAAAAATCTCAATTCGTCTTACATCTAAATTGCATCCAAAAATTTTTGTTAGAAGGGGCCCAAAATTTAAGGGGGTGCAATATTACATAACACGAATAAATTGAAATTAAATCTTTCCGTTTAACGTCCCCCGATTATGTGCTTTAGACTAACGTTTAACGTCCCACGATTATGTGCTTTAGACTAAGGAAAACGGATGATTAAGGCATACGAATGATGATGGAAGAATTAACGGAGTGAGAAAGTGGGATGAAACGGGAGTACCTCAGGGAAACCCACGGACACGAGGTTGTCCTCTACAAACTTACTTGGCCAGGAATCGAACCAGGGACAAGTGGTAAGCACTCTATCACTGAGCTACTGAGCTCCCCATAATACGAATAAGAATATGAAGTTTCTGGAGTTGAATATACCGCGTGCATGCGCCCCTGGTAACAATTTTTGTGATATACAACTCAATGTCTTTCTGAAAGATCCTCTAAAGGTAGAAGAAATACGTTTTAACTTCCTGCAGCAAGGAAGATTTCATTTATGATAATTTCAGTTAGAAATAATTCCTCCGACCTAGATACATGCGTCCTTTGTAAGAATAGGACATCCTAATTCTAATTATAATGTAACGTATATTGGCTACGGTCCAGTGCTTATTCGATTATAACCCGTACTTTACATGAGAACCCAATTTCCATATAGAGCACCTGTTAACATTTTCTTGTCATCTGTCGTGTAGCAACCCTAATAAATGAGGAATGATCACGCACACAGCTCTGTTGCTGTTGATATTGTTTCTTGGCCTCAGTTCGTTTAGAAAATGAGGCTTCTACGTAACAGCGTACGTGACACCCTTTTCCACCTACAAGTTATTACAACGTTATGATCGTTTGCCCTGGCATCTCTCTGCAAACAAGGCGACAGCTAAAGACGATTTTTATTACCAACAAAATAGCAGACAGTGGAATCACTCTCCCTCAAAATTCTCCGTTGTATCCTACGAAAACCAATTTTGATACGGTGGCATTGTTATGATTTATGACCTCATCACTCTCCTTAGATACTGAAATTAGGTTGTGTTTTTTTTTTCAGTACACTGCATTTGAAGCGAAAACTGTGAAAGCTGCTAATTCATGAAGATGCAAATTCTTTATGAGGCTTACAGCTTATGCAACTTGCCACGACACGCATGTAAAGTGGGTTGCATACAATTTCTATCCAAGGCGACTATCGTTAATAAATTGCTGATATGTATATACACTGTACCTTGACCTTCTTCCAGGCAAACTCTTACTAGATGTGATGGGAGTGTTTAAACATTCTTCCAGAAGGCAGGTTCTAAACCATTTACCTAAACAGTCTATACGCTGGGCTATAAAGAGAGAAGATAGCCAGTTAATTTTTTTTTCGGTTTGAGAGTAAGCCTATATGAAAGAACTTTCCTCTGGTCTATTGGTTAGCGCGTCCACGTTGTGTAAACGTTATCCCGGCTTCGATTCCTAGTGGGGGACCTATTAATGCATTACTTCTATTCGAATTCCATCGGTACTGAATAGAGATGATTATAGCAATAACAAATTAGAATACTAAACTCTTGCTGCAACAACATTTTGGAGGCCAGCAAGGGCGCCGATTTCTCTGTAATTTTGAGGGGGCCCATTTAGATGCAGAAGGTATATATATGAAGATTTTAAGACAAATTGCACTCAAATTATGCCAAATATAGTATATTCATAAATATAATAGGGAGCCCACAGGAGTTTTTTTGGGGGGAGGGCGGCCCCCATCGGCCTCCCCAGGATCGGCGCCCTTGGAGGCCAGGGTCTACCAGCTGCTTTACGGGACTCATGCTTTTGAAGGAAATGTGTCGTCAGCACATGGGTTCTCCATTTGTCCACAAGACGCTGAATGCATGCTGCCGTGCCAACAACATTTGGTGAATACGAACGGTCTGACTAGAGCCGATACCAGGCGTTCACCCAGAATTTTTTAAAGAATGGTCCCAAGCTTTAGAGGAGGGGATCCAATACTACTACATCTATATATCATTGTACGAGTATTATACTGCACCCTAAAAGAAGATTAGTAAATGTACAGTACTTCAATCTATATTTTCAGTGGAAAAATATAGAACTTGATTGGTTTCATAAGAGAAAGAGTACAGATGAAGTGTAATATCAAATGTTGATGATACATCAATCATTTTCTTGTTAAAACAAATATAGTTTTATTGACGAAGTGTACACAGTAAAAAATTGTTGTGTTAATTCAACTCAATTTTAACACAGGGCAGTGGTTCCAGCGTGACTACCACTATGCGTGTTAATTCAACACATACCCCGCGGTGTTGAGCCGTGCCGTAAGCGTTAATGAACCACAAAATTCCTCTCCCAAAATATGTTAAATCGCCTATATGCGTAATGTGTTTACATTATTGTGAGTCTTTAAAAAAAACACACTTTAAACAAGCAAAAAAATTTACTCCAGTGACGGGGGGCACGAACCACCAACCATTTAATTACAGCGGCGTAGCGTAAGGGAACGCCGGTATGTCCGGCATCCCCTATTAATAAGAAAAAATACGTATTTCATTGTATATAAATTGTTTGCTTGTAATTATCACAATTATTTCCACTGCAACCTTCTGGGTGTGCTCTCTCGCCTTACTTTGATAAGCGGAACGTACGCATACCCGTCACTCAAATGCACATTTTCTATCTTTCCTCTTGTCGTATGCTATGTTCCTTGGGCATCCAGGCCTACTGCAAGAAACGGGGTTTTCGTCTGCTTTCTGTGGAGTCCGCATGCGCAACTACTTGCTTTCTTAACTCCCTTCACCCCTTGCAACTCTACATTTTGCTTTAGATATACGCTGGCATATCTTCAAGTATTTCCAACTCTATCTATTTTGAACTAAGCTATAGTTTCTGTACAGAGCGTATGAGCGCTTACGTCAAGGAAAGAGAACAAAACAGAAATGGCTAGTTCAATGCCTTTTTGAAGCATGTCGGTTATGTAAATAATAGTATAAAAATAGTTATGCTTTAATCGTAATTAAATGCATCGTAATTGTAATTGTAATTAAAAACAAACTATTAATCTTCATCATAAATACATAGTATGTCCAGTGGCGTGGCCAGAAACTCTTTGAGGGAGCTCACACACACAAGCATAAAAAGCATTCTGTAGAATCACGGTCACCGATCTGGTAGACCAAGAGAGCCAGCATTCTCGCCCCTCGCAAAGATTGCTTGGGCCCTTCAGTCATTAGCACATATCCCTAGGAGATGAGGGGGACATGTCCCCTCCACCCGATTTGAAATTGTGATGATTTGTATCCGAATGCCACAAAGGAAAGTGGGATGAAATTGTTTCCCTCGACTTGTTTCATTTTAAAAAAGAATCGTGTTTTTTTTTTTTAATATTTCATTATCATTTATTATTGTTAGTCTATTTTCAACTACTTGTTTAATTCCTGTAACGATTCCTATAATGCTATTGTGATCATCATAATTTTGCTCAAATAAGAGTATTGTTGCGCCATACATAGTTGATTTTCTTTCATAGTTTTGGGGAAGTCATTATTTATATTATTACAAAACAAGTGTCCTAAAATTTTAATGTGGATCATTGTGGATGCGTAAATAGAAACACAGATTTCAGAATGTGTTCACGACACTCGATACGTATCACAATTTTATCTACATCGCCTGGTATATAATATTCAACAGGTTCACCTCAGAAATCAGATTCATCTACCGTAATATGAGTTTCATCACCCCTCCCCCCAGAGTAAGCCTCAAATATGCCCTCTTCCCTCAAATATGCCCTCCTCCAAATGTTGAAGACAACTCTGATCCTCCACAGCATTGTTTTTCAACTTCATAAATATTTTGAACATCGCTTTAAAAAATGGGAACGGTCTTACCCGTTCCCCGAATGTTGAAGACAGATTTGCGCCCCTGCATTCAGTATCTGGATATCTAACAACGAAATACATACTCAGAAACAGGCCCCCAGAGTTGGTTTAAGTGTTTTCTATTTACATCTTCAAATGATATACGTATGCACTCAGATCCATATTCACGAATGGGCGTCTGAGTTTCGGACTCAAGATGACAAATTTCTAGGGGTGACTTTTTAAAAAACGAGATTGAATTAGGTATGCGGAGAAAGAAGCTGCCCACGAGAAAGAAATAAAGGGAGCTATACTGGAAACAATGTTCATACAACAGCGGGGCCGAGTTTACTTGTCACACGGTAGTGGTAAGAAGAAGCTGAGACAATTGCTTATTGGCTTCTGACGTAATCCACGCATTTGCTTCTGTATGCTCCACTAGGCCAGCAATTAGGGGGCCTCCCCCCTAAATTTTTTACAACCCTATATTTCCATCGGTATAGCTATGTATTGCTGATTTTACTAGTACTGTATCGCACAAGTGACTAACTTTGGCATCCCCATTTCGGAATACCACGCCATGCTACTGTTTAATTACTAGCCGCGTGCTCTTCCGACTTGGCCACAGAGGCGATGAAGAAAATGTCGCTTGTAGAGGGATAAATTGTTGAGGTCTTTTGAATTTGCCTAATCAGAGTGCCCCTTTAAGCCGAGTATATTCGACGATAACCGTTCGGGGTAAGATAAAATCTGCTCGCCATGTAGACCTAATTTTATAACAAAATAACGACTGTCTATTTACTTTATTTTATAGTTCTTCCATATTCACTTTCAAATGATCGGCGCCAGTTGCCATCTAATAAAGTTGATGCGTTTGTTGCTTCTAGTACACAATCGCTTAGAAAAAGAAGCAATAAAAACATCAAATGTGAGAGATAAATTCAGAACACCTAAATGACACATGCCTAGCACATCTTGTGCTGTTAGGGTTGTGCTGTTAGGGTTATGTAAAACACACCACGCGGTTTGCATTTTAAAATTTTGCGTATACCTGGATTTGTTTAAGTATTTCTTTCTACTGTGTTTGTCTGTAGCTTCAATTCATAAGCCTTTATAATTAGATGCCCAACATATTTGGCAATCACGCAGAAAACAACACCGAAGATTCTACACTTGTGTTAATTACACTTGTGTGAAGATACACACAAGATTCTACACTTGTGTGTATCCAGTACGCCTGGATTATTTGACTTCGCTTATCTCACAAGAAACAGTATCCAGTACGGCTGGATTACTTGACTTCGCTTATCTCACAAGAAACGGTATCTAGTACGGCTGGATTACTTGACTTTGCTTATCTCACAAGAAACGGTATCTAGTACGGCTGGATTACTTGACTTCGCTTATTTCACAAGAAACGGTATCTAGTACGGCTGGATTACTTGACTTCGCTTATCTCACAAGAAATGATGGTATCCAGTACGCCTGGATTATTTGACTTCGCTTATCTCACAAGAAACAGTATCCAGTACGGCTGGATTACTTGACTTCGCTTATCTCACAAGAAACGGTATCCAGTACGGCTGGATTACTTGACTTCGCTTGTCTTACAAGAAACGGTATCTAGTACGGCTGGATTACTTGACTTCGCTTATCTCACAAGAAACGGTATCTAGTACGGCTGGATTACTTGACTTCGCTTATTTCACAAGAAACGGTATCCAGTACAGCTGGATTACTTGACTTCGCTTATCTCACAAGAAACGGTATCTAGTACGGCTGGATTACTTGACTTCGCTTATTTCACAAGAAACGGTATCTAGTACGGCTGGATTACTTGGCTTCGTTTATCTCACAAGAAACGGTATCTAGTACGGCTGGATTACTTGGCTTCGCTTATTTCACAAGAAACGGTATCTAGTACGGCTGGATTACTTGACTTCGCTTATCTCACAAGAAACGGTATCTAGTACGGCTGGATTACTTGGCTTCGCTTATCTCACAAGAAACGGTATCTAGTACGGCTGGATTACTTGGCTTCGCTTATTTCACAAGAAACGGTATCTAGTACGGCTGGATTACTTGACTTCGCTTATCTCACAAGAAACGGTATCTAGTACGGCTGGATTACTTGACTTCGCTTATTTCACAAGAAACGGTATCTAGTACGGCTGGATTACTTGACTTCGCTTATCTCACAAGAAACGGTATCTAGTACGGCTGGATTATTTGACTTCGCTTATTTCACAAGAAACGGTATCTAGTACGGCTGGATTACTTGACTTCGCTTATCTCACAAGAAACGGTATCTAGTACGGCTGGATTACTTGACTTCGCTTATCTCACAAGAAACGGTATCCAATACGGCTGGATTACTTGACTTCGCTTATTTCACAAGAAACGGTATCTAGTACGGCTGGATTACTTGACTTCGCTTATCTCACAAGAAACGGTATCTAGTACGGCTGGATTACTTGACTTCGCTTATTTCACAAGAAACGGTATCTAGTACGGCTGGATTACTTGACTTCGCTTATCTCACAAGAAACGGTATCTAGTACGGCTGGATTACTTGACTTCGCTTATTTCACAAGAAACGGTATCTAGTACGGCTGGATTACTTGACTTCGCTTATCTCACAAGAAACGGTATCTAGTACGGCTGGATTACTTGACTTCGCTTATCTCACAAGAAACGGTATCCAATACGGCTGGATTACTTGACTTCGCTTATTTCACAAGAAACGGTATCCAGTACGGCTGGATTACTTGACTTCGCTTATCTCACAAGAAACGGTATCTAGTACGGCTGGGTTACGTGACTTCGCTTATCTCACAAGAAACGGTATCCAATACGGCTCGATTACTTGACTTCGCTTATCTCACAAGAAACGGTATCCAGTACGGCTTGATTACTTGACTTCGCTTATCTCACAAGAAACGGTATCCAGTACGGCTGGAACCTTGCTAACAACAAGAAATGAAATAAAAATCTTTGAGTTTTATGTCCCACGGTTATGCTGACTAGGCTAAAGCAGATGCTAATGATGAGAAATGAATAAAATGGTGGAATGAAGAAAATGGAAGGAAACGGGAGAACCCCGAGGAAAGCCACGCACACGGTGTTTGTCCCCCACAAAGTTCACTTGGCGCGAGCTTGCATCGAACCAGGGACCCCATGCACCAGAGGTGAACGCTCTACCACTGAGCTACCGCGGTCCCTGCTGACAACATGAATATAACTCAGAAATTTCAGAGCTAGTATGAAGTGATAGATTGAAAATTAGGATTTAGTGTGTCACGCATGAATTCTCGGGTACTTGTGCAGAGGATGTTAAGTCACAAAACTCCATTTTCCAGTCACTTCCGGTAAGGTATCACTGGAAAGAGAAAAAATAGCTATAGCTACATACGTATCGGGAGACAAAGTCAAATTCAAACTTGTATCGAAGTAATAAACTTATGTATTCTGAGCTATCTCAAGAAATCAGCATGCTTCAACTTTCAATTCGTTTTTCCCATAAAACTTTTTAATACCCTTTGCACCAGAGCATGAGAATTATGACTTCATTAGATACACAGTGGCGGATCCAGAAGATAAAAATTGGGGGAGGCAGATAAATATATTATGAGTTAACAATTGTTCATGGGTCCTGCAGAAGTTTCTAACTTAACTCTGTTCCACTGGATATTATAACTAGCTTGGACGTCGAAATGTGAACCTCAGGTATTGTTTTACACTTTGTATAACAGAAACACTGCAACTGAAACTAAATCTAATGTTTCAAAAATTTCCCAATAAACGCAACGCTTAGTATAAACTTTCACAAATATGTAAATAATAGTTTCAATTATGTTTGTCACTCAAAAAACTGGGGGGAGCCTCGGCCCTCCCGCCCCAAACTAGATCCGCCAGTGTTTTTCTGATATAAAGCCACTCTTATAGTGTTAAAAAGCCAGATCTTTTCGAGAAAACGAGTGACATGGTAGTAACATAATGTTATTTTCGGTCAAATAGTTGTATTTTGCAAGTTAAGACATGACTATTTCAAAACCAACAGTCGGTTTCTTTTATAGATATAATTAACAATTTGCAAAAAATGCATCACTTAACCTCACTTCTTTTTTTAATGAAAACTTTCAGTTTTACGTCCCACGGTTATGCCAGCTAGACTATAGGAGACGGTGATGATGAGAAATGACTGAAATGGTGGAATGAAGAAAGTGGGAGAAAACGGGAGAACCCGAGAAAACTCACGTACACGGTGTTTGTCCACCACAAAGTTCACTGGGAGCTAGCTGGGATCGAACCAGGGATCCCACACACAAGAGGTGAACGCTCTACCACTGAGCCACCGCGGCCCCTTTTTAAAAATCTTATTCTATAAGTTAAAGATAGCGAAGAACAGGGAGGTAAGCAGGGGGAAGGTCCTGAGAGTCCGAACTCCCACCCCCGATTTTACGACTTTTCTGTAAATTTAGTCTAATTTGAAGGTAATTTAGAAATTGTAATATAATTTATTTTCATATTGAATTTGAAGCCCCTAAAAGCTTGGGACCTTTTTCCGAAACAAATTCCTGCGTACGTCCCTGCATACCGGTAATAACTGTTAATCTAATGATTCAAGACCAGAAACTTATTATTATTACTCATATTATTATTTTTATTATATTTGAGGCTGATGGCGTGTCCTTTTAGTCTAGCACTGTTGACCTCGTTGATCTTCCATGATGCTCTGGGGACCCACCAACAGTACCAGGTTCAAGCCCTTGTCGCGGTCAAGAACCCATGTTAATAGTAGGTTCTCTCCCTTGTAAGTTTGGTGTTGCATAAGGTTCCAAAGCACAAAAACTCAACCAGAAATTATTATTAATATTAATATTTTTATTGCATACTGGAAATTACAATCTTATCTCTTCTATTATAATTTCCATAAAGTAGAAATAAAAACATACAAGTGACGAAAATAAACATAATGTAAAATTGAATACAATTAAGACATGCACAAAAAAAAAAAAGATACAGAAATCATATATAAAAAAAATCATACATTTATATAAAAGAAGCTGCTTATAAAATAAGTAGAGACGTGTTCAAATTATTAGACTCAACATTCAGTTTCTGAATATTTTACTGTTCTTACAATATCACATGAGAAAATACGTTCGAACTTAGTCTAAATTACTACTTCGTAACTTTGTCCTAATTTCTAGTGGGTGTGGCGTATGCTTTTCAATATCAATAGAACAAATGCGTACGTAACATTCAAATATAATTACTCTAAAGTGCGTGTATCCAAATTGGAAACAAAAAATGAAATGGAATATTTACAAAAAAAATCTCTCACACAAAGATTAATATTTCTTATGAAATACCTTATTCTTTATTAAGTCTTTTATCCTTTGTGGCATCCTATGTACGAGCTTAGCACATTTTGCCTTCAATTCAGCATCGTGATACCACAAATTGTTGATCTCTTTGATCAATTGAAGTTTGGTTCTAATGTGCTTCTTTAGCTTTTCTTTCATGAAGCTACAAAAGTTTTCAATCGGGTTCATATCAGGACTAGTGTCTGGCCACGGAAGAACACTAATTTCGTTGTCCTCGAAGAATTTTGTCACAGCTCTGGCCCGGTGGCATGGGGCTCCATCATACATAAAAATGAATTGTACGTCATCAAACCAGAGTGCAGTCTGGGAAAGCAGTTCTTCTTCAAGAACTTGTAGCTATTGGTCGTGCTTCATTGTCCTCTCTACTATATAATAGTCTTCCAGGCTCGAAGACAGAGATCACACTCCAGACCATGACTGAAGTAGGATGCTACACTGTTTGTTAAAGATATTCCAACTTGAATTCCTCCCAGGTCAACGTCGCACATATTGTGAACATTCATCAGACACAAAGATACATGATTCATCACTGAAACACTATTCTCCAATCGTCAGCAGTCCAATATTCTAGGCCTCGTGCCCATTTGAGGCGCTTCTTTGCCATGGTTGGAGTAGACTCTAAGTTTTGTTTTCATTCTTGACCGTGTACTTTTATTCCCTCGGCACAAAGAATCCTTTGAACACTTTCAGGTCAAATGTCTGCGCCATACTCAGCCATTTTTATGCTTAAGTCTCTTAGAAGTTACATTTCTGTTTCCCAGAAATTTAGCAACTACAATTAAATGAACTGAAACGCCATTCCAACTGCAACTTCGTGTAAGAGATACGTACAATTTTGGAATAAATTAACAAAAAAAAGTCGTCGTTAGGGAATGGAAACAAACACCAAATAAAAAAAAAAACAGAGAGTATACAAATTTAATCTTTGTGTAATCTAAAATGGAATGAGAATTTGAAAAGAATTTCCCTGACGTAGTCGTGACGCGTGATTAATATACGAAGCCTTGCAGATGTGAAATTCTTTCCTGTGAAAATGTATTTAAAATGGTATGTCCTTGGAAACTTAAAAGGAAAATAAAAGTGTCTGTGAAATGTAGTATTAGAAATGTAAAATAATTAATCTAATAAATGACTACATTGTTTAAAGAAGGAATGTGTGTAATTTTCAATCTTTTCGTATGTGATACACATCCAACAATATGGTAATGTATTTCTTCTACCTGTTGACTTGTAATTGAATTATTTCCTCGTCGTTAGATGGGGAAATTTTGCAGAAGAATGTTTGTGCATTGCAGAAATTCTTACTTTTAGAAGGTGAAACCAGCTTTAATATAATTTTCTCAAACTTGTATTTTCTGTTTAAAACAATCCTTACATTTTTACACGCAAAAATATATCATAAGTGTACATAAAATTGTTGTGCAACTGTTGACTTAATTGGTGTTCCATCTTGCACGTAATTCGAGTTATGACCAGAGGAAAATATTCACTAAAAAAGCAGCAGCACGGGAGCAAGAGCATGACAAGATTTGTGTTTTAAAGCGTTTAATTGTATTTGTATGTGAGTTATTAAAAAAAAAACTCATATCCTCACCCCAATGGACAGTTTTATTTTTAGCGTGCTTTATACAGGGTGATTTTTAAAAGAATCAGCCCAATTAAGTTGCTTGTAATTTCGTGGTCGATGTATAGTAACTGGTCGAAACTAATCCACATTACAATGTTCTGTTTGGTAGAGTCATAAATAACGAAACCGGGATCTAAACCAGTGGCGTATTTACGATTTTGTTTCGGGGGACGGCTTTGGTAACTTTCGGAGGGCTTTGCCTGAAAATGTGAAAATTGTGCAAGATATTTCAAGATTTCGGGGGGGGGGAGCTTAAGCCCGGAACCCCCTTAAATACGCCACTGATCTAAACCCATCATCTTTCGTAATAAAAGTCAAGTTTTATAAAAGTTTTACAAAATTCTTGTAAGTCTTTAAATGTTTTTACAGTTCAATAAAGATCCTCGGCACACGAAAGTGGCCTCGGAATACAGGTTTAATTGTCTTTAGCTCGTTAAACTGTAGGTCCAGCTTCACATAGCCTTAATGCTGAAGAGGAACAAGACAAACCTTAATCTTCTGCAAACGAACAAATGCCAAGAGATTCGTCGTTTTGGCCCCATTGAAGAGATTCAACGCCAATCACGAAAAGATACTTGACACACTTAAAAAAAATATTTCGAAGACCTATTCCAAGGTTAGAAGAAACGCTAGGAGCGCTGTATTACAGTGCAAATATACTATGTTTGAAGATGATGATATGCAAACTTAGATAAGTAAAATACAGCACAAAAAGTGCACCGGTTTTTGGATCGTCTGGCAAATTTTTGTTTCTCGGTTGCCGACATTATTTTGTATTGTTGCTCTACTCACAAACATTATGATTGTCGCCTTAGTCTGATTTTCCTCGCATTTCTTCAGTCTAGGTCTAGCCATGGAGCAGTTTACTATAGAGTAACGTGCGCTGATTGTGAAAACTTTTTATCAGAACGGAGAAAGTTTTGACCTGCGTAGTGTCGGAACGACCAGTACGACGATGCCCAGGACTTTTAATATTCACCGTTGAACCCGTTTCAATGAAGCCCGTGAACTGTTGATTCATTCGGTGACTCATTTCCTGACAGTTGCTACATAACTTTCTCAATTCTGATAAAAAGTTTTCACAATTAACACACGTTGCGCTATAGTAAACTGCTCCATGGCTAGACACAGACTGAAGGAATGCTAGAAATTCAAACTAAGGTGACAATCGGAATGTTTGTGGATAGAGCAACAATTTCGGAAACCAAGAAACAAAAATTTGCCAGACGATCCAAAACCGGCGCGCTTTTTGAATAACTCTTTATCTTCTCGTAAGCAAAAAGTCTCGATATTTTTGATACCTCCTCGTATACACCGTGATGGTATGAAGAAAATTATCTTAATTTGGCTATACTGAGAGACAACAAAACAGTACGCACAAGTAAAACCATAATACTCTCATCATAGGCTGCTATGGAGATATTTCCTATCTAGAACTACAATTGTATATACAAAGAAATAAAGAAAATTACGAGGGCCATCCGGAAAGTAGTACCCATTTGCGCCGCATGAAGTGCTGACGACTTAGGGAGCCGTTGGGCAAGGTCAGACCACGTCAATGGCTTGTCTGCCTGCTTTGTGAAGGTTGCGTGACGCTAGCAGTGCCTGTGTTGTGTCTGTGCTCGTTTATAATGATTAAACGAATTGAGAACCCCGCCAATTGTGAAGTGAGGGCCGTGATTAAATTTCTTAATGCACGAAACGTTCGACCTTGTGAAATTCATCACCAATTAAAAGAAGTGTATGGAGACAATGTGATGGACGAGTCGTCTGTTCGGCGCTGGTGTCGCAACTTCAACCTGGGGAGGGGGAGTACACACGACGAGGAGCGTTCAAGGAGACCATCTGTCATTTCAGACGAACTGCTGAGGTCAGTAGATGAATGCATGAGGAACGATCGGCGCGTCACAATTGGATTTTCATCTCTTTACGAAGCTTATAGACTTTCTGGCGGGAAAAAGATTTGACACCGATGAAGAACTTAAACGAGGCGTGACTACGTATCTCAATACGCTGGCGGCGGATGACTATGACGCTGGAATACAAAAACTCGTCACACGGTATGACAAATGCCTCAACTTGCTTGGAGATTATGTGGAGAATTAGTGTAAAGTATGCTCTTTCCAATAAAAATGTGTATATTTGTTAATATGTACTACTGTGTCTTTATTGCACAAACGGGTACTACTTTCCGGATGGCCCTCGTAAAATCGCGAATACCAGAAATATCTCCTTTACAGAACTTAAATGACTTTTTAACTGTAAAAGCATCAGGATGAATTAATTCCTCCCTCACTCTTGTTGCCATAGTTACTATTATTATTTTTATTTAAAGAGAAAATATTTTCTTTAATTGAACCATGAAAAAGCATTCGTAGAAAGGAAGCTCTTGACTCAATCATGCAAGGAGACATCTCTTTGGTGCTTTTCATCGAAACCTGCCTTACGCTGTAAGAAGTGCCTTTGATGGTGAAAAATGAAGTTTTTTTTAAAGAAAAAAATGTTATTAAAAAACAAAAAGACCTTCCAAGAATTTGTGATAGGTCTGCCAGTACTTTTCTAAGAGTCTCTCCAGTCGTTCATGAGAAGTACTCTTCAGGATTTTTTGATATTTAATTATACAGTAGGTCAAAAATAGACATAAAAAGATTTTACATTTATTAGTAAACCGAAGCAAAAAGTACCAAACTGTTTCTATTTAATATATACAATTTTAGATTTCCAAACTATGCTGCATATATGCTACTGTACATTCTCTATGCCTGTCTATGTTAATGATAGCACGGGACGTGGGTCGCCTGATTCACGAATTTTGTCCAGGTCTGGGTCTTGCTTTTCAGATCCGGTCTGATCCAGAATTACCCGATGATGCAGGCGGACTCGGCAACTTAGAAACAGCCGAAATATCCATTCAACCTAGAAACAAACGAAACATCCGTTCAACCTAGAAACAACCGAAACATCCATTCAACCTAGAAACAGACGAAACATTCATTGAATCTAGAAACAGACGAAACATTCATTCAACCTAGAAACAGATGAAGCATTTATTCAATCTAGAAACAGACGAAACATCCATTAAACCTAGAAACAGACAAAACATCCATTCAACCTAGAAACAGACGAAACATCCATTTAACCTAGAAACAGACGAAACATCCATTCAACCTAGAAACAGACGAAACATCCATTCAACCTAGAAACAGACGAAACATCCATTAAACCTAGAAACAGCCGAAACATCCATTCAACCTAGAAACAGACGAAACATCCATTAAACCTAGAAACAGACAAAACATCCATTCAACTTAGAAACGTCCATTCAATCTAGAAACAGACGAAACATCCATTCAACCTAGAAACAGCCAAAACATCCATTCAACCTAGAAACAGACGAAACATCCATTTAACCTAGAAACAGACGAAACATCCATTCAACCTAGAAACAGACGAAACATCCATTCAACCTAGAAACAGACGAAACATCCATTAAACCTAGAAACAGCCGAAACACTCATTACTACAGAGTTTTATAATGGACTACCAATTTCCCTCATATACGAGGCCTGTTCAGAAAAGACCGAATGTTTGTTATTAAATCTATATTATTCATTTCGCAACATTTAAAGCACTGTCCCCCTTAAAGTAGTCCATTCTACTGGAAACGCACCGTTCCAAACGTTTCTTCCATTTTCAGAAAGCCCCCTGGAACGCACTTTTTGGGATGGTGCGTAGGTCTCTTGTCGCATTGTCCTGAAACTCCTCTTTGGTTCGGAAACGATGTTCTTTCAAAATGATTTTATGTTTGCGAAACATGAAAATGTCGGCTGGGGCTAGATTCGAAGAATAAGATGTATGGTACACAACGGAAGTATGATGTTTTGTCAGATACCTGTGTGAGTACACGTATTGTCATAGTGGATATCCAAATCTGGTTTTCGCACAGTTCAGGCCTCTTCCTCCATACAACATCCTTCAACAGCGCTAAAATGTCCTGGTACAACTGGTTGTTTACCATCTAATTACATGACACGAATTCATGATGGACAATGCTTTTCCAATCAAAAAACACAACCATTATCACTTTGATCTTTGACCGATTCATGGATGTTTTTTTACCAGAAGTCCCTGAATGAGTGTCCAATCTATAAGTACATTCCGTATGAACGAAAGAACTGTATATAGGCAGTAAGAGTCTCATATACAGATAGACGTATATAACATACAGCTGAGGTATAAAACATACGTATACACATGTAATATACGAAAGACTTAGATGTCAGACACCTTGCAGCGGCATAATGCAACATCTTAGTCGGAAAAGGGCAGTACGTATGTGACTTATGGATAACGTATACTCCGTATAGATTTCCGTAGTAAACATAAGGATTCCGTATATTTGTAAAATATACTGCCGTCCGGATAATAGACTTTTCTCAGTGTACATTAGTAAATTCGTACATATTGTTAATGTGTATAACGATGTTGATATTACTGCTAAATTATCATTAATATTGTTCAACAATATCTACATTTGTAACTGATTTTTTTTTTTTACAATGATCTTAGACATGAGTTTGTACAGAAACACATACTCTTTACCGCCGCTCCTCCTTCCTGTAGTCGGCGTCTATCGCCCATGTCACGAATGCTGTCACTTCTCACATGTCAAAAAGTTCTACATGCCCCATAATTATATATCAGATGTTTGACTGACAGTAGTTTTTGTAATTCTGGACAAAAAGTTTCGATATGGCAACACTGTGTAGATTGAGAGTGGGATAAATGCCATTGGTCTTAGGAAAACGGTCACTGGACTGATTGGGTCGGTCAATATAGGTTTGTGGAGTGGCCAGCTCGATCTACCGATTTGAACCACCTGACTTTCTCTTGTGCCATGTTTTAAAGGACAAAGTGTATCAACATCACATAAGCAATTTGACAAAACGACGGGAAGCTATCACAGAAGAGTTTGAAAGGATGCCAGTACGAGTCTGTCAAGCTGCTCGTGACAACATTGTTCTTCGTTTTTAGGCATGTATTGATTTGGGTGGTGCATCAGTGGACCATGCCATGAAGAACAGAGATTAAAAATCTTGCAAGGTGGATCACTAGGTGTTCTCGGTGCTATGCTAAACGCAGCTTCAATAGTGTGGCGTTGCCAGATAGTGTCGATTGTTTACTGATGCCAGATAATAAAGGAAGTAATCATGGAATTCTGCCTGGATACTTACTAGAGAAGTTAGTCTTCGACCCTTACCGCAATTCCGCTTCTCGAACGCTAAAATCCAGGAATTTTCTTATTGTGACTACTACAGTAAACTTACAAATTTCGCAACAACGCATTATGGCGTTCTGCGCAAGTTTCGTATCAAAATCTATTTCCTTAAATGTAAATTAATATTTAAATAAAATATGAATCATAACACGAAAAACGGTCAAACAATATATCTATTTCGTAGTAAGATCGTTACTGTAAAATATTTTACACATAGAAATAAATATTTCATAAAACTGAGCACTTCTAGTAAGATCTAACAGCAGGTGCCATCTTGTGTGCTCATTGCAAAACTAATCAAGTTTTTTTCCCCTTATTTGTTACCTTTTTTGATACCAGAATACATAACCAAATCATTCAGTGTCTTGTGCTGTAAATGAAACATGACTTTATCTTATAGTACAATATTTATAATATGTAACGTTTCATTGCGCAGTGGTTAAGGCAATGAGCTAAAATATGTACTGACTTCCGGGTGGTGATCCACCTTAATTGAAGACCTAAATTTCATAACATCCCAAGTCCATTCTTTTTTCTTCGTATTTTGAGTTTTTTTTTAATGTTAACATCTATGTTTTAAGGGCCATTCACTTGCATAATACGCAAACCCAAATCAAAACCTTAAATAATAATAATAATAATAATTTCAGCTAAACAGAACAACATACCAAGTATACGCGTAATATTTTTGTCTTTCTTCTACAATCATAAAAGTACTCCGGTGGACTTGGGATGTTCTGCAATTCAGGTCTTCAGTTTTACGTTCAAGTTATGTTGCTAGTTTCTTTACCGCAGTCTTTGAAACACCGTATACATAACTATGGGGCACCCTGTACATGGTCGCTCTTTATAGCAAGTTGGATAAAATTACCAGATGGCCTCTTTTACTCGGACATGTACTTTTTTTTAACCCTAAAAATGGTCCGCGCTTATTTTAAAAGGAAAATGTCTTATTTTTTTAGGGATACAGACAAATGTTCCCAGATTCATCTTACATATGAAGCTAAATGTACTCGTATGTTTGCTAGCTATACAAATTTTAATCTTTCTACTATCTACAATGAATTTTGGAACATAATATCTATCTACATAGGTTTTTATCATTCACTTTGATTAAAATGTGTTCCCTAAAAGATAATTTCAAAATTTATGCTTAAAAAATACAGTATCTCAGGAGCCCCTCAAGTTTGAGAGATTAATTATATAAGGTATACAAACCTCATATTATAAGTAATCGGAAACACATTTTCATTCTTCCACATACAACGTTAATCACCGCCTCTCAATTAGGGATGCGCACAAGACGAGTCGAGACAGGATTTTCCTGACAAAATTCCAGTCGAGACATGGATCTTCCAATAGAGAAATATACATTTTTCGGGTCGAGACATCACTTTTACAGCACATTTTCGAGACGAGACAGACACAAATCTTGTCTCGTGCGCATTCCTACTCTCCATTAGTAATAATATACTTTTGGCGATGCTATTCTCGGTTTGCGCCCTTGAAGGACTGCCGGAATGGAGCTGATTTTCAATGGTCATTTTCCCTCTTTTGAACGGAGCAAATCATTCATACACTTGCGTTTTACTCACAAAAAACGGACATGAACCTGTCATCCAGACATCCAAATAAAACCTTGTCCATTCGATAAACATAAGAAAGATATGTTCATGCATTAAAAATTGGGTGCCATGGACAACGGAGTAAATCCCTGGGGCCCAATAACCCTGTTAACAAAAAGAAAATCAGAGACTCGCAGTGAAATAGCTATTGCATCAACACTGTTCATTGGAAAGTCATGGGTTATAGTTCATTCTCTTCAGCATAAAACAAGCTTTCCAGAGGTACTGTGTATTGGGGTCCATAACGAACCTGAACAGGGAAAATTCCCTCCAGAAGTCCCTCCCATCAACTTTGAACCCCTCTGGAATGCCCCCGGGTAAAAGCGCAGAATCCAAACGTATCTCGAAAAATACTACAGGGGATAAGAATTGTGTATATCAAGTTTTGTATTGATAGACAGAATAGATATGAGGAGAGAACGTGTATTGGAATACAAGCTTTTTCCTCATATTTTCTTCATATTCCAAAACCTGATCGAACTTATGCTAGATTCGGTCAAATTATGCTAGATCCTCATAATTACTAACTCAGGAGTTAAAAAAAACGAAGTTGAGATACGATAACGTAACTTAAAATACACAGAGAGCAAGAATGCATGGATAGAACTCAATACTTCACGCACCAAAATTTTAACTCAACTAAATTACTGCAGTCGTTGCCAGACTCAATGGCGTATATAACGTATAAATGAATGCAAAGTGTTTGTTTACATATTTTGAAAGAAAATTACTTCGCAGCATAAGCGGAGTTGGGAATCGTCTGCTGGGGGGGGGGGGGCAGATTTTTGGTCGGTCTCGGAGCTGTCATTTCAGGAATAAATATGATCATGAAGTCAGAAATAATGATGGTGAAGTTGTCAAAAAGTTGGGGGGGAGAATGGCCCCCATAGCTCCGCCCATGCCTCGGAGTTAAAGGATTAGAAAACCCTGGGTGAAGCCACAAAAAAAGCCCAAAGCCGTTCCGAACTTACTTCGGAAAATAAGACTGCCTGTATGGTTTACCGAGTATATGAATCAATGGAAGAGGATACATTTCTGGCGTTCTTTTTCTTCCCACGACCAACTTCTTTCTCATCTCCAGGTTTTACGGCTTTTTGATAACTTGCTGAAATTGTGCTAGATTTGGGCAGGATGCTAAAAGCAAGATGCTAGATGCTAGAGACATGCAAATTATGCTAGATCTAGCATCATTATGCTAGATCTGGCAACGCTGGTTCGTAGGTTTCTTACGAAAATTCCCCTCGACTGACACAAATTTGATAAGAAAATGCCCCTCGACTGACACAAATCTGATAAGAAAATTTCCCTCGACTGACACAAATTTGATAAGAAAATTTCCCTCAACTGACACAAATTTGATAAGAAAATTTCCCTCAACTGACACAAATTTGATAAGAAAATTTCCCTCAACTGACACAAATTTGATAAGAAAATGTCCCTCGACTGACACAAATTTGATAAGAAAATTTCCCTCTTCTTACCAAATTTTCCCTCGTTGGTTGAGTGTCCAATTCCTGACAGAAATTGTATTATAAGATTAATTTAGCTTTATTTAAGGAAGTGCCAATCATATTTGTTTTATTCATTTCCTTTTTGCTTTTATTTATCTCCTTTTTCCCTTTTTCCTTCATTTTTTCAGAGAAAAAATACAAGTACACCCACCCAATAGTGGTTGCAAATTATGTTATTTTGAACATATACAAGTACACCCACCCAATAGTGGTTGCAAATTATGTTATTTTGAACATACGCACACACCAATTATTGCTATTGTATTATTTCCTGAAGAACAAATAAAAATTTAAACATTTATATTGGTCACTCAGTCAGCGTGAGAATTTCCATGAATGTTCAAGTTATATTGAAAAATTCCCCTTCCCTTTTTGCTAAATTTATCTACGAAATTTACCGTACTACAAATACACGATGCCCAGAAGCACGAATCCGTTTATTTTTACCCCCCCCCCCCCCGCTTCATATGCTTTTCTCAATAACATGAACCTTGTTTGTCTAATCATCTCGTGCAAATGACTAAACAGTTTGAAATGAATTTTTGAACACGTTTAGCATAAGTCTGTTATATGGCAACCCAAAACCTCGATAGTTGTAAACAATGCCACCCAGTAGCGTATTTAGGAGGGTGTCTATCGGGCTCAACCCCCTCCCCCCCGAAATAAATTTGTTACCGTATATGCACAACTCCATTAAAATTTGTCGGCCCCCAAGAGGAAAAAATATAAGTGCTTATTCATGTGTTGTTCATAGGACCCCCCCCCCCATCGAAACAAAATCCTAAATACGTCACTGGTGCCACCGGTTTACCTTAATCTCGCTTTTAAAAGTTCACAACTCTTGATTTGATTACAGGCCCGTATCCACGGGGGGCCGGGCCAAACTTTGGCTGGCCCCTTAAAAGTTTCACGGTAAGATTGCAAATGAACTATAATATGGTGATTAAGTATAATATGATTGGATCCGGCCCTCCTAACTTCTACCGGCCCCCCTAATTTTTTGGGCTGGCTACAGGCCAGTTTGATTAATATCCTCCCAAAAGAAACCGAAAAGTTTCAAAAGGACAAAGAAAGATATGTCCTTTATTTCTGCCACAATGTTACGTATAAATGGCGTGGATATTGTCTTTTTTCTTTTGTATATGACCAGTCACACATGAAGATTGATTTCATTGGTGCAAAAGGACAAAACGTTTCCATCTTTTAACACCATCTGTTGAGTTTTAATGAATAATGATGTAAATATACTCCCTTGGGAGCATATGTCATTTTGCAGTTTTTAGTATTTATTCTGAGGGTAATTAATGGGGTAATGTACAACTGAAACAAACCACAAAATCGAACCATAATAATAAAATGAAAGACTGAAATATAGATGGAAGCTAGGTAGGTTCACTCTAGTAGCCTTTGATGTTAATTAATCACCAGAGGTCTGGGTCATCTGACCAGGACAAAATTCAGTGACAAGGTGATTTATTAGTCTGTCTTTCTTGCTAAATCTCACAGCACGATGTGGCGGTTACATTAACTCTTAATTCTGAAATCATCTTTAAAAATCTGTCTTTTTTTTTCTCCCTCACTCTGACAATGAAAACAGCACTGCTCAGATAAGTTTAAATTTCGATATGTGACGCCTTTTATTTTCTACCATTTTAATATTTTGGTGCAACATAAATGATTGAACTAGTAAATAGAGAAACTCCAGAAAAAACTCGGGGTTACCAAATGTCGGTCATGCATGAGTTTAGTGATGCCAAACTGAAACGTTACAAAATCCCATCTCGAGAGCCAGAAATTCCCATTTTGCTCTTGAATTTCCACGTTAGACTAATTACAGAGTTTAACATATCTATATCTATATTTCTCTCTCTCTCTCTCTCTCTCTCTCTCTCTCTCTCTCTATCTATCTATCTATCTATCTATCTATCTATATATATATATATATATATATATATATATATATATATATATATATATATATATATATATATATATATATATAAGGTACTTGCGGCAAATAAGGCCCAATGCAAAATTTCCTATGTTAGAAGAGGCACTGTAGGAGAAATCTGGCAATATCGCAAGTAGCGATTACTCACAAAATGCCTGCTTGACAGAGCTCGTCTTTCTGTCCCTGGTTAGACGAAACGCTGGCACTATTGAATCATCGAGAAGTCAGTTTCCATGTGTTGATTTAATTTACGGAGGAAAGATAAATATCTTGTATATTTGTGATGATCATAGTGTTTAGATTTGGGATAGTAGTTACTTCGTTTTAGTCCGAAATATGTTTATAAATAATGCTTTATAAAATGACGAGTATATGGTCGGTAAATAAGGCCCACGAAAAATCTAGTGGCCCTCATTACCCTACAAAACATGTTTACGTTGTTAAATACTTAGAAACTGTCAACTTGAATGTTTGTTAGTTTGTTATTCTTTCTTGGCCAATACCAGCCTCTGTAGTAGGGCGGTCTATAATGTTCGGGCCTAGTTGTTGACTCTGGGGGTGCGAAGGTTCGAGTTCTACATTGGGGTCTTTCATAATGTAAATCTCTAATTATAATGCATGCGAATGGCTCATATCACTGTTTCGGGGTATATTTTAAGCACATTTTCGTGCGGTTGTGAGAGTTCAAAGTGTCGTGATATCGTTCATTATGCGCCAAAGAATAGATCTTTGACATGCGAATCTGTAAACGGTGCGGTGTATGACTATATGACGAATGCATTGTCTTGGTCGACGTCGATTATGAGGAATTCATTTGCTACAAGTGTTATCAAGTATAAATATTGTTGAAAGTTAGTGTGAAATCTGTTTTCAATGGTGACTTGATTATGTCCAAGCATATTCTTTAAAATTCAGTTAGTTGCCACTACTTAACTAACGATTGCAATAACACATGGAAGCTTACCTGTATGATATTCTTATTATTTCATATCCATATTATTACTAAATGTCCTTTTATTATTAGTATTTAAAGTGCTGTAAAATTTTATGTGTTAATTGAGTTCCAGTGGTCTCTCAGATCGTAAAATTTTACTTTTCAAATAGTGGGCCTTATTTGCCTACCGTGCGGGTAATAAGGCCATTTTGTATGTTTCTCTTTCAATACGTTTTTCATACAGTTAGCTCAATGTTTAAATTAAAGTAAATATATCGTAACATAGATAAAACATTGAGAAATAAAATGTATATCAATTTATGTCTATTACGTTATAAGTATTTACGTAATGAAGCAATGTTTCTTACGTGGGCCTTACTTGCCGTAAGTACCTTATATAAAACATGAAAAATGTTGTATATCATTCACTTTCTTCAATATATGACTGAACTACCATGATGTAAATTTTCGGCCTCTTCTATAAAATCCAAATGAAATAACTACACAAAATTTCGTAGACATCAGGCGGGAAACTTCTAACACTTTTAGAACAAAGAAAAGCGATTTTTTGAAAGCTAAAATTAAGGAACTTGAAGATAATAGTAAAAATAAAAAAATTCGGGACATGTATAAGGGGATCAACGAATTTAAGAAAGGCTATCAACCTCGTGCTTAATGTTAAAGAAAACTGACGGAACAGTCCTCACGGATACCGATAGCATCTTAAATAAATGGAAAGATTTCTTTGACAATTTGCTTCACACGCAGCCAGAAACTAATATTCGCGGAGAAAGGGAGATACACACCGCAGAACCGTACATTCCAGAACCCAACTGAATAGAAGTAAAAAACGCTACAAAGAAATTAATGTAGACGAATTAGTCGATTCCGTCTCCGGATGTAGACGAAATCCCAGCTGAGTTAATGTTAGCTAGAGGCGAAAAATTGTGGAACAATATACACAAATGCATCCTCCTTATCTGGAACAAGGAAGAATTGCCACAAGAGTGAAAAGACTCAATCATTGTTCCAATTCACAAGAAAGGCGACAAAACTGACTGTAATAATTATCGAGGCATTTATCTTCTGTCAGCATCCTATAAAATCCTGTCAAACATTCTGTTAGCAAGATTGACCCCATACGCAGGTGAAATTATTGAAGATTATTAGTGCGGATTTAGACAAAATCGATCCAACCATCGACCAAATATTTGCCATTCGCCAAATACTCGAAAAGAAGTGGGAATACAATACCCCGGCATATCAACTATTTATTGTTTTTAGAAAGACATACGACTCGGCTAGGAGAAAAACATTGTACAATGTCCTTACAGAATTTGGAATACCGAGAAAGCTAATTAGATTAAGGTATATTTAAATGAATCCCTAAGTAAAGTCCGGGAGGGAAAAGTTTTGTCCACGAGCTTTCACGTCGAGAATGGCCTGAACCAAGGGGATGCGTTGTCGCCATTATTATTCAACTTTGTCCTGGTGAAAATCAAAGATAGCAACCAGAGCCTAGAGTTAAACGGTGTTCACCAGGTGATGGCGTATGCTGAGGATGTAAATTTAATAGGGGATGATAGGAGAACAATAGAAAGAAATGCAGAGATCTTATTAAATGCTTGCAGGGACATGGGTTTAGAAGTAAATGCAGAGAAAACTAAATACATGGAAGTATGTCGGGCCCGTAATACGGCAAATTATGGATGCGTTAAACTATTAAATAATACTTTTGATAAAGTGGATACTTTCAACTATCTAGGATCAATACTAAAGGACGAAAATCATATTCACGAAGAAATTAAATGTCGATTAAAAGGAGGAAATTCGTGTTATTGTTCAGTTCAAAACATCTTGTCGTCGCGATTTCTATCGAGGAATTTGAAGCTTTAAAATATATAAAACGATAATCATGACTGTTGTTCTGTATGGTTGCCATATTTTTTTGATACAAAATACGGACAAGCCTTAAAATGACGACTCATGAAAGATACGGTGCTCAAACACAGAATAAATATTTTGAAATTTCTCACGTAAAAATCACCTTTTTAAGTTATCACACAATTTTTTACTGTAATACTTATAACATTATTGGGAACTAACGACATTTTAACGATTTTCTTTTTTTTTTTCATTAACACAAATATATTAAATCATGCAATTAAATTACGTATATTAAATCTAACGAAAACAACAGTGGAATAGAAAAATGAGACATTTTAAGACCATAATCTACTTTATTAATAGTAACTAAAATACAAGTTATATGGTGAAAACAATTCTTTTCGCCTGAAATTTTAGCGATTTCCGGCTCGGAAATTTATGGGTAGCTCCAAAATCTGTCAAATATGGACATTTTTGTTTTATTTCATGCTTTGTACGATACGGACACGGACTCAAAACTACAAACACTCCGTACAAAATACGGACATATTGCAACGCTATCTAAAGGTTAATAAAATTACATTTTCAAGAGCGCAGCTAGCACTGGTTCATCCTCAGCTACATCTTCCAATTAAATAATGTATTCAGATCCAGTAAAAGTGTGTAGACATTATGAGACACTACCAGCCCCAGTGAAGATGGTAAGACTTATTTTTCAAGTATATTTTGTGCGTGTCATATTATATTGCTAACAGAGCCGTAGCTAAGGGGGGGCCAGCGGGGCGCCCGCCCCGGGCGCTGATAGCAAGGGGGCGCCGAACGAGCAAGGAGAAAGAAAAAAGTGATGGACATGAGTAAAAGACGAGTCGCCCCCAGAAAGTATTGGCGCCCTATTAGATCAATATTGCTGTCGGTTACCAATGAAATACGTAAGTTTTCTTAAAAATCTTCTTGCTCGCTTCGCTCGCAATCCTAGAGTTTAAGTAAGTCATAACAAGTTTTTACTTATTACTTGAAGAGTTGTAGATGATTTCTTAATGACATGTGGTATACAAGGTGTCGAGTAATGACTTATAGTGTACGCAGGAGCATTTTCAAAATCAGAAACGAGCAAAGTCGTTTTCGGCATTTTGACAGTGATGAGTTTGCTTAGTTCAAATCGTTTTTCTAACCAATCCGATTAATCTCGACGCACAGTGGGGCCAAAGCACTGAATTCTTGGCAAAAATAAGAATTCGCAATATGAAGCAGAAAATTGAAAGAAAACCAATTAGTTCGGTGTGTGCAATGGTTACAATAATATTATTTCGACATTATTTTACCAAAAACATAGAGTTTTACATCATAAAAGGAAATGTTCCTTATATTCGCGCCTAAATTATATAACAGATTATATGATTGGGATAAACAAACGCGTGGGCAATATGCTTTGATTTGGCAATTTACAATTGACTTACATTCTTACGCATGAAAGGAGAAAGTGTACTTATTCATTTTACAACTGAATAGTAACAAAATTGAAGAAAAGTTCTTGCTTCTCAAAATTATTTCAAAGTTGTGGAGAGCAGGGGCGGATCCAGGACCGACTTCTTGGGGGAGGGGGTGGTGAGTTGTCATACTGCTACTATTAAGGGCTCCAAACTTTGGGATGGGTTTTATTTATATATATAAAATAAGAAAGTTACATTTTCTGGGGGGGAGCGATCACCCCGATCGCCCCCCCTGGATCCGCCCCTGGTGGAAAGTTCGTTGTGACAATGAAGCCCCCAACGAGGTCTGGCGGCAAAATTCCCAGAATCGATCTATATTCAACTTTGTCACTGCGTGCATGGGGATCACACGTCTAATAACCTAACACTTGCTCATAAATTCATCCAAGCTCAATTCAAAAGCAGCATTGCATCCAGAATGCGGTTTTCCTCAAACATTTTCATGCGCTATATTTCCCAAAAGTGCAAATATGTGCAGGTGTTCTCTTTGCATACAGTAAAAACAATGTTTCCGCTACGACATATTAAAAATCACAAACATATTATGCCATATTTTCTACTAAAATGCCATTCTATCGTTTGACTATACTTTATATGCTTTCAGTATTTTCCAAATATGATAGGTAGGGGATTACCATAGGGATATGATAATGATATTAACATTATTCCAAATATGATTATTGACTACACATCACATCAACATTCTAAATATACAAAACGATACATACATGTGGATCGTGTCACCATATATTCCAGCCACTAATTATCTACACGCAATATAGAAATAGTCGCATTCAAAGTCAATTTCCTATCTTCTGTCACTAAGCAGCGCCTCTCCGGCTTCGGTGGATAACCAAATTTACACGTCCCATGAGTTCATTGCAAACTGCTATCACTTCTTTTCCTGCACACTATTTAATGTGTACACTATTAAGGTTTCATTATAACAAATTATACCCAGTCAATCTTTTATTTCATTTTTCGAGTTTTTGCTAAGAATTGCCTGGTTTGGCCCCACTGTGCGACGGTGAGAATGAAGGTATGAAAGTGAGAAGAATGAAGAGACACATTCAAGCTGCTGTTTGCGTGGGAATATTAAAAATAAAGGTAAACGAGGGGAACAATAACATTTTCGAACTTCAAGCAGTTGTAGAATAGGGGCTTAAGGGATCATAAATTAGCCTAACGAAGTTCGACTTTTTCAGACTCTAATCACTATCAATGATTTATTTTTATATTCCATTGACATATCAAATGCTTCCAATTCAGAGGAATTTATTGGGGTCATTTTTTCATCAACTTTTTGTATCGCCAGCATATTATTTTGTGCATGCGTGTCTAGTTGTGTGATGTTTTTATCTATCTACATACATACAAAACATAAGTACACACATTCTTCATATATGTACGTGTTAGTGTATTTTAATATGTTAATCAATAATAAGTACCTTAAATTCGGAACTTTCTATCATTAAGAAATTAAGAAATTACTATAATTTCAGACATATGTAGTAGCCAAAGTATATTTAGGATTTTAAGTACAAACATTGAAAACATATTCTTCACCTCCATTGATAAATATTTAGAAATTCATAAAGAAGGCTCCTTTTGAATTTCCATTACATTTTACAAAATATTTTTTACCGTTAAAAGATCGAAATCAAAATACTATTGATGTGGTCACATACAAAATAAAAGTAAGAAGTTTACAATTATTACTGGAAATTAATACTGTCGCCCATTTCGAACAATTTAAAAGCACATAGTTTTTAATGTATTGAAATCATTTTTTTATCGATAGTATGAAACGTTGTAAATAGTAGTAACTTTCCATAACTGTTCTCCTAGTGAATTTGTATATAACCAAGGGTAGTTTTGTCAAGTTTAACGAAAAGTCCAAAATAAGGCTCTTGAAAACAGCTCTTATTTGAAAAAGGGTACATAATGATCGTTTTTGGTTGTTGCAATGGTTTGGTCGTTCCAAGAAGATGAATAAAAATTCAGCGTAGCATAACAACAAAAGCTGCTTTTCTTTTATATATATATATATATATAATGATTGGTAAGGTCAGTGTAGGGGGCGCTGAATCCTACTTCGCCCCGGGCGCCGAAATCTCTAGCTACGGCTCTGATTGCTAATTATATTTGCTTTGCTGCTTTAAATGTGATGTATTATTGATGGTAGACTTAGACTACAAAAATTACATGTGCCAACTGCCAATTCAACCAAAACTTGAATAAGTAAGTTGAATAAATGCTTCAAAAGTAACTAAAATTATTAAATTCGAACTCCGAAACGCTCAATTTTATGTGAAGTAACAACTTTCAGATTGTTCATATTTTTGACGAGCGATGACGTCACAATTTTAAGAGTATACGTACTCCAGGAGGGTGTCCGGTATTTCCATGTTCAAAAGTTGGCAACCCTGTTTCCAAATAGAATTCCTTTATACACAAGCAATGACAGTTCATATGTTTTTTTTTTTTAAATATTTTCTGAAATATGCATACAATTGGTGCGTATGAGTTATTTGAATATTACAAATTCCTCAGTTAAAGGATTTTTATTATTCAGTCTTTCTATAGAGTTTTTTTATATATATAAACTCAAAAGACGCCCACAATCTGCGACAGAGCATATTGCAGTATAAAGCCAATGTATGGTGGTGCACTGGAATATGATTTCGAGGAAACATGAAGTCCTTATACAATGATATTCATATTAGAAATTTGTAGCTGAAGTGGTACCATTGTGTATAACTATTTAATAATAGATTTTAGGTTTTTGTCACGTTCTCTGATAAAAGAAATTCTTTGCAGTAGATTTAGGATGAAGAATGAGGTTTTTAGACAAATTCTAGTTTTTTTCTTTTATCTGTAATGCAAGGCACGTGTTCACGAGTCTTGGAAATCGAACCAATACATAACTACTATGTAATCAGGGAACATAGGTTTGATTCAAGAGGACAACAGTGAAATAACACAGAGAGATATGTAAGTCTCGGTGTCAGTTTCGATTTAGTTATGACGCTCTTGTTCCCCGACCTGGTAATAGTGTAGTCGCCTTTGATGCGAGCGATCCCGAGTTCGATTCTCGTTGAAGACACTCGGCCGTAAAGAGTTTTTGCAAGCCAGCCATCTGAGTGAAATTTTCCTCATTGATACCAGGCAAATGAGGGTATGATACCTTACATACAGGTTCCAGACCGTTTCTTTCCTTCCCTTTCCTCGCGTAGTGTGATCTGCCAGGGGTGTAATCGCCCATACTTGACGGCCTACATGGCCATTGATGCTGAAAGACCAGAAATCCAATTCCTAATCCTAATCCTACTGACGACCTAACATGACCATAGTTGCCGAAAGCCCAGAAATCTAATTCCTAATCCTAATTCTAGTGACGGCCTAACATGGCCATAGATACCGAAAGCCCAGAAATCTAATTCCTAATCCTAATCCTAGTGACGGCCTAACATGGCCATAGATGCCGAAAGTCCAGAATCTAATTACTAATCCTATTCCTAGTAACGCCCTAACATGGCCATAGATACCGAAAGCCCAGAAATTTAACTCCTAATCCTAATCCTAGTGACGACCTAACATGGCCATAGATACCGAAAGCCCAGAAATGTAATTCCTAATCCTAATCCTAGTGACGGCCTAACATAGCCATAGATGCCGAAAGCCCAGAAATCTAATTCCTAATCCTAATCCTAGTGACGGCCTAACATGGCCATAGATACCGAAAGAACAGAAATCTAATTCCTAATCCTAATCCTAGTGACGGCCTAACACGGCCATAGATGCCGAAAGCCCAGAAATCTAATTCCTAATCCTAATCTTAGTGACGGTTTAACATGGCCATAGATGCCGAAAGCCCAGAAATCTAATTCATAATCCAAATCCTAGTGACGGGTTAACATGGCCCAAGATGCTGAAACCCAAGAAATGTAATTCCTAATCCTAATCCTAGTGGCGGCCTAACATGGCCATAGATGCCGAAAGCCCAGAAATCTAATTCCTAATCCTAATCCTAGTGACAGCCTAACATGTCCATAGATGCCGAAAGCCCAGAAATATAATTCCTAATCCTAATCATAGTGACGGCCTAACATGGCCATAGATGCCGAAAGCCCAGAAATGTAATTCCTAATCCTAATCCTAGTGACGGCCTAACATAGCCATAGATACCAAAAGCCCAGAAATCTATTTCCTAGTCCGAATCCTAGTGACGGCCTAACATGGCCTTAGATGCCGAAAGCCAAGAAATCTAATTCCTAATCCTAATCCTAGTGACGACCTAACATGGTCATAGATGCTGAAAGCCCAGAAATCTAATTCCTAATCCTAATCCTAGTGACGGTCTAACATGGCCATAGATACTGAAAGCCCAGAAATCTAATTTCTAATCCTAATCCTAGTCAGATCTGTGACCTAGCAAGTCCAATGACGTCAATGAGGTTTGCGTTAGTTAGTGCTCACATGATCTCACTCTCAGTTCTTGAGCTCAGGAACCAGGCTTACTCTCAGGATAGACATCTCTGTTACTACTCTGAATGCCACGAGAAAAAAGGAAAATCAGAAGCTCCATTGCAAGCTAGAGGCTTTAGATTTAGATGAGGTACTTCCAAGGCTTCCGTTGCAAGCCAAGAATTTGACAGGCCTAAGCTGATGTTTGTCCTTGAAATCCTTTCGGGTTATGTAGGTACTCCAGGTGAGGCCGGGGCGCTGTTGTTCCTCCATCGTTCGCAGCTATAGCCTCTTCAGTCCCAAGCTGTTAGTTGGAATCGCAGAGATAGGAATTTTATATATTATGAAATTGGGGTGCTATGAAACACATAAATGACAGTTTTGTTGAGGTATGGTTGACGGGATGGGGTGGGGGGCCTGTTCAGCCGGCTGAACATTTGTAACAAGGCACTATATTTCTGTCCATAATCGGATACTTATTTTTGGAAGAACAGTGAGATTCACCTTCTTAAATTTTGAGTACATTTATTCCTATATTTATCGTACATTCAGTTATGTATGTTGACTATGTTAAACTAATATAGCATGTGTACAATATTTATAATGTGTTTATATTGATAATTTGTGAACTTGTGTTCTTTCCAATTCCTTTCCCTTTCTGCATTCCATTATCCTGTTCACTTTCCATAGAAATTATAGAAGCAGTTTCTGTTTTCCTGAATGCAGAAGAATACTGCACTAGATACATTTGGAACCTGTTGATTTTGAACACCCTGGTTTATTGTTTATGTGTCTGTTCGCTCTTCTCTGGTGAAAGTAGAAACAGTTCTTTACCTGGATATTTGACTAGCTACTGGCGCGCTTAGTACTAGTCCTGTTGCCAGCCTTTGTTAGAGCCAATGAACGTTCATTAATATATCGTCGTATGAGGCTTCTCCTTAATTATTCTGCACACGTGTTCTGTATTTCTAATCACCTCTGTAGATTTTTTGTGTGATGGTCCGGTTTACGACCTCTATGCTGTACGTCGTCGCTGTACACATCCATGGTATATCCATATGTGTGAGAGTCTCCTTTCTGACGAATTTGTGTGGCCCTCTCTTTCGTTGCTTAAATTTTTTGTTGTCCCGCCAAGGCTGCTTCGATCGCCACGGTTTGAATTACGCTCGTCTTCACACCCCAAGCAGCATACTAATTCCCAGGTGTACCAGCAACAGTTTGCCGCACTCTTAGAACAATACCCTAATTTTAATGTGTTCTATACGGACGGTTTAAAGAGGAAAATTCTGTTGGCTGTGCCTTTGTTATTGATGAGAGCAACTCAGAATATAGCTTACATCGCCTCTGTTTCGTATATACTGCTGAGTTTTCTGCCATTACGCTTGGCCTGGAACATCCTTTCTCGCTCTCGTTCCGTCGTGTGCTGGTTTGCATCGATGTTCAAAGCGTAATTAGGGGCCTCCAGAAGTCTTGACTAAGCACGCCCTCGTTGAAGACATTCTTCTGAGATCCAGCCATCAGCTCTAACACCAGGATTGTGTCATCGTTGTCTGTTGGGTGCCGGGTCAAGTTGGCATCAGGGGAAACGAACGTGCTGCTACCATTGCCAAGAACGCCGCCTTGCTGAAGTTGTATTGGAGCACATTCTTCCTTACTGCGATCTTTCCTCATCTTTCCACCTTGATACGCACTCACTGGCAAGTAGTTTGGGACCAGCCTAATGAAAATGGACACAGTTAAGCCGCTCATCGGAAAGTAACATACATCTTCTCGCTCTAGTCATCGAGATGAAGTGTCTTCTCACGCGTTTTCGTATCGGACACTCTCACCTGACACATGAGTATTTGCTGCGTGGTTTGGGCCGTCCATATTGTGAGGATTGTATTGTCCCTCTGAGTATTCAGCACATTCTTGTGGAGTGTCCTGAATATTCAGATCTCAGAGAACGTCACGGATTGCCTTGTACCTTTACCCGCGCTTTGGTGGATGATGATGGTATTGTTAGCTTGGTACTTCAGTTTCTTCATGCTTCTGAGGTTGTTCACATTCTCTGTGCTTTCTCGTCCCTTTATTCTCTTAATTGCTGCTACGCTTTTAGCTATTGTTCTATCTTTTATTGTTTTATCTATATTGTTCTTGTTATCTATTTTTATTCCATATATTTATTCTTTTATCATTATTTTTTTTGCTTTTAATTTTGCAGCACTTTTTGTTTTTGATATATTCGTTTTAGCTTTTCCTTGCTCTTCTATTGATGCAGTGCTTGTGCGAGCAGCCGTGTCAGTCGTGATACGGACACATGGCCACAATGCTGACGTCCCCATTCGCCCCCCCCCAACTCAGTCATAAATACACATTACTAAACTGGTAAAATAGAAATATTAGAAAGCTGGGTACACTGATCCCCTCAATGAATGCAGCCTAAATTCAAAAATTTTAAAAAATGTGGAGCAACATTATCTTTCGAGCTTAATACTGGAATACTGTTTAGTTCTCGATCCATCACTTTCATAAGCGTCAATATCGCTTTCATCAATCATTTGAAGTACATCATCCTGGTCAAGACCTCGACCTATAATGGAAATCGAAACAAGTTTCCTCTTTAATTAACCAGAATTGTTAAAGTTCTAGAGAAAAATTAGCTAAAAAACACCAAATTAACATTCAAAATAATTCATACAATTAAATAAATACAACAACAATTCCAGCTAGTTAAGCATCCAACCCTGGCTACAAGCCTAAACAATTATACAAACAATTATTCAACATCTCTAGGAAGTAACAATAAAAATCAAATACGATGCAGTAGTACAAGGGTTAGCCAGAATTTTAGCAGTTGCGTACGATTGTTCAGCCGGCTGAACATGCTAACAATGACGTCTTACATTTACAGACTTTAGTTCATATCAATGAAATTTCTTACTAATAATACACACCAGACATTTCTTGATAAGAAAGAAGCAAAATGTATTCCCTAAAATAGGTTTTATAATGAATAGACGTACCTTTGTGAAAGGACGATGCAGCTTCCCGCTTTTCTGGACGTTCAGCCATACTTCCGAACACAAAACAAACAAAAGAAAAGCGAAACTCGAACTACTCACACATACAGATAAAGTACAATGTTCAACGAGCTCGATGACGGAACTTGAGTGCATTTGTTCCGTTTGTAATAATACAACGTGACCTTGAAATTTGTTCAGCGGGCTCGACAAGGGGACTGAAGAGGATAGTACTCCGTAGTAAGACGCACATGGTTGATATTTGTAAATAGAAGCACATGTCAGGTGTTTGTAAACATAACCATACTGGATATTACAACATAAAGAAATCGTTTCTCACTATCTGATTCTGATTTTGATGTATGACTTCTTAAGTTAAATCTGAAAGTGGTAGTAGATAAGAACACAGTGATGAAAACGTAGATTAATTCTATTATTCAGTTCCTATAAATAATCCATTATCTCGTTTCAGCTGTACGTGTATCCAATTTTGAAACCGGAAATAGATTTGTATCACTTCTAGCTTCGATGGAAGGATAGTGCCAGACATAGAATTTATTCTTGAATGCTAAATTCGTATCCAGAAACCATTTCCCGACATAGTTTACAGTCATTTCCTCTAAGTTTTTTAATAACCGGAACTGGCACACCTGGTTTTAAGAAGGTACCTTCAATCCCATTATAAAATAGTTTTTCATTACTTCTTCCCGTTTTTGTTGTAGTATTTGACGACAGACAGACAGACAGACAGATTTAGCCACTCTATAGACCCCTAAAGGATAATTCACACATAGGCTACTGTGCTCATACCAATGTATGAGCACTGTGCAGAAATACACCGCTGATAGAAAATAGTATTTAATGCAGTCATCTTTCATATGCACTCACCTATTTTATCCATCATAAAGCAATTGTAATAATTTTACACTAGTAAGCCTACACTTGTAAACCTAAATTACAGCTGTATTATTTTGTATTTAATTCTATATTCTACAGAAATTTGTTGTTTATAAATATGTCTTTTCATTCAAAATATTGAATTTTACCTGTGAATCTTCCCAAATGTGGGGTGCCGAAAGTAAAGCAGCACCTGCTTTAAAAATAGCATCATGTGTTTCCTAGTGCCCCGGCCTACATCATTTTTTTTTCTGAAATAGATTAGATAAGTTTCAACATAATATATTATTTAGAGAAAACATCAAATCTTCCATTAACTTAAAAACAGAAGAGATATTTTATTTATGGGCAAAACAGGAAGTATAATTTATTTTGGACAAATGAATTTTAATATATTCAAGTGTAATATTCATGTTAATTAAAGCATTTTGAAATATTCACTAATGGGAATTCACTGGGGGAATCGTGCTCAGAAGACATACACTTTGTGTGGGATAGATCTATTTAGTTAATTAATGTAGGTGAGTTGTGTTTTCCATTAAGTCTTTAATTGCTTAGAATGTAACTAATTACTAGCTGTAGCTACATCAACATCGATATTTCCTCCGCAGAGTTTCTGATGGAAGTTGAACCTGAGAAAAGTCGCTATATCTTATGTTACATAGGGTTATTCAAAAAAACGAACCGGTTTTGTTACACCAAATTATGAACTTTATTTTTTTCAAAACATACCAACAAAATTGATAAACATGTTCATTACACATTCCGATTTCAGGCATGATGAATGACGGTGGGTATATGACCTCCTCTACTGCGCTGACATGCGATAACTCTGTTCGTGAAATTCGCTGTGGACTGCCTGGCAAGTTTCCACTTGGATTTCGCTGACGACTTCGCGAATTTTCTCCTTTAATTCGCGAATGGAACGGGATTTATTGACATTCACCAATGATTTAAGAGTACTCCAAAGAAAATAGTCACAAGGGGGTTAAGTCGCATGACCTCGGGGGCCATTTCTGGTCAGCATTACGCGAAATGAGGCAATCCTGGAAGCGCTCTTGAAGCAATTGGATTGTTTCCCGGGCAGCATGGCAGATATAGTAAACTGTTCCATGGCTAGACACAGGCTGAAGAAATGCGAGAAATTCAGACTAAGTTGACAATCGGAATGTTTGTGAGTAGAGCAACAATACAAAACAATGTCGGTAACCGAGAAACAAAAATTTTGCCGGATGACCCAAAACCGGTGCGCTTCTTGAATAACCCTTTAAAACAGCGTTTCCCAACCGGTGTGCCGCGGCACACTGGTGTGCCGCGAATGGGCCGCTGGTGTGCCGCGTGGAAATCGAAACAAAATTATTAATTCCATTACAATCAAATTGCAGACATTGAGTCTTACGTTATATTTATGAGGAAAAATGTATGTCTGTGTGTCACATTACTATGAACCTCTACTATGAATCTACAATTTTAAGTTTCAAACTCTGTCAATATTCTGTAAATTTTTAATGTTAGAAAAGTATTTGTTATTATTGTTATCACCATTATTGCTTCTTTATTGTTGCAGATTATTTCGTAACTTGAAATTTTAAGATATCATTCAATCCTTTCGACAAAGCAAACATGGATACAAATTACCTACATTTGTGTTTTAAAAGTACAAGAGATTTGTTTCTTTGTTCTTTAGTGATCTTCCTTCTTAATGAGTTTGGATACAGTTTTCGAGAAACAAAGCGTATTTTTAAAAATCTGAGTGCTATACTTCATTGTAATTGTTTTCTATTTTTAAATTAGAATGAAAAATAAGCATAATGATTTACCACGGAGGAAAACAAGTGATGGAGCTTTCTTCTCTGTGAAAAGGATATCAGTAATCACAAAAAAAAAAAAAAAATACCACGGTATTTTATACTTAGAAATAATAATAATAATAATAATAATAATAATAATAATAATAATAATAATAATAATAATAATAATAATAATAATAATAATAATAATAATAATAATAACATAGTATCTATATGAGTGTGCCGCGAGAATTCAAGTTACATCTGTAGTGTGCCGCAGGTTGAAAAAGGTTGGGAAACGCTGCTTTAAAAGAAAATGGCTAGTAGACATTTACTATAATCAGTGGTGTATTTAGAGGGTGCCTATCGGGCTCAAGCCTCCCTCCCCGAAATACATTTGTTATATGTACAACTTTATTAAAATTTATAGACACCCAAAAAGAAAAATATAAATGCTTATTCATGTGTTATGCATAGTCCCCCTCCCCCGAAAGAAAATCCTAAATACGTCACTGACTATAATTAAATTAGATTATAAAGTATTATTGACAATACGTCAACGTAGTGCGACGATTGTTTCGACCTTAAGTTTATTTCATTTTATCACCTCTGGTTTTTGGGGTCCCGGGTTCAAACCAAGCTCCCGCCAAGTGAACTTTGTGGTGGGCAAACACCATGTTGCGTGGGTTTTCTCGGGGTTCTCTCATTTCCTCCCACTTTCTTCTTTCCACCATTTCATTCATATCTCATCATGATCACCGTCTCCTTTAGCCTAACCGGCATAATCGTGGAACGTAAAACTAAAAAAAATCATTTCATTTTTTATTTCATTTTATTGAACAGCGAGGTTATGCAGGATAGATCGCTAAGGTATGCCCCAAACTTCAGCAGGTGAGTCCTCTACGCATCATACCGCACCGTTTGATATATATATATATATATATATATATATATATATATATATATATATATATATATATATATATATATATATATATATATATATATATATATATATATATATATATATATATATATATATATATATATATATATATATATATATACAGGGTATTCTAAAATATGCTCACTAGATGAAAGGACGTTCATCGTACAGGAAACATGACGGTCATTGTTTGAACATTTCCTCTAATAATATTGTGCATAGTGTGGGACGGTCTCTCTGCGCACTTTCTTATCGGCAAAGTCAATGCTGGTGAGGAATGACTTAATCATATGTGATTCTTAAAAATCAAGTATCAAGAAACGAAATTTGTGCTCTGATATTTGAAGAAAGAAGAAAACAAAACTATGTACGAATGAAAGAAAGAAAGTGTACGAAGAAAGAAAGAAAGAAAATATCAAAACGAAAAACAATCAATTTTCAAACGTTCGACGGGATATATGTGGAGAACAGTTTTTCTAATATAATTCTGCTCAGTACGAAGTGATGGTACAAAGGTGTGATGGAGTCACTACATTTCTGACAACATAACAAAATATATTTGTTTTCGGTTAAGAAACACTCAGAATAAAAAGTCATATGTGGCGTACGTAAAAACGTAGGTTACATATATAAATCCTGTAGTTTTTGGACTTAACGTACATCAAACGTCTAACTGAAAAAGTATATTTTATACGTACTTTTCGTATAAGTGTTCCGCATGAGCATACTTTTAGTAAGAATAAAATAATTATATATAGGTAGTACATAGAGATGAACGTATGCAACGTATAGCTGACGTATGTAACATACGTATACGTATTAATATCTGGAAGACTGTTAGGTGACTGACAGACAAGCTGCTACAGCATGATGTAACATCAAAGGGCAGTACATATGTCGGATATGCATAACGTATGTTTCGTACTGACTTCTGTAGTAAACATAAGGATACCGTATATTTGTACAATATACCGCTGTCCGGATAAGTGATTCTTCTGAGTGAAAATACTTATTCGCGAACTTCGCCCAGGAATTGAAGAAAAGTAACACAACATGCTTAAGTTTTATTTTCATATTTTATTATTATTATTATTATTATTATTATTATTATTATTATTATTATTATTATTATTATTATTATTATTATTATTATTACACTGTTCAACAAATTTTGATCGAAAGTATGTAAATTCTTTGAAATTGCGATTTTTACATTCATTTAAGCATAATATGAAAGGAAATGATAATAGAAGAATTTTCTTAGCTCAGGTTGTGAAAAAAAACGCCCTTGTACAACATTAGCTGTATATTTAAATATATACAAATGTATTAATACTTATAGAACATTTAAGCAAAATCCTTGTAAAAACCTACATTTCACTTTTTTTTTTTAATCTATTTCACTGTGATGTGATAAGCTGGGGAGTTAAGAAGTACCCTAACCTATAGCTTTCTATACCCTTGTACTTCCTTTTTCAAAAGTGCGCAAATACCAGTTTTACAGCGATACAGAAAATACAGTAACCGTAGTCAAGTTAAACATTAACAATTCCGTAATAAAAATCAGTATTAACATCAAAACATGGAAAATATGTACAAATACATTTTTGTGCAAGAACTACACTGCAATGTAGACAAAAGTTTCAAGTGATCCCTTGTACAGAATTATGTTTATTTTATTTTGAGCGTCTTCGCTTGGCTTGCCTTTTGTAGGTTACATCTGGAGCATCCCTTGCAATAGTCCAACAGTAGTTGGCCAATATGTTAGAACTCCACTTTCTCTCATATCTCTTCTCCATGGCTGCAATATCTTGATGGAAACGCTCACCATGTTCGTCACTTACTGCTCCACAATCTTCGGGAAAGAAGTCTAGATGTGAATGAAGAAAGTGGAGTTTCAGAGACATATTGAAACCAAGGTTTTCGTAGCACAATAACAACTTTGCTACCAGTTGTTTGTAATTTGTTGCTCGGTGTCTTCCCAAGAACTGTGAACAAACACTCTTCAAGCTTTCCCACGCAGCTTTCTCCTCACCTTGGAGAATTTCGTCGAACTTGTGATCTTTGAATAGTTGCCTAATCTGTGGCCCTATGAAAACACCTTCTTTAACTTTGGCATCACTTAATCGAGGGAATTGTCCTCTTAGGTACTTATAGGCCTCATCCTCTTGGTTCATGCTCTTAACAAAACTTTTCATAAGACCTAATTTAATATGTGGAGGGGGAAGCAAAATTCGGTTATGATCTACCAGTGTTTCATGCTGCACATTTTTCACTCCCGGCTGAAGAGTTTCTCTGGTACTCCAATCACTTTTGCGGTAATGAGATCCACGATCTCTACTGTCCCATTCACATATAAAGCAACAATACTTTGTATACCCTAACTGCATACCTAGCAACAGTGCTATTACTTTAACGTCACCACAAATGAGCCACTGAAAATCGTAATATTTAATGGCTTGAAGTAAACGTTTCAAATTTTCATAAGATTCCTTCATATGAACTGCGTAACCTACAGGAATTGAAGGAAGTTCATTTCCAATATGTAAAAGCACTGCCTTTAAACTCACATTGGACGAATCTATAAAGAGCCTCCACTCCGTAGGTTCGTAATTAATTTTAAGTGCCCTCATGAGACCATTTATATCTGTACATGCCACAAGTGTGTCTTCCATAGTAAAAAATGAAGTGAACATCTTCCTATTCCGATACACTGAAATATTTACTTTTTCCTGCAATAAATTCCATTGCTTTAAGCGTGACGCTAAAATTTCGGCTTTGCTTCTCGAGAGGTCCAAGTCTCTGATTAGATCACTTAGTTCCTCTTGAGTAAGTCTATGTGGTTCACATGGAGGTTCTTCTACAACAAACGTAGGGTCCTTCGAAGTACTTGATTCAGGAGCTTCAACTTCTTGATCATCATCAGAAAAAAAGATCGTATTCTTTAGGTGGGTCAGGAACAGGTAGTCCTTCTCCATGTGGAACAGGGCGCATTGCAGAAGGAATGTTAGGATAGATCAAGGCCCGCTTCTTCTTCGTGGAAATTCCCTTCTTGACGAAAGGAACCATACAAAAATAACAGTCGCTCGTCTGATGTGGTCGCTTGGCTCCGTCCAAATCATGGGCACTGCAAAAGGCATTAAGCGCCCCTTCCCATTAATCCAATTTCTTAGATTGCTGGCACAAGTGTTACACACAATGTGGAGTGCCCAAGATTTATCTTGGTCTCCAATTTTACAACCAAAGTAATATTGATAGGCTTTTCTTATTAGTGGTGTTATAGTCTGGTTTTGTGAGGAAAATGTCACTTCCCCACACACGTAGCAGAAGCTATCCGCACTGTTTACACAATTTCGCGGCATTTTTGTTTATTGAAATCCTCAAAATGTCACTTGAAATAGTTCCGGCAACTATTTAAAAATATACATTCGAAATACCAGTATTTTTGCGTACTTGTAGTTGTATTTTTATGTCCTGCACTACACAAACGTCACACCCAAAACGCTGATAACTGCACTAAACCTGTCTTTTCTAACAATAGCAGAATACTACTGAGATAAGGAACACAATAAAACCAAGCGTTCATATAGTTTCTCCAGTGTTGCCGGATCAGTGTAACATTTTACCCCAAACGAAGCGAATATGTTTATTTTTAAAGTGTTATTATTAGACATGCCTGTAAAACGAAAAGTAGAGCTAATATTCGAAAATAACTTCTAAATTCGTGATCAGCACCACAAAATCAATAAGAATTAGCTGATTTTGTTCAATTTACATTTTCGTTGTTGAACAGTGTTATTATTATTATTATTATTATTATTATTATTATTATTATTATTATTATTATTATTATTATTATTATTATTACGAGCTCCTTCGTGGCTAAGCGGCTAGCGTACGCGTCTTTGGCGTTGGAGACCCGGGTTCGATTCCCGACGGGAGCTCATGTGGTTCGGATTCTACGTTAATCAGTAGGTCCTCTCTCATATAGCTTCGCTGCTAAAAGGGACGTTAAACTCCAAATCAACAAAACTCTACTACTACCATTACTACTACTATTACTACCTCTTTTACTACTACTAATTAGTAATAATCATACAAAGTGGAAAATTAAGATGCAAAATGGGAGCTTTTGCCTCTCCAGACGGGGTTTTATTACGCTTCAGGTTGGCTTCACTGAGTGCATACAGTGTGTACTTAGAAAGATTTCAAAAATCAATGAAGCAGGAATATTTTGAGAAATCAAGTGTTGAAGGATCTTAATATATTCAATAAACCAGTTGAAAAACACCTTTGACTGTGCCTGTTTCTTAGGCAGCTATATTTAGAATATTGAATTAGTGAAAGCAAAGTGAGAAATAATTCTAACAATAGATGCTCCAAGTAACCAAATATAATTTTAACGCTTTGTACCTAGAACAATAAAAGCGTAGCGGGGAAATTAATAAAACAAATGTTATTGTTCTGGTAATGAGTTTCAGCTTCGCGTAAACACGACGTTAAGAACAAAAGCAATATTTTGTGGGCATTCTTTTTAGTAACTTTAAATTCTCTACCCTTTTCAACAGTCATATTACCTTGGATATTGAACAAAAGACTCATTTCTGGAAAAAAAATTTAAATCAAGTTGTGTTATATAAATATACCATACTGTATAGCTAGTGCTTACATGATGAAGATGAGGTAATTCGAATATATAATACATAACGTTTAATTTTCATGATGTTTTGAAACGTGTCCTTATCTTTTGGCGCCTTAACGTGCAAACAGTAACTTGGAAACGCATTAATCACTTGTGTGACGTCAGAATGTTTTGTTTTTCTGCTTTTTTTTTTCATTTCAAGGTTGTTTCAGCTTTTTTCATTAACTTGAAAGAGATGAAAGTGAAATACGCTGGCGAGAGAATATCTTTATTCCAACATGTTACTGAAAAACAATGAAGCAAAAAAGAAGGGAAAGTATCTATCTAGGGTTGCCAACCGTCCAGTATTTTGCCGGAAAGTTCGGTTTTTGACCACCTTGTCCAGTGTCCGGTTCAACTTCAAAACTAGACTTAAACTGTCAGGTAATATTTCTTGTTACTAGTCCCATTCTCTGTTTTATCTTTTTCTTTTTTTAATTCTGTAGAAAGTAGATTTAGTTGAATCTGGATTCTAAAAGGAACAGCATTTAAGAGCCTGTGCCATAGCGCAATTCCATTCTGCAACGAATATCTTGTTCCGTCGCAGTATTGCCGGAAGTTGGCAGTGATGCCAATTTGGCGTATTTTTGGCTAAATCTAGCATATTTGTTGAGGAATTCAGCCATACAAATATACGAAATGCTTCGAACCTTAACCCTACAGTGCATGATTTTTTTTTTTTTTTTTTTGTATTTAAGTGAAATAATATACAGGCATATTATAAGACTTCTAATTAATATCCGAATAGAAAAAATGTACTAAAGTAATTTTTCGTGCTAAAATATAAAAATACTTTGTGTCACTTATGATATAGTAATTACAAAAATACAAAAAAGCACCCTCTTTATTTTTTAATCATACCATGTACGTGTTAAGATAAATGTACCAAAAAAAAGTTTCAAAAGTTTCATAGTTGTAACTTTTGAGCAATGACACAATTTGTAGAATCCCTAAAATTTGCTTTGTATGCCCATTAATGTTTGACAGTGTAATCTTTTGCAAGGTTACTTAAGATCTGCTGAAAGAGCAAAAAATAAGCTTTCATTTGACACCTGGATGAACCCAATAACTTCAAATATAAGGAAGTTGTGGTAATTTAGTTCGATGATGCTGAGTGCCGGAATGTGAAATTGAAGCAAATTGAATTCACATTTTTCAAAAATTTCTCCCCGGCTCATTTCTCAACCAAAAAATCGGAAAAAAATAATTTAGCATAATTTCATTAGTATTTAGGCCCTATGTATGAAAACATTTTGAAGAGAATCTGAGACATTAAAGCACAGTGCTCTAGGTGATTTGGCATGGAATGACCCCCTATGTCTTTAGTTTGTACTTTAAACCAGCAAAATTGAATTGCTTGCTGTGATATGCGGGACTTTTCGATCATCCTGTATTATGTACCTCACTTCCCATGTTTATTACACTTTTTTACTTTCTTTTCTTTTTGTTTTTTTTCTTTTTTTTTCTTAAAAAACGAGAAAAACTCCGATCTTTCATAACTGTGCTACAACTCTTTCTTGGGAGGTAGATTCTTCTTTACTCTGCATACTATTCTGCCCCTCTCACAGATGTTTTTCTTTCAACTTTTTCTCAGGCGAACTGCCAAACCTGCTGACATTGTTGTGACACACTCCTATTCATAATTTACGTCTTTCAACGAAAGAGATTGATGTTAAACTTGGTCAGACGCAGTCTATGCCAACGTCCACTCTCTCTTTCTTTCGCCTTTCTCTTTCTCACACCCACGTATCTTTTTTGTTATTTACTCCCTGTCATTTTCCTGTCTCAGCTTACTTGCCTTTCCTTCTACTTCTGACACCCTCGTCGTACAGTGCGAATCAAGTTTAGTGGACACTATACGAGGGTCACTACGAAAGTTTTGAGATACGCATTCTTGTGGCACAGTATTTGAATTCCAACAATTGCGTTCGGTAGTGGTATCCAGAGCGAAGAAGCGAAGCAAGTTTTAACTCGCCTCGCTTATCGGCGTGGCCGTATCGCTTTCACTTGTTTGTTTATGTGAGCAGTATTCGGCTCTCTAGAATGGAGCTCGAAAGGGAACATTTTCGAACAATGATCCTTTACGATTTCAAAAGTGGTTTGAACGAGACACAAAGACTTGACCGTTTGCAGGGGTCATTTGGGGACCTTGCTCCTTCCCGTGCTAGAATTTTTCGGTGGTTTGCTGAATTCAGAAGAGGCCGGACATCGCTTAAAGACGAAGAGAGAGCTGGACGTCTGGTAACAGCTGTGTCAGATGAAAACATTGCCGCTGTGGAACAAATGATTAGAGAAAATCCTCGAACAACTTTCAAGGACTTTGAATCTACAGTGAACATTGGATCGCCAGCAGTAACGACAATTCTTCATGATCATCTTCGGCTCAGGAAGGTTTCATCTCGTTGGGTGCCTCACACTTTGACTGAACAGCAGAAGCGCATGCGTGTGGAATGGCGTGAAGAAATGCTTGCAAGATTTGATGGAGGCAATTCTCAATGTGTCTCTGACATTGTTACTGGTGATGAGACTTGGATCTATCAATTTGACCCTGAAAATAAACGCCAGTCTACAGTTTGGATCTTTCCATATGAAAATCCATCCACGAAAGTGAAGCGACCGCGAAGTGTGGGGAAGAAGATGGTCGCAACTTTCTTCTCCAAATCTGGCCATGTTGCAACTGTTCCACTTGAAGAACAAAGGACTGTTACTGCTCAATGGTACACGACCGTTTGCCTAACAAAAGTGTTCCAGAAGCTTCGGGAACGGCGTCCAAGAACTGGATTGCGTGGGATCCTGCTTCATCATGACAACGCGTCCGCACGCGGCCAATATCACAATTCAGTTTTTAGAATCTACGGAGGTCAAACTTATAACTCATCCGCCGTATAGCCCTGACCTGGCCCCGTGAGATTTTTTCCTGTTCCCCAGGATCAAAAATCGCATGCGTGGGAAGAGATTTTGCAGCCCTGAAGAAGCTGTAGTGGCTTACGAGAATGGACTTTAACACTTGAAGAAAAAGACTGGCAACACTGCTTCCAAAAGTGGTTTTCGAGGATGCAAAAGTGTTTACAGTGTAATGGTGAATACTTTGAGAAAATGTAAGTGTTAAATTGATTTTAAGTATCAAAGTTATTTCACATCTCAAAACATTCGTAGTGACCCTCGTATTCACACTTTCACGTGTGTGGCTAATCGTGGCGGACTTCATGCATTATCGGTAATCTTCGGCACGTGCGTCTCTGGCGGGGGTTATGAGTGGGACGTGTCCCCCCTCAATATTTTGCAGTACAAAATATTCAATATTTTATTCTAATTTAATTTATTTACTAACGACAGAATAATATGTAAATAATATTTATTATATTTATTTGGAATATGATATTCAGGCTGTGAAACGATTATATCACGTTCTTGATATGCCTCAGGAGGTCCGTGAAGGTAAGCAGAAAGGTAACAAATGGAATCAAAGATACTAAACAGGTTGGGCTAGGTAGTACCATTTAAATCACTTTTTTTTATGTCCCCCGCCACCAAATTTTACATGCCAGAGACGCCAGTGATCTTCGGCCGGGCTCAGTTATCGAAGATTGGGAAGATTGATGTTGCATCACTTTTGTTTATACGAGGATGAATTAGAAAGTTCGTGGCTTGACTAAGAAGGAACAAATAATTTTATGTTCGTATACTTAGCTGCGTAGCAATATTCATCAGTAATCACTTTGTAAAATTTCATGTCTCTGTTGTTTAGGTGAGGAGTTCATAAAACGCTGTCAGCGGAAGTAACAGAAATGGAGAAAATCGAGCATCATGCCATGGAGAAAATCGAGCATTATGCCATGGAGAAAATCGAGCATCATGCCATGGAGAAAATCGAGCATCATGCCATGGAGAAAATTGAGCATCATGCCATGGAGAAAATCGAACATCATGCCATTGAGAAAATCGAACATCATGCCATTGAGAAAATCGAGCATCGTGCCATGGAGAAAATCGAGCATCATGCCATGGAGAAAATTTATGACATGGAGAAAATCAAGCATCGACCTGTCATTAAGTACCTGCATAAAATGGGCTAAACACCACACTAGGTAGGTACACTATAAGACTCCACGCCCTTGTATTCCATAGTGAAAAGTGAGTAGCTTAATATAAGCGTGGAAGAAGCAGCACTGGAAATTATTCCCTCGGTGGCAGGCCCTCAACGTCGACCACAACAGAAAATATCAATAAAATTTGTGACCTGATTTTGAATTACCACAGAATCAAATTCCGAAAGATAGCAGAGACTGTGGTTATTTCCTATGAACGAGCAAAAACATTCTCATAAATAAATTAGGATTTTCCAAAGTGTCCGCGAGATTAGTACCGAAGTTGCTTTCAGTTGAACACAAACACAACCAACTCATCCCCTTTCCGTGATTGGAACTGTTTGAAAGTGGTCCGGGGGAGTTTATTGGCAGATTTGTGATTATGGAGGAAACATGGATACACCATTATACACTGGAATTAAAACAAAATTGAAACAATGGAAACGACCTGGATCTCCGGTTCCCGACAAACAAGGTTATGGCATCAATATTTTGGGATGCTAGGGGGCATTATCCTGATTGATTTCTTGGAAAAGGGAAAAACTATCAATTCTGAATACTGCTACACCTTTCTGCGACGTTTCCGTGAGTAAATCAGATTTAAAAAAGACCAGGAATGTTGCGAAAAGAGGTGTTGTTTCGTGCACGTTTAATGTTCCTTTGCATCCAAAGCAGAAATTCATATCTGTGGGTTCGAAATTATACTGCACCCGCACTATTCGCCTGATCTGGCCCCTCGGACTTTCACTTGTTTCGAAACCTTAAAAACTTTTTTAGGTCAGCGATTTTGTTCGGATTCTGAGGTGAAAATTGCTGTACTGGGATATTTTGCAGGGCTTGGGAAATCATTTTTTTTTTAAGTGATATAGAAATGTTGATGGAGAGGTGTCTTAAATGAATCTCGTTCGAGGAAAATTACTTGGAAAAATAAAATAGGTCCAAATATTTTCTAATCTTGTAGGTCAGGCCACAAACTTTTCAATCCACCCTCGTACTATGCAATAGATATATATTTCCTCGATCCCAATTCCGATCCAACTGTTCCAATATGTTATGCCCTGTCACACGGTGCCAAAATAATAAGTCTACAGTAGATGGTCACTTAAAACTCTGATGTTCAAAAACTAATAAGCGGTTGTGTATATTCTTGAGATGTTTCAGGTTTACTCTCGTCAGATTTTAATAAAATTTCTTCAATAAAAGAAATAATCGATTACCGAATTTTACGTCATAAAATTTGGTAAAAATTAAAAATTATTTTATTAATACCAATACCAATAACAATAAAAATCAATAACAATAACAATTAATAACAATCAATGACAATCAATAATAATAATAACAATCAATAACAATAACAATTAATAGCAATCAATAACAATCAATAACAATTAATATCAATAACAATAACAATAACACTATTTTAATAACAATAAAAAACAATTGTACTTCATTTCCATAACTGGCCCTTTCATGTAAGACTTTTCTTGAAGACATTAAGCTAAAATACCGAAACATATGTGGGGAGGCACTTAACACCAACAAAGATGAGACTTTTTATGAGCCGTAAACAAACTGCTTACAAGCACGACGAGGCGTGTTAAATTTTTATTACACTTCCACACGCACTCGTGAAATGTTAAAAGAAAGAGAACTAAGCAAGGGAGAGGTATATGCAAAAATACGTTCATAAAAAAATTATACATATTTACGATGTTTTACTATAGTTCTTATTTGACTCAGCATTTATATAGTGTTTGGGGGCGGGGGGAGGGACAGTAGGACATGAAAATCAGCTGAGACACCTTCAGATTGGATTTATCTTCTAGTTGGGGCCGCGGTGGCTCAGTGGTAGAGCGTTCACCTCTGGTGCTTGGGGTCCCGGGTTCGATCCCAACCCCCTCCAAGTGAACTTTGTGGTGGACAAACACCGTGCTCGTGGGTTTTCTCGGGGTTCTCCCGTTTCCTCCTACTTTCTTCATTCCACCATTTCATTCATTACTCATCATCACCGTCTCCTTTCGCCTAACCGGCATAACCGTGGGACGTAAAACTCAAAGATTTCATTTCATTTTTTTTTATCTTCTAGTTATACACCTTTTCAATAGTGTATATAACATTAGCCTATAAGGCATGCTCGTTGAATGTTGAATTGACAGATTTCACTTCATTTCAGTTTCATTTCCATTTTAATTGGTAGGGATTAAATCCCATTTACCATTCAACATGTGCAATAGAGTAAAACAGGGTTTTTTCAACCTGGGGGTCGCGAAGATAAGCGGAAGAGAGAAATATAATTAGAATCTAATATCTGAAAATATTTTTAAATATTATTTTAATTTTTTTCTGATACGCATGTTTTCATTTTTATACATATTATTAAGAACAACAAAAAATAAATCCGCTAAACATTTTCAAAAGGTACAGAGTTGTTTAAAAATCAATTTAAATGAAAGAGGTACGATATGAAACTAATTGGAACTGCACATTGAAATACCAGGAAAATACAAATGCAACAAAACCTGCATATTGAAATACAATTAAAATTAAAAGCTAATGAGATACCTGAGCATGGTGCAAGGATGTTATAAAATAGAGGATCTGCCCATATGTATCTTCATCCAATTAACTCAATGAAGCCCCCCCCCCCAAAAAAACGAGCATTGGCACGTCTGATTGGATGCTCTAGTTTCCGCCATCGTGTGATTGGCTACTTTCGTTTCCACCATGTTTGTTGGTTCAAAATATTGGGTGGAGTGGGTAGAGTGGGTGGTGGCGAAACTGTGACGTATGGCTTCAAAATTGTGTTGTATAGGCAGACCCTATATTTTATAACATCCTTGGCATGGTGTGATTTCACTAGTGCGGCAATGTCCGGTTCAATCTTCGTGAGGCACATTATCAAGTCATTTAAAATACTCAATAACTTTTTAACAACTGTCCAAGTTTTTTTAACCGAAATTAGAAATCACTTTATTTTTTAAATCATACGACCCAAAATTGAGGGAGTTACGAAGTTTTAAAGTTTTCAAACGGCCTCCATTTTGAAACAGTATGACGGATCGGATTCGATATTTGTAATATGAATGAACTGACCAAATTTGGTTTTAATCCATTCGCTTTTAGGGAAGTTATTGTATCTACTATATAGAAGAAATGGATTCTACTATGTTATAGAAATAGATGAATATCGTAAGATTTTCTTTTTTTTTTAGGGTTAAGCCGGTCAAAGGGTTACGCCCTTTCTTCGGGACGAGGATTATAGGTATAGGGAATTTTCTTTATTTATAGTGGGCATTGAGGGTTTGGAGCATTATTTTTTTATTTCATTCCATTCTTAGTTGTGGGCAGCATTCATTTTTATGTATGTATGTATTTATTTATTTAATATATCCTTGGAGACATCAATTTGTAGTAGGTAGGTTTCATTGATATTTCACTATTGCGGTAACTGGAGGCCGGGCTATTGGTATGTTATGAGAGATGAGATGAAGTGCAAGTGGACGTCACAAAACACAAGGGTAAGGTTAGTATGGACGAGTGAATGGTTATCTTCTGTCCTGGGGCGTCACAGACCTGATGAAGAAAGATGAAGCCCGCTGCTAGCAACATTGATGGAACACTAGTGCAGAGATGGATAAATGCATGGACTAAGATGAGGTGGATGGTAAATGACAAAGTCGGCCTTTTGAGGGTCATCGTCGTCTAAAATGTAATGGTATAAAGTGAGAAGGTGTTGTAGAGGAGTGGCTTGGTGACGTGGGGGGCGTATCATGTATTATGTCCTGTTGAAAGGTGTCTAGGAAAATCGAATTCCCTTCCACAATGACTTTTGTAATGTAGTTAGTACGAAGTGTTTCTAAGTGCGAAGGTGTGGTTGTAAAGTTGATTCGGCGATAGAGGTCGGCAGTCGGTGCTGGTAGTTTGATACGATAAGCAAGTCGGAGAGCATGTCTTTCGGAGATGGCGAATCTATTATATAGTTCATCAGGGGCAGAGATCCAGCAGATATGGCCATGTGTGAGAGCAGGTCGGAGGAATACTTTATAGGTCGTAATGACGGTGTCGGTATGTAAGCCCCAGGTTGTGCCCACTAGCCGTCGGAGGAGGTTTAAGCGGTTCGTTGCCTGTGATCGAATCTTCTGTAGGTAGGGTTTCCAACTGAATTTAGAATCAAAGATGATCCCTAGGTAGGTAACTTGTGATGATGGGCGGATGAAAGTATCATTTACATGAATGTGAAGAAGTGAACGATTGCGATGGATTCGTGAGCGGCAACGAGGTGGGAGAAAAATAAGAACTTGTGTTTTGAGAGAATTGATGGTGAAGCGCCATTTGGAACACCAGGAGGTAAAGGCGTCAATTGCCTGCTGGAGTGTTCTATTTATGTTTTGAACAGTATTAGATGTGGCAAGAAAAGCGGTATCATCTGCATATTGGTATACTGAGACATTTGATGGGAGAGGGGGCATATCGGCGACATATAAAATATATAGAAGAGGTGAAAGGACAGATCCCTGAGGGACGCCACAGTGAAGAAAGATCGGATAGGAAAGGGATTGGTTGATATTAATATAAGTCATACGATTGGAAAGGAAAGAAAGTATACATCGGATGTATGAGATAGGAAGATTGAAAGAGTGAAGTTTTGCGATGAGGCCGGCATGCCAAACTTTGTCAAAAGCTTTTTTCCAGATCGAATAGTAACAGACAAGTTGTTATAGCAGTGGTGAGGCGCAGAAGCTGATCAGAAATACTAATATGTGGGTGAAAGCCGGCTTCATGCAGTGGGATGAGATTATCGTCGGAAAGATGAGTATGCAGACGCCTGATTAGAATGCGTTCAAAGATTTTGCTAAGGACTGATGTCAGTTGGATTGGTCGGTATGATGAGAGTGCAGTATGAGGTTTGTTTGGTTTGATGAAAAGGAGAGTTTTTGAGATTTTCCATTGGGGAGGGTAAAATCCGGTGCGAAGAATGAAGTTGTAGATGGTTGCAAGAAGTGAAAAGAGGATGGTAGGAGATGATTTGATGAGTTTATAGGTAATGTGATCAAAGCCGGGGGCCGTGTTTCGTTTTGATCGTATGGTGGAAGAGATATCTTCTGGAGTTAGATCTCCGCAATAGGTATATTCAAAATCCCACACAAGATTATTAGAAACCAGAAATTATAAGGGGGTCGCTGGTAAGAGGAAATGATAAAATGGAAGTAGTGATAGGAATTAGGTGAGAACCACAGGAGTAAAATATTAGTATAGTTACGAGCTACAAGCTAACGGGTTACCAGCTTAAGCCGTTTCGTAGCGCTGTTGGTAAATGGGATTTATTTTTCCCACTGAAATTAATGTAAATACAAACAATATGGTTTCTAGCCACAGAAACATGATATTGTAGTATTTTTTAATATTTTTTTAGTGTTTTTCTATAATAAACAATATAGGTTTATAATTTAGATTTCTGGGCTTTTGCCATCTAAGGTATTTAGCCCGTCACGTTTGAGGGATGACGTATCTCGGCGATCACACTATCCAGGGAAGGGAAGGAAGAAAAGATTGGGGAAGGAAGGAAGCGGCCTGGGACTTATAAGCTAGGTACCACCCCGGTATTTGAATGGTGTGAATGAGGAAAACCCAGGAAAACCTCTTTCAGGATGGCTGGACTGAACAAGTGTTTTACACTTTTTCGACGGAGTGACTCCACCGGAAATAAACAATATATAGAAAGATAACATTATCCTTTTGAAAGAATTAGTATTAAATTAGACAAAACAGTATGAGCGCCAGAAAACACAAAAAAGTGAAAAAAGAAAAAGTAGTTTTTGAATATAGAACTTTGATAGATAATGTTTGTTTCAAACACGCCAAAGCACACTAAGGCGTCTGGAATTGTCGTCACACGTGTGTGTGCGTGTGCGTTTGCATCCGGAAATATTGTTCGTAATCCAAAACGTTCAAAATTCTGAACGAAGCAGGATTAAAATATAAGAGCGAAGAATAATATCGGGTGTGCTAGAACTCTTTCCCTGATTACAAACATTCATAAGGCATAAAATATAACACATAGGTAAATACGAGGATCATTCAATAAGTAAAGAGACAGAGTCTATATTTTTAACACTAATCATTTTTTTTTTTTTTTTGTTTCAGGGGTGTTAGCTGGCAACCTTGGGATATGCTCTGATCTGCTGTTTCGTAATTTTATGTCAACATAACTTCAAAAATATCAATTCATCATGGCAAGTCCTCTAGAAGATTGCACCTTAGAAGAACAGCGTTCAGTCATTAGGTTTTTAGTCGCAGAAGGTGTAAAACCAATTGAAATTTCTTCTCGAATGTTGAGACAGTACGGTAACAGTTGTATGAACCGTGCGAATGTGTACAAGTGGGTTGATCGGTTTAAAAGTGGCCGAACAAGTGTAGGTGATGAACCCCGATGTGGACGTCCAGTGGAAGTTTCTGGTTCTTCGTTGGAATCGAGAATTGACGGACTTATTACAGAAGAATTACTGTTGAAATGATAGCTGAGGAAGTTCAAGTAAGTGTTGGAACTGTTCACAATGTCATTAGGAACATTTTAAAGTACAGAAAAACGTGTGCCAGATGGGTTCCCAGACAGCTTACTGACGCTCATAAAGAATCAAGGCTTTCCATTTGTCAAGCCTTAACGCAACAAAGTTTGATTGAAGGAGACGCTTTTTTTGAAAGAATAGTGACTTGCGACGAGGCCTGGATCCATCACTACGACCCTGAGACCAAAAGGCAGAGTATGGAGTGGAAACACACTAGCTCTCCAGATCGCAAAAAAATTCAAGGTTCAACCTTCCGCTGGTAAAGTGCTGCTGACCATCTTTTGGGATTCACAGGGTCCAATCTATTGCGATTTCCTTGAAGATCAGCGAACTACCAATAGCCTATACTATTCTGAGATGCTAGAACACAAAGTTAAACCAGCTATCAGGAGCAAACGCCGTGGACTCTTGTCAAAAGGAGTCATTCTTCAGCACGATAACGCCCGCCCTCATACAGCCCAGCTGACCCGAGATAAGCTTCAAGAATTGGGTTGAGAGGTCTTACCTCATCCTGCCTACAGCCCAGACCTCGCCCCATCTGATTTTTACCTCTTTGGACCACTCAAAGACGCCCTACGTGGAAAAAGATTTGCTAACAATGAGGAAGTTAAGGCAGCGGTGCAAAGGTGGCTTTGGGGTAAATCGAAAGATTTCTTCGCCAAGGGAATTAGGAAGCTGCAAGAAAGATGGGACAAATACATAACTGTAAAGGGTGATTATATTGAAAAATAGCCTTAGTTTTGAAAGATTGAAATAAATCTTTATTGAGCTATAGCAATTTGTCTCTTTACTTATTGAATGCTCCTCGTACTTTCTACCTTGAAATGCATGTAACATATTCAAGTTTTTGTGTTCATATTTACTGTTATTTTGTTTGTTACAGAACCCATTGACGTAACAAGAGCGGAATCGGATACTATTTGCAGAAACATGTACTCTAATCAGGAGGAAGCCCAATGTATCCTCTGGTATCAAAAGACACAGTCACCAAATATAGAACTAACTAACTAACTCTATGGCCTATGAACCCGGAGGTTCAGTGCCGCGTTCACAAAAGCTCTCCACTGACTTCTATCCTTAGCTAATTGGATCCAGTTTCTACTTTGTATTCCTATCTCTGCGAGATCCATCTTAATATTATCCTCCCATCTGCGCCTAGGTCTTCCTAATGGTCGTTTTCCTATGGGTCTACCAGTCAAGACTTTGAAAGCGTTTCTACTTTCTTCCATTCTAGCTACATGACCTGCCCACCTAAGCCTCCTAGACTTGACGACCCTAACAATGTTGGGTAAACCGTATAAACTATGTAGTTCCTCGTTATGAAGCTTTCGCCATTCCCCATTCTCGTTCCTCTTGGGTCCGAATATTCTTCTCAGGATCCTGTTCTCAAATACTTTCAGTCTATGTTCTTCCCTCAGAGTAAGCGCCCATGTTTCGCAACCATAAAGAACAACAGGCATGATTATCGTTTTGTATATTTTAAGCTTCAAATTCCTCGACAGAATTCGCGACGACAAGAGATTTTGAACCGAATAGTAACACGAATTCCCTGCTTTTAGTCGACATTTAATTTCTTCGTGAATATGATTTTCGTCTGTTAATATTGATCCTAAATATTTGAAAGTATCCACTTTATCAAAAGTATTATTTAATATTTTAACGCCTCCACAATTTGCAGTATTACGGTCCCGACGCACTTCCATGTATTTAGTTTTCTCTGCATTTACTTCTAAACCCATGTCCCTGCAAGCGTTTAATAATATCTCTGCATTTATTTCTACTGTTCTCCTATCATCCCCTATTAAATTTACATCATCAGCATATGCCATAACCTGGTGACTGCCGTTCAACTCTAGGCCCTGGTTGCTATCTTTGATTTTCCTTATGATTTCACCAAATATAGTACAGAGATAATTCCAGATGGCATACCATAGACAATCACCAGATGTTAAAAGCATCAAGATGTGGTATGCTTAGTTTAAGGAAATAGGCAGCGCAGTGATTTCCCTAGAACAGACAGGCCTGGATCTAGTGCGCAGACAATTCAGACAGTGAGAGACGCCTTCGTGAGAAATCGCAAGAAGTCAGTCCGCAGAGTCTCACATGAATTGCAGATTCCTAAGCCATCAGTGCACTGCATGCTTCATAAACATCTTTTCCGCGTGTACAAAGTCCAGATCGTGCAGTCTGTATAATTAACGGATTACAGTGCTCGTTATGAATTTGCTGTTGCCATGCTGTCTGAGATTGAGGAAGTTGTTGACTATGCCACATTTGATTTTAACGGTGTTATCAATCGACACAATGGTAGGATCTGGTGGTTCGAGAATCCCTATGTTGTGTTTCAGAACGTAAGAGACAGCCCTAACCTGAACACGTGGTGCGGTGTTATACACAAAAAATCATAGGACCTTTTTTTCCTTCAGTGACAGTCAATAAATATCTGATATATATATTGCTGTTATTTGTTGTGCCGCCGATTCAGAACATTCCGGACTTAATTTTCCCACAAGATGGTGCGCCACCTCATTCGGGGTTATATGTCCGTACCTATTTCGATACAACATTTCCGAGAAGATGGATCGGACATGGTGGTCCCATAAATTGAACACCGCGGTCACTGACATAACACCACTGGATTTGTTCCTTTCGGGTTACCAAACACCAGTGAACGACATCGCAGCATTACTGCACAGAACTACTGAAGTCATAAGATCCATCCCTCACGTAATGTTGACCAACACGGGTAGAATTGGAATATCACCTGGATATCCTTCGGGCAACGAAAGGATCATATATATAAATTTATTAATTGTGTACACAAAAATGAATATATTACATGCAAAAGTATTTGTCTATGTGTCATACGTTATGTTTTTTGAATGTTTGTAACCAAGGAAACAATTCTGAGAGACCATGTTTTTTCCTTTTTCCTTCTATCTTATTCTTTCTTTTTTTTTTTTTTTTTTTTTTTGTTCACTGATAGTATACTTCAGGATATTTTTGGACATGTTATGCAATGACCAAAAACAGTTGTTTCTTTTTTAAAAAAAAATGTGCCCAAACACTGGTTTATTTTTGGCAGTGTTAATGTATGCCTAATTATTGTCACAAACTTAACGCATTTCTTGATACAACCATTGTACCTACAGCTTTCTGTCTGTATTATTGTTATTAGTATCTGTGTCAGTATGAGGACTTTTTGTGCCACCGTTACAATGAAATAAACAAGAATATACACAAATAAACTACTTTAACAGTCCATAAATAAATATTTCACTTCAGTGGGATGAAAATTATCAATTGTAAACAACAAGCAATCTAGTATTTTAGCGCCATAAAATTTTGTTTTCCTCGATTTTATTGAAAACTACTCATGAAAATTTGCCCTCATTGATGTAATTTTGTTTCGCTCGACCGATCTATCAGTTTTTTATACATTAGATAAAAGTGGTCTATTGCCACATTTCACCCGCCACTTGTGGCGAGCTGCGGTTGTTAATCCTGTTTTGGATCGGCACCACTAGATGCATCCGTCCCGTACTTTCTAGGCTTGCCTAACCTCTGTCGTTCTACAGGCACCAGCTTCGGCGTACAGGTACCACGTACACGTCGAGATACAAGGGCACATGTTAAGTCACCTTTTGAGTTTGATGCCAGCCCCTTTATCCCGTAGATCTTCCCTCCTTCTGCTCGGATCGGAAACTTTTACTCAGTTACCTGAGGGTACTCAGTCACCGTTCAGTTTCTTTGGAGGGAGAAACTGACATTACCCTCCCGGTAGAGTGGTCCAGACAATACGGAACTTCCTCTAATTACGGTAGAAGCACACCGTACATTACCAGAGTCAATGACCGATGTAGACTGCACTGAGAAAAATGCGTTATCCGGACAGCGGTATATTGTACAAATATACGGGATCCCTATGTTTACTACAAAAATCATTACGGAGCATACGTTATTCATATGCTACATACGTGCTACCCTTTTCCCAGTTAGATGTTACATCATGTCGTTGTAGAATGTGTGACATCTAACAGTCTTGCGCATATTACATATGTATACTATGTTACATACGTCAGCTACAGATGGTGATCAGAAAAATGGAAACACCTGAACGAAATTGCAACTTACCAGATTAATATGATGTCGGGCCACCTTTCGCCTTCAGAACAGCCTTGATGCGACGTGGGATGGAGGCATAGAGGTCGTGAATGGTAGCAAGTGGAATTTTACACCATTGCTCGTGCAGGGCATCGGCCAGTTCTGTGAGAGAGGATGGAGGTGGAAATCGTGGCCGGAGTCGTGTTTCCAAGACGGACTACAGATGTTCAATTATGTTGAGATCTGGGGACTCGGCGGGTCATGGGAGGTGTTGAACTTCATCCCGATGTTCCTCAAAGCACGCTGCAACAATGCCAGCTGTGTGAATGGGTGCATTATCATCCTGGAAGATGGCGTCATTGTCCGGGAACAACATCCGGACTATAGGATGCAAGTGGTCTCCTAAAATTGCGACATTATCGTTGGCAGTGATTCGACCGCTAAGTGTGACCACAGGACCCAATTAAAACCATGATATGGCGGCCTACAGCATCACCGAGCCGCCGCCATGTTTCACAGTTGGACGGAGACACTGCAGGTCATAAGCTTCTTTGGGCGTTCTCCACACATAAACACGGCCCGTGGTTGGGAATAGGGTGAAGGATGACTCATCCGACCATATCACGCGTTTCCAGTCCTCAACGGTCCAAGTGGCATGGTCGCGGCACCATTTGCGGGGTGCGAAAGCGTTATGGTCCCTGATGAGCGGTTTGGCCCGTGCAACACTACCCCGTAAGTCCATGTCATGTAATTCGCGGCGGACTGTGATTGTGAAAACAGGGTGGGGGAGGTGCTGATTGAGTCCCTCCGTCACTTGCTTCGCAGTGGCACGACGGTTCTGCGTGACAATGCGCTTTAATACCCGACGTGACCTGTCACTCATGATTTTCTTCCACCCACTGTTCCGCTTCCCCGACGCGGTTTTCCCGTGTGTTGTGTAGGCCGTCATCACCTTCGACACTGTCCCACGCGACACATCTAACACAGTAGCCACTGCCGTCACACTCACTCCACATAACCGCGCACCAACAATTTGCTCTCTTTGAAAATCTGAGAGGTCTCCCATTTTACACTACCTCCGTCTGCTGCAGCCACTGGACACTGGTGTTCCACCGTGCCTGACCGATGGAGACCGATGGAGACCGACCTAACACACCACCACCAGCGGTCCGGCGCTGCGGGCGCCACGACACCACTGCCAACCCATATATCTGACGTGTTGCCAACTACAGGTGTTTCCATTTTCTGATCACCATCTGTATATGTTACATAAGTCCATCTGTATGTGAGATATATATACAGTTCTTTTAGTAAAACAGAAAGTACGTTTATTCGGAACACTTGTACGGAAGATACGTATAAAATATACTTTTTCAGTTATACGTATGCTGTACGTTAAGTTGCAAAAACTACAGGATTTACACATGTAACCAATGTTTTTACGTACACCACATATGTTTCTTTTAAATCTTAGTGTGTCTATTTTGCAAGATAAGGCCATTTAGAATACAGTAGGACGTCGATAATCCGAACGTCAAAAATCCGAACGCGAGCCCTAGAAACCTTTTACATTTTGTCTTAGCGCTAGCGATAAACAAACAATAGGGTTGTCCTTCCGCGGACCGTGGCAATGACCTTGGTGTATCCTTATTTTCCCTTAGGCCTCTACAAGTTAGTTTTAAGTGTGAGTTACAAGAACAGTGTAATTTATTGTACGAGCAGGTTCTTCAGAAACATTAAACGTAAGTAGACTTACATACGGTATTGTAATTACTGTATAACCGTTGTATTGATTAAAGAGCGTACCGTACAGTATATTTAAGTCTAAATGGCATTTTCTTGGTCATTTTCGAAAATACGAACAATTTGAAAATCCGAACTACCTTGTGGTCCCAATTAGTTCGGATTTTCGACTTCCTACTGTATATAGTTTCTCTGGTACTTTACGGGTCGAAGTACTACGAATACGTTGAGATACTCTGTAGCTCCCCTTGGACCCAATATGTGTAACTCATCATTTGGGAGGAGGAGTATGAGCGATTTATATACAATATTTATGTTTTATTTTAAGACAATCTTAGAAACAAACAAACAAAAAAAAAACTTCAAGAGAGAATGTTAATCTAGAGCTATATCTCATTTCTCACTCCTTGTACTGTCGTCTTTGAAGCATCATATAAGGAAATGCTTAATGACGATGTACACTCATGTCCAAAATTATTGTCGCATGTCTATAAATATGTTGTAGTAGGAATATAATTTGATAACGAATGCACTTGGTATTTCTTATAATGTTACTATGTGTATAATCAGCAAAGACATGTATGTGGCAAATTTCATGTCAAAAGAGCAATAAATAAGAACAATAAAACGAAAATAAAACTTTTCTTGTCCATTTAGCAACATTTTGGTTTACTCTGTCTAATTTTCGTATTTATAATTATTTTCCTATGTAATTTACTATAAATTTCCGATACATTTCCCGATTATGCACACTGTATCAGTATTTAAAGTACCCTACAAAATCATTATCAAATTATATTCTTATTAGAAGACAGTTATAGATATGAGACAATTATTTTGAACATGAGTGTACTTCAGGATCAATTTAATCTCAATTGATGGACTTGTTTATCGTACACTACTAGTTTTTAGGTGTACAAAAAAAACAATTTCCTCGAAAACTATACATCGGAATTTACATTCACCCATACCATTTTTTGTTCAAATCAATGGAGTCTATTCATTATATTGTGGATCATTTTAGACACTTTTCTATTCAACAAGGGGGGACTTTAGAGGGTGTAGATCCCTGCCTGTCAACACCACACCTGTTCAAGAAGATCAAATTGGAGCAGACAATCTTCAACCACTGTGTAACATACATTTCATTACAATATTACCAAAAAAAAGTCCATTACTCTTGATCTACGTCATTAAGCGTGAAACTGAAGCAATCATCCAGTTTCTATTGCCTTTCTGTATACGTATGGAGAATGTTAACTTGCTGAGTACTATAGTCCGTTAAATATTCATGAATTATTATTATTAACAACTAACTAACTCTATGGCCTATGGAACCCGGAGGTTCAATGCCGCGTTCACAAAAGCTCTCCACTGACTTCTATCCTTAGCTAACTGCATCCAGTTTCTACTTTGTATTCCAATCTCTGCGAGATCCATCTTAATATTGTCCTCCCATCTGCGCCTAGGTCTTCCTAATGGTCGTTTTCCGATTGGTCTTCCAGTCAAGACTTTGAAAGCGTCTCTACTTTCTTCCATTCTAGCTACATGACCCGCCGATCTAAGCCTCCTAGACTTGACGACCCTAACAATGTTGGGTAAACCATATAAATTATGTAGTTCCTCGTTATGAAGTTTCCGCCATTTCCCATTCCGGTTCCTCTTGGGTCCGAATATTCGTCTCAGGATCTTGTTCTCAAATACTTTCAGTCTATGTTCTTCTCTCAGAGTAAGTGGCCATGTTTCGCAGCCATACAAAACAACAGACATGATTATCGTTTTGTATATTTTAAGCTTCAAACTCCTCGACAGAATTCGCGACGACAACAGATTTTGAACCGAATAGTAACACGAATTTCCTGCTTTTAGTCGACATTTAATTTCTCCGTGAATATGATTTTCCTCTGTCAATATTGATCCTAGATATTTGAAACTATCCACTTTATCAAAAGTATTATTTAATATTTTAACGCATCCATTATTTGCTGTATTCCGGTCCCGACGCACTTCCACGTATTATTATTATTATTATTATTATTATTATTATTATTATTATTATTATTATTATTATTATTATTATTATTATTATCGTCCACTTCAGCGGTTTACTTCCTTTATACAGAAGTGTGTTGCATGGTATTCCTGTCTGCCAAGTCCGTTCAAAATCCATTTTATTTGACTGAGTAACAGAGTTGTTGCTTGTGAAAGGGGAAACGTAGCATGCAATACAGCTTTTGATGTTCACATCAGAAGCTATGTAGATCGTTTAGAACGGTGATGGGACTTGTCCGTTTAAATTTTGCAAATTGTTCATGCATCGATTCGTGCATTGTAATACGGTTTTCTGAAAAATCTGCTCTTTGAGGCTATTGTACAATATAAAGAGCTTTGGTGAATAAATGTGTACTTCAATTGTACGAAAAGCAACTCAGTATTCCTTCTTGATTTTTCTTCTTTTATTCATGCAAAGGGAAAGTATTTGACCAATAGAATATGAAAAAAGAAAGAAGGACGTTGGGAAACATGAAAGAAATTGGTAATTTTTATTTCAGTTTGTTTGTTTGTTATTTCGTGATGGTTGTCATATTATATGGTGAAAGCACAGTCCTGGGCTCAGTAGGCTGGAAACGGGAGCGGCATACTTCTCCCCCTTCTTATATATCGGCTGCATTAAAACTGGAAACGGGGGGAGCGGTGGCTCAGTGGTAGAGCGTTCACCTTCTGTGCTTGGGGTCCTGGGTTTGATCCCAGCTCGCGCCGCACAGTGGGGCCAAGGCGGACAAAATGGAATGTGATGAAAGTGGCAATTTGGGCGATACTCTATACGTTTTCTATAGTAAATGAACCGAGGAATCCGGTTGTGATAATGATTTTGCAATTAGCATTCTTTTGCCATTAGTAAATTTTATTTAAAACGCAACAATGTTGAATTTGTTGAGTTTATGTAGGTTTATTGAGGAGTAAAATACAATTTTGCTTTATGAAAAAAAAACAGCCGCCCCAACGTGACTGATGTGAATACAGGCAAGCATGCGACAAACAATTGGTTCGCCAAAAAAAAAGTTACATAGGAGGGGTTATTTGAGCAAAATAGTAAAATTTTCAAGGAATTGCACACATGTCTAGGCCTACAAAAAAAGCTCCACTGAACTCCGCTCTAATTTAAACGTTTTCATGAAACTACTGTAGTAAACTACTTTTTCTGTAAATTGCATCACAATATGCCGCAAAATGTAGCCATAGCACCGTTGTAAGCTGGATGACTGCGAGTTCCCGTGGAGCAACATTGTAGGAAGTATAAATAGGGCCGTGTGCAGCGAGTACTATAAAGTCAATTGGTTGTCATGAAGTTTCTATTTAGTAGTTACAGTAGTTGCTTCAGTGAGAGTTGCGTTTTTCCACATAATGGAAGAAGTAGTAAAATATGCCGAACTTTGTGAAGTGCTACTTACAGGTGGATCAGTGGAGTGTTTCATTCGCGAAAGATATCAGCACATGCATGAAGATAAGCATTCTCGAATTTGTGATGAAATAAAGAAAATATTTTTGCTGCATTATGTACGAAAACAAAAAATAGTTAATCACAGCAAAACATATATTCGCAAGAAGTATCGTGAATGGATGGATATTGAATTTGTGATTAGTTTCCCTAGTGATGATGCTCATTCGCCGAGAAGTCTTCCAATCCTGTTGGAAGGCCTAAAAGGTGTTTTGAAGATTGTTGTGAGAGAAGTAAAAGACGTAAAGTTCACGATCGAAGAGCATCACATTCCGAAAGCGTAATAGATGCGGCTGCTTCGTCGCATTCAGGAAACACATCGGAAAGTTTCCTGAATGCGGAATCAACACATCGAAGTGCTGATTTTGCATTATCAATTTTTACACATTCTAAGCTTTTCAAATAGCAATACGAGGTAATCAGAGCTGCCACAAAAGAAAAAGGGTTCAATATTTTCCTCAGCTATAAAAAAGTCCAGCGCACAAAGAAAGATTGTCACCCTAATGATAACAAAATTACCGAGACCGCAGAAGTCCCGCTCCACCTTCCTCGACGCGACACTCTCGATCACTCAGGTATCAATTCATGAAAGATACACCTGAAATAATAAAAACTGAGAAATTGAGGGTTGAAAGGGTAATCAAGAGCTTGCAAGAAACACGATTAAACCTAGGGCCCAACTATATCACTGTAAAACATGTTTTACATTTGACAATGTTGGACGGAAAAGTTGCTCAACATATTGGTGAGACATCTGCAGCAAGTAACTGCCTCATTTGTGGCGCTCGCCCATCGGAGATGAACGACATATCGAAACTTGAATGTTGCAATCTAATGAAAAAGGAATGAAGCTTGGGATTTCACCTCTTCATGCTCGAATCTAGTTCATGGAATATGTACTACATCTAAGCTACAATCAACAATTCAAGTCGTGGAGGACTACGAAAGATACTGTCCCAATCAAAGAAGCTGCAAAGAAACGCATCCAACAACGATTCATGAATGAGCTCGGGATTAAAGTTGATCTCGTAAAACAAGGTTATGGTTCGACGAACACCGGAAATACCTCCAGGATATTCTTCCGACATTTTTCTCTAACAGCAGAAATTACACACATAGACGAAAACTTGATTCGCCGACTTGGTATAATACTGGAGGTAATTAACAACAACTCTGCAATTGATTCAGATAAATTTAGATTGTACACAGCGGAAACAGCTAATTTCGCTATACAATTATACCCGTGGTACTATATGCCTTCCATAGTGCACAAAATATTGATACATGGGGCCGAAATAATACAAACTGCAGATTATTATTGTAAATTATTTTTAAAGTGTGTTATACATAAAAGAAGAATATGTTTTTACACCGTTGTTAATAGAATGAACAGCCTTTTCCCGACATGAATAAAGCAAGTTGTTTTTTCACTTCCAAATATAGAAAAATCGTTTCTGAAGACTGCAATCTATGTTTTGTAATTTCCAAGTCACGGACTTATTAAAACACTCATATAAATGTACAGTTTCTTTGTATTATAATTCAGATATAAAATAACACAATATTGTATTTAGCACACTTTTTTGTATATGTTATTTCTCTATGATTTACTTATTCTACAATATTATGCAGAGTCGGGCTTCCTCAAATTCTACTTTTTTAGATATTTTCGACTAGTATCATCCATTGTATGCATCAGAAGTTCATACAGCTGAATTTAATGTTCTGTTTGCGAAGATATCTCGCAAAATCTTGAATGCAGTCAGTCGTAACGTTGCGAAAATAGTTTAATTTGATACACTACCACAACATACAAGGGAGCACACCATCGTCTGTTTCTTTTACCAATATTACACTATTATCGAGAATTTTGTCCGTAAAATGGGTGTTTGGCCCCACTGTGCGCCGTGTGGACTTTATGGTGGACAAACGCCGTGCTCGTGGGTTTTCTCGGGGTTCTCCCGTTTCCTCCCACTTTCTGCATTCCACCATTTCATTCATTTCTCACAATCACCGTCTCCTTTAGCCTAACTGGCATAACCGTGGGACGTAAAACTTAAAGATTTCATTTCATTTTTTTTTCAAAACTGGAAACGAGACGTGAAGTAATCTCTCTAGGAGAAGATAAGCCAGGGACACACTCACGGGGGATCCACCGGGACCGGACACCCCCCCCCCAGAAAAAATCCATAACTCGATGTAAACTTTTTAAACAGAATTATGCTTCCTTAACAGACAAGTGATTGATGTATTCTAAATATTTGATATTACGCTTTATCTGTACTTTTTCTTTTCTTAAAAAATATAATCTACTATCACTTGTTTCTAAAAATATAGGTGCCAGTAATTAACAATTACCGACTTTTTGGGTGTAGAATAAAACAGGTTCAACATTACATAGACATATTAGACCTCCCCCAAATACTTGTTCCCTCCCAGCTAGAGATCGGCACGGACTTAGGTCGAGCCTGCGGGCCGGACTCGAACCTACAAATAATATATATCACTTCGGGCCTGCACTGTAACCAATAACCGTGAAAATAAGTGCCTCCTACCGTAAAAAATATACGGTTTACCGTTTTTCTAAAATAATGGTAGGAGACCGTTTTCCTGTCAGATGCTTGTGTCGGGCATGCGCATTGGAGAGAAAAAGCACATGGTCGAAGCGAGGATTGATGGCGCGTAGGTTCGGATGTGTTGTGCTTTGTTTTGTTTTGTTTCTTTCTTTTGTTTGTTTGTTTGTTTGTTTAGTGTGTGGTTTTTGGTATGATATATACAATAGGCCTACCACTGTTGAAGATATCCTGGAAATTCAACATTAAGCAAGGTAATGTATGGGAAAGCACCATGTTAATATTTGAACTTTGTTCGGTGACAAAAAAACTTTAGTTGGCTATCGTGGCAAGCAGATCGCTCCAAAGTGCATTGATTCGAAACCAAGAAGCTGCTGGATGTATAAAGTCTTATGATAATGTAGCCAACTACGAGTGGTTTGTGAAGCTAGAATCACAATGTTGAAATACTTAAAAAAAAAAAAAAAACTTTTAGGAAAAGTGCTTCGTAGTTTACCGTAACAGCATTACATAAATTGTGTTGCATCAACTGGAATTTTTCATGTTACAGAAGCAAAAGTATACTGTCACTGATGTGTGCCCGAAGGAGGGGCAGGGGGTCGCTCCCCTAGCTAGTGAAAACGTATTAAATTTCTTAATACAAATAAAAAATATCAGGGTATATAGTAACCAGGGAGTTGAGTCCCCTAGAAAATTTTCATCGGGCGCCCATGCTGTCATTATTTTTTCTGGATAAATAAATTGTTAGATTTGAAAAATGTTTCTGTAAATGTTTTTATCTTTAATTTTGTTCTGAGTACCTATAATCTGTTCTGGTGTCTTGTTAGTACATTTGAGCGTTTAATAGTCTAAATATGCAAAAGTTCGATACTCTGGAAGTTTGGTGACTTTTTTTTTTTTTTTTTTTTTTTAGCATTGATGCCACTGTTACATAATTATGCAAACACGTATTTATTAATTTGAGATAGTGGATACTGGATACTGTAGGCAGTGTTGTGAGAAGTCATATGGTTTTACACTTGTTTAGTCGTACTTCTGGTCATTCTAAGCTATGTTGTCGAGTGCCTGCTTGGTTATCTGAAACCGTAATAATGCGACTAATCGAATGAATCACTGATTAGAATATTTGAGGTCTATTAGTCTGCTGGTACTCATAGCGAAAATACATGCAATAAAGCTAGTCTTAACACTGTAACAGAATATCGATTTATGAATATCTTAAAAGGGCATGGATGTTTGTTCCAACTACATCTTCAAAGCGTGCGAAAATTCAGCTATAAAATTCAAGATTTTTTTTTTTTTTGTATGTAATATCGAATCCTCTTCTGGTGTTTTGTTCAATACATGACAAAATTAGTAATTTTGAAAAGAAAAAGCAATGTATGTTCAAGATGATATCAGAACAAGGGTTCGATATTACAAACTAAGAATTAATTTCAACTTTTATTCTTATGGATATTATGCACGTCGTAGGTGCAACGCTTCTTTCGTTCACTTTTGTTTTCTTTAGTTAATCTTTAACAGCAGTGGACCAGTGTGCACTCTAGTTGCATCCATCCAGCAAAAATTATTGCTAGCCAGTGTGTGTACTGATACAGTTTCCAGCAATTCGATGAAAATTGGGACAATATATATTGACCAGCAAGAATTCTTACTGGATCTAGCAAGAGGGCACAGGTGTGTTATTACCGTAAATCTTGTACGGTAATAACACACCTGTGCTTTAAAAAAAAAGACCCCTAAATATTACGGTAAATTTGTTTCTAAGCACGGTCAATATTATTTTGCTACTAAATATACGGTCTGCCGTTTTTATGAAAAAACGGTGGTCCGTAAAATTTAGGGTAATCGGATGGCAGCGAGAGTTGACGGTAATCGGTCAGTAAATTTAAGGCGAAATTTTTTGCAGTGTGGGCCGGGTTCGGGTCGTAAATTTTTAAATATACAACCAGTTTTCTCGGGCCTTTTCGGCCCTAACTTTATAAATATACTGTACAACAATATATATTGGACTGTTCTTTCTGGACAACTTTTAAAACACAACTGCAAAATTAAACCTCTGATTGCAGTAAATGAAATAACAATTTTGCGTTAATTATTAAGTTTCTGTAATTCGGCCTTATTTCGGGCTTATTTGATTATCATACGAGCTCGGGGCCGGGCCAGGCCCGTGCAGACCTCTAGTACCAGCAAACATTTGTGGGTGCACGTTTGAGTAAAGTTAATTATAATCAGGCAAAAACATTCAATTCCAAAATTTCAAGTACAATAAAGTAATTTGTCCTGAAATGTTAACTGTATCAAACGCCATAGACTCCGTACTCTAGTGTTTAGCGTAACGAAACTCTAGGGATCCGATTCGTTGTCGATGTAGTCCAATTTTCCGCGTTCAGTCACTGTCGTGAGGCAAACTGTGGAGCTACATGAATATAGACTTGAAGGCCACTAGGTTCAGAAACTGATACACATGTTAAAGCCAGGACGACGCGATGTGCTGATCACGTAGTTCTACCGATCGCTAACACAGCGTTGGAGCAGGCTCAGGCCAGCGAAGGACTGTAATGAAGCTGATTAGTTTTATACTACAAATGTTACATTTAAACTAAAGGTTTGAAGTTTTGTATTCGTTAAACAATTGTGTTACTTAGAGAATCAGGGGTTTTTACTGGTTGTTTTATTAACACATTTCTCGTTTTCCCGCTAAATGTTCTCTTCATATAGATTTTCTGTGAACTCGAAGTTTGAAATGATAGTGGATCACCTGGTATGTCGTCTCAGTGAATCACCCCATCCCTTTTTCTTCCCTTCTAGGCCGGGACCACCTAGTATGTCGTCTCAGTGAATCACTCCATCCCTTTTTCTTCCCTTCCAGGCCAGGATCACCTGGTATGTCGTCTCAGTGAATCACCCCATCCCTTTTTCTTCCCTTACAGGCCAGGATCACCTGATATGTCGTCTCAGTGAATCACTCCATCCCTTTTTCTTCCCTTCTAGGCTAGGATCACCTGGTATGTCGTCTCAGTGAATCAACCCATCCCTTTTTCTTCCCTTCTAGGCCAAATGTAAAATGTATTGAAACATGTATTTAATAATATTAAATGAAAGTTAAAATGAAATTTTCCAATTTAATATCCCATGTTTATACCCTTTAGGCTAAAGGAGACGATGATTGAAGCAAGACGATGATGGAAAGATTGATGGAATAAAAACATAAGAGTACCTCGAGGAAACCCACGGAAAATATGTTGTCCACCAACAATATACTAGTCCAGAGATCGAACCAGAGACCTCACGCACCAGAGGTAAGGGCTTTACCACTAAGCCGCCGTGTCCTCCTTGAAAATGAAGTCGAAATTGAAAAAATACACTTTACGCGGATCAACATAATTTATTGAAAACAATATATGCACATTTCACAAATTCTTGAACACTAAGCCCTTAAATGATTGAAATATTAGAGAATGTAATGAATATAACATGGTGTCTACATTTCTAAATGTTTCTCATAATCTGGTTCTAACTGAGATGTACTGGTTATTATCAGAAGTAAAATTTGATTCGTCAGTTAAATTCATGTCGTGGGCCAGATAAAACATTTCAGGGGTATGTATCTGGTCCGTGAGCCTTAGTTTGCCCATCACTATCTTAAGGAATTCCAAGACATGGATATCTTATTACAGAAATTGCAATTTCCACACCATTTTCTTCCCTTCTATATCAAATATCAAAGAACATTGAAATATCGTATTTAGTTTATTTTAAATAATAATGTCTACGTACTAAAGTTTATAAATGAAATGAAATTTTAATATAATATCCCATGGTTATATCGTTTAGCTTATAAGAGACGAATGAGTAATGCAAGTAAATAATTGTCAAATTAATTTTTTGTGCTCTTCCACCAGGAATCGAAACCGAGACCATGTGCACCAAATACACTCGCCCTAGACACTAGACCAGCGTGGAGAGTTGCCCAAATTTCCTGCATCTAACCTTAAGAGCTTTCGATATATGGACATCTTATAATAATTCCAATCCGGACTCTTCTCCTCCCTCTCCGTTGCACATTGAATTTTCTTTCTTAGTGGCATATACAATATTCCTTTATATTAGTACACAAAACCGCGCGCTTCGGTACAAGCACCAGCACGGATGCTGTCACCGATCGAACACGAAAAGATACGAAGAGAACCCCTCCACAGGCTCCGCCTCCAAAGACTGGCTATAAAAACGAACACCTCGAGGCAGTAGGTATCAGTTGCTAACTTGTCATACCCTATCTATCTCCAAGCTGCACCGGGCAGGAGATATTAACCCTTCCTCTGAGCTGCAACAGGCAAAAGATTCCTTACCTATCTCCAAGCTGCATCGGGTAGGAGATATAAACCCTTCCTCTGAGCTGCAACTGGCAAGAGATTTCTCTAGACCCAGATGCAACGGGCAGGGTCGTTCTTAACCACCAAACCTCAAACATCCGATCTGGAATGCGCAGGAAGTCCAACTTATAGAGAAAAGGACTTTTTAGAGAATTACCAGTACTTATTTGTAACCTTGTGTTCAAACTGTATAACGTCTTTTTATAATTAAAAAGGTAAAGGAATGTCCGTGTATCGTTACCATATCGAATATTACAAGTATCTTACGCCACAAATCCTATGTATTGACCAAATGTCAAGTTTCTAACTTTAGGCATTCATCACTTCGACAGTATTTCTTTTGTACATGGTCTGCCCAGAAACCAGAAAGTAATAAGAGTGGCTATCGCGCGGCGATCCAGTCGCCAGCAGCGCGCTCCCCTTCAAGAGAACGCACTGAACATCAGTCGCTTCCGAGCTCGGATGCAGTAAGGATTAGTCGTAGCGCAAAAGCTGTTTTTGAGTTTTCGTCATGGCAAATTTTCAGAAATTATTTTGTGAAACGTTGTTTTGCACATGTTGAGGGTCTTTGGCGATTAATCTTACACTCAAACGATGTAAGATTTTTCACTTTGACCACATTTTTGTCCAAACTACTCGTTGGAGGGCGTTCAGATCGCTCCATGTCTACAATGGTCTCCCATCCGTTCCTGAACTTCCTGAAGCACAGCAAAACCTGGGCAACTGCCAGAGCTTTTTTTTTTTTTTTTTTTTTTTTTTTTTTTTTTTTTTTTTTGTAAGCCTTCTTGACCAAGGCAAGCGTTTCGGAAGCATTTTTGTCCAGATGAAAGCAAACTTTAATGCGAATGCTCCATTTGTTATGTTTTCTGTCGTAACAAAAACTCAAAAAACAGCTTTTGCGCCACGCATGATCCTTACTGCATGAGAGTTCGGATGCGACTGGCGCCCAGTGCGTTGCTTAGTTTAGACCCTCTCCCCCACTACAAATTCCCTCGCCGGAGAGCGCGCTGCTGGCGACTGGAGCGCCACGCGAAGGCCAATTTCATTACTTTCTAAACAGAACCTGTATATAGAGACACACGTGTATACAGGGAGGCAATTGTCCTTCTCTGAAACCTCAAATGACTCCCATAAAGAAGGTTAAATCACAAAGGTAGTAAGAATGGTAATTAATAATTAATGAAAGATAATAAAATCGTGATTTTGTATTTATCCTCTAAAAAAAGAAGAAAAGGAAAAACTAATTTTACGAGCTTTCATTTGCTTTTTATTACCTTTTCTTGCAATCATCTTGTGTACTTTCGCAGTACGTCATTAGTGTATTGAAAAGGAAAGTTATTGATGAGATGCTATGATGAGTCATTTTGAGTTTTCTATTATACTAAAATAACCTTGTAATACAGTGATTTAATGTGTTCTTTTTTATATTAGATTTTTCTTTTAAAAATATATATGCTGCATCGTTATGGGCTCCTTATTGCTTTCATTAGATTGGAACGCGAACTCAATAATGAACAAAAAAACTATATAAAAGAAAATGAGAGGAAATAAAGTTCCAAGCGGGTTCTTAATTTAATATTCTTTCTTCACATCTTGAGTCATTCACAGAAACCAATTTTCTTTTATTTTGAGAAAAAAAAACGGTTTATTTGCAGAATCTATCAGTTCTCGAATAGGAATATATAGATGGGGAAATTCAAATTTTCATTTTTGTAATTCACAAGATATTTTATTATCCATTTTACGAACCTCTTTTACCAAACACAAAATTTATGATTAAAAATTGAAAGCCTTCAACATCAAAATCATAATGAAAACACAATGGACATTATTTGTTTTTTCATGTAAATGGTAAATGTGTTTCTTACAAATGGTTCTCAGAATTTTACTTAAAATAAGGGCAGCAACTCAATTGGATTTTAGAAGTTAAGAATATTTTCTTCAAGTTTATCTGATCGTATATTCTCTCCCCGAAGGTAAATCATATCGTGAGTTTCATATCAAAATAATACTTGACTTACAAACAGCATTGTGTCAATATCAGGAATATGTGTGTCCCTTTTAGGAATATGTGTCAATGTTTAGAATATGTATTTCAAGTTAGGAATATGTGTCAATGTTTAGAATATGTATGTCAAGTTAGGAATGTGTGTCAATGTTAAGAATATGTATGTCAACTTAGGATCTTGCTGGTTGATTTTTGTTTAGTGTCCCTTTCAGCAGCAAGGCTATATGAGACGTGGGCCTATAGCTTAACGTGGGATCTGAACCATATGAGCTCCCGTCGGGAATTGACCAGGGTCTCTCACTTAAGTTTATGAATATGTGTCAATGTTAAGAATATGTATCATTGTTAGGAATTTATGTCAATGCTAACAAGTATGTTAATGTTAGGAATATGTGCCAATGTTAGGAATATATATGTGTTAAGAATGTGTGTCACTATAAGGAATGTATGTCAATGTTAACATGTATGTCAACATTAGGAATATGTGTATCACTGTCAAGAATATTTTTTAAGTTTAACGTCCTATGATTATGCATAGAGGCTAAGGGAGACTACGATGATGAGATGGATTATAACGGTGAAATGAAGTAAATAGGAGAAAACAGGAAAACTCACGCACACGACCACAAAGTTCACTTGACGCGACTGGGATCGAACTAGCAACCCTCCCCTCCGCCAGAAGTGAATGCTGTTAATAATGTGTCATTGTGAGGAATATGTGTATGTCAAAGTTAAGAATATGTGTCACTGTTAGAAATATGTGTGTCCCTTCAAAGAATATGTTGTCAGCGTTGAAAACATGTGTATTTCTTAAAAAAAATATGTGTGTCTCTGTTAGGAATACATGTGTCACTGTTAAAAATATGAGTCACTGCTAAAAATATGTGTTACTGCTAAAAATATGTGTCACCCTTAGAATATGTGTATCACAATTAAGAATATGTGTATGTCATTGTTAGGAAAATGTGTCCGTCTGTTAAGAATATATATGTGTGTCAATGTTAAGAATGTGTGTCACTGTTAAAAACATGTGTGTCTCTTCAAAGAATATGTTGTCAGTGTTAAAAATATGAATCACTCCTAAGAATATGTGTGTTACTGTTAGGAATACATGTGTCACTGTTAAAAATATGTGTCACCCGTTAGAATATGTGTATCACAATTAAAAATATGTGTATTTCATGTTAGGAAAATGTGTCCCTCTGTTAGGAATATGTGTGTGTGTGTCAATGGTAAGAATGTGTGTCACTGTTAAGAAGATTGTTTTACTTTTAAAGTCCCACAATTATATACCAAGAGTAAGAGAGACATCGATGATGAGATGCGTGATAATGGTGGAATGAAGTAAGTGAGAAGAAACAGGAAAACCCACGCACACGGTATTTGTACACCACAAACTTTACTTTACGCGGCTTCGCCTCCAAAGCCAACAATTTTACTATGGAGTAAAAGCTCTTTGCAACTGGTTGCATAAAAGATAATCCCCGCTTAGGACGCCCACCAACACGACTGGAAACGCGTGTGCAGTGTACAGTGTCTGTCAAACGTTTGCCAAAAGAAGTCCATTCGTAAGCGGTCACAAGAATTGGGTATTCCATACTCGACATTACAGAAATATATGACGAAGGGTTTGCAGTTAACTGAGATTAGAGAATATCTCAACGATGTATTACCTGATAAATAGATTATACGTGCTTCTGTCCATTTGCCTCCACCTTTGGAGTGGCCACCCCGAAGTCCTGATCTTGCGACAATGCATTATGGGTATTCATAAAACAAAAAGTTGCTGTCACACATCACGAGATAGTTGATGGGTACATTTCGCCAGCCCCCTCCCTCACCTTGGAATTTCGAAACAAAACCTATGTCAATCGTTTGTACTACATTTGTACTGAAATGTATCGCAAAATTTTTTTGTTTGTATCACTTCCGGTACAAAGTTATGAGAGTTTTAAAGTGGGGGGCTGTGGGAACGGCAGCTCCCACCTTGGAATTTCGAAATAACACCTATGCCAATCGTTTGTACTACGTTTGTACCGGCTGCCGTTTTCATACCCCCATTTTAAAACTCTTAGAACTTTGTACCGGAAGTGGTTCAAACGAAACTTTTTACAGTATATTCCGGTGCAAACGTAGTTTCAAAATTCCAACATTGGGGGAGCAAATGTACCTATAGTTGACGAACTTAAGGGTACTGTTCGACGTGCATTTACTGTCATCAGGTCAGCGACGTAGAAAAGAATAGTTACAATACTTCAAAGTTGCCCTCTGCCATGATCCCGCATTAAGGCTCCAGACTGCTAAATATTTTTGAAAAAGTAATATTTTTTCTTTTGCCCGTTTTTCGTAAGTGGAAAGAGGTAATAAAATGTAACTTACCACAACTATAGATAACATTATTCTACACCCGAAAATACGAATCGGAAGAATTTTCAGTGTTGCCATCCATAGAAATTACGTGTGACCAGAATTTGAATTAATCAGAAATCTAGGTAAAGGCAGCGACTAGAAAAATGAACTCAACGGTAATTGGTGACTTATCATGCTATGTTCCTTGTTTACTGCTTTTTAAATAATATTTCTATTTATTTTATAAACCTTACATAAATTCTTACAAAATAAATAGAAACATTATTTAAAAAGTAGTAAACAAGAAACAGACAGCATGATAAGTCATCAATTACCGTTGAGTTCATTTTTCTAGTCGCTGCCTTTACCTAGATTTTTGAGTAATTCAAATTCTAGTCAGACTGTAATTTCTATGGATGGCAACACTGAAAATTCTCCCGATTCGTATTTTCGGGTGCAGAATAACATTATCTATTCTTGTGGTAAGTTACATTTTATTACCTCTTTCTACTTACGAAAAACGGGCAAAAAAATTATTAGTTTTTCAAAAATATTTAGTAGTCTGCCCCCTTAATACAATGCGATAATCTATGAATATGTGGAGACGCGATAAGGGGTACCGGGACTTCGTGATCACTCAGTAGAAGCTAAATCTTACGTCATACACTGACGAGTTGATAATGATTTTTTTTTTTTTAAGAAAAGGAAATTGTTTGACAAATACTGTATCCCTCCTTTAAGCCACTAAGATAGGGAGAAGATTGAATTTGCATGTTTGTATAAATTGTGCTTCGTCACAGATGAGTCTTTCAACCAGAGATTACCGCGTGCCTCGTCATAAATCCGTAAGACTTACCGTTCTTATCTCTTCACTGGGAAATTCATCTTTCTTCTTTGCTGTGGATTGGCATGGCTTTACTACTTCCCATGGGAGTCGTTAGAAGCCTGATTCTCAAAATCCTGGACGTGTTTTATACAAGAAAAAGATTCCCTATGAACAGCGATATTCATACTCGTCTGCGTACTTCTTTCCCTTTACGAACATAGTAATAATTAAAACTGAAAATTTAGTGGGAGATGGCTTACTTTGCAACGAAATCTCGACACTGAATATTCCCTTTACATAACCGTGTATTTGCATAAAACATAAGGGCACCTAACTCATATAATGATTAAAGGTTTAGTTTCTAACACAGGCTAGTATTTTAACACGGAATTAAACCTTTTACATTTTTTGTAACAAAAAGCAAAACAATGGACGCTATACTTATACAGGTTGTCCACAATACACTTTGAAATCCTGAGAAATGGATGTAGGTGGCACGGTGGTTCAGCGGTAGCGCTTCTTGGTTCAAACCCACGCCCTGTGAGTTTGTAGTAGGCATCATGCACTGAAAAAAATCCGCTATCCGGACAGCGGTATATTGTACAAATATACGGAATCCTTATGTTTACTACGGAAATCCGTACGGAGTACATGTTATCCATATGTTACATACGTATTGTCTTTTTATCGCTTAGATGTTACATCATGTCGCTGCAGTATGACTGACATCTAACAGTCCTCCGTATGTTACATACGGATACGTATCTTACATACGTCAGTTACATGTTATATAGCCTACGTATGTTAAAATTCTGACCGCCTATGTACAGGTCAAGCTTTCATACGGGAAGTGCGTTTATTCGGAACATTTATACGGAAAGTACATATAAACATACGTTTCCAGTTATACATTTGTTGCATGTTTCCTATTGTAGTACGTTAAGTCCAAAATCTACATGACTTACGCATGTAACATACGTTTCTCTGTACCCTACATACGTATTTTCTATGTGTGTCTGTCTGTTTTCTTCTATTTCCTCCCCCATTCTGACTCCACAAATTCTTTTCATAATCATTCACTTTCGAAAATCACCCGTTCCCTTGAGCATTACTATGGGACGTAAAAGTAAAAAAAAAAAAAAATCATTTTCACTTATCTTTTTTTATGTATTACAAGACGTTTTTAGTTTCTAAGGCTTGTTGGGTTTAACACACATTTCACCAGTGGCGGATCCAGAGAGGCAATCGCCCCCCCCCCCTCCCAAGAAGAGGAAACTTTCTTATTTGATATATAAATAAAACCCATTCCAGAGTTTGGAGCTCTTAAAAGTAGGAATATTACAAACTACCGCCCTCCCCCAGAAGTCCATCCTGAATCCGCTCCTGCACTTCACTTTACTTTCTTTCTTTCTTGACAATAAAACAATGATTGGAGTTTTGAGTTTTAACGTCCCGTTCAGAAACGAGGCTATATGAGACGTGGACGTACTGTTTAACGTGGAATCCGAACCACATGAGCTTCCGCCGCTAATCGAAACCGGGTCTCCCACACCAAAGGCGCATACGCTAACCGCTTAGCCACGAAGGAGCGCAATAAAGCAATGAACACTTCGTGCAAAATGTAATATAAAAAACTTACAGAGGGTCCAAAAATGAAATACAGATTTCAGGTTGCTTCCAGAATGAAACTTGCGCTACCTTGTAATTATATAGTTGGCCTACGCGCCTGCAGTGCTTGAAACCTGTATTCGATTGCTGCGGAGACTTGTGTGGTTCGGATCCTACGTATCATATAGTCGGTCCGCGTCTCATATAGCCTCGCTGATGAAAGGGATGCTAAACTCTAACCGAACTAATCAACCATACAAAATAAAACCACGATGTACAACATAAAACTTGCATGCCTCAAATATTAGAAATGGTAGTTTTATACAACATAGTAAGTATGTCCGCCATTGAGTACTTCAGGGTGCCCAAATTGTAGTTCAATTTCCCAGAAAATTCTGTAATACACAATCGAAGGCTTCGTTAACGACTTCTCAGAGATTATAGTTATACCTCACCTTTCTCTTGAGATTATTTCCTTTACACAGCCTCACATTAAGAAACCACATAAAGTTATATCGAGGGAGCGAGTTGACCACAGTATTAGTCAACTTCGAACAATGTTGGCCGAAACAATCTTGAACATGATGTAGCCAGTGGGGAGATGCACCGTCATGCTGAAACATTAGTTAAAAATAGCCCGGATTTATACCATTAAGCCTGCTATGGTAAGCCCCTTTAAGTTCACTTTGATAAATTTAAGAGAGAGAGAGAGAAAAGAACATATGCTTTTATTCATACATTTACAATACACAATACACAATACATGCTTTTATAACCATTTATTTAAATAATTGTATTAAGATAGCAGTTTGTCTATCAGAAATGTTTTCTTTTTTGTGTGTTCACATTTATTGCTCTCCTCTGAATTTTTTTTCAAAGGGGAGTTAACGAAGATAATATGCCTTAATTACAAATAATTATTTTCCAATATGTAACTCCTGCAGTGGTTGGTTCAGTAAAGGAAAACAGTTCCACCATAGTTTCTCTGTTATTTGACCACACAAACATTAATCTTAATGCTATGTCATTGTTGTCTTATGGCCACTGTATTGTTGAAGACTCATACAAAAAGGTACTTATTTGTATTTGCTTCTCTATTGAACTTTGATTCAATACTATCTGGGTTCAGACCAACTCTACTCAATTATCGTAAGGCCAAATTATTATATTTATTATCTTAAGACCAATGCGCTACGGAACATGTAAACCTTCTACAACTGGAAACAAATAACGAGGGTGTTTTCAACAGTTTCCAGCATGAGGCTTACATGCCGTGCCACTGCCAATAAGCCGTTCCTGACATATAATGCTATTTATGGAAGAATTAATGTATCTTTTTCAACTGTTTAGCTGCGTCATTTCGTTGGAGAAAGACATTTGAACCGGTCTGTGCGTTGAGTTCACTACTGCATAATAATGCTCTACTACACACGGCTGTTATTGCCAAGAATGCAGTGAAAGACTTCGGGGAAAATTCAGCGTCCTCCTTATAGCCTAGATTTAGCAAAACACAAAGCATCTTCTAACAAACTTACAAAAAAAAACAAAAACAGTAATCCTAGACGCTTGTCATATGTTCAGGAAGTTCTTTGGAGAAGAAAAAACCTTCAAATAATCGGCACTAGTCAGAGACGGTCGTCAGATTATTAAGCCGATTAAAACAGAGATACAGCAGTAACAGAGGGTGTCCCAAAAACAACGCAACTTTTGAAGTGACCGCCGTTTGTGTTCTAGTAAGTTGGAAGCACTGAACGTTACAGGATTTTCATTGGTTGTCTTTGTGGTTAGTACTCACGAAACGCCGAATGATCGTCAACTGTTTTCTGTACGGGCAGGAACGATCGACTGTGATGATACTAATTTGCTAACATTGAAAATTAAAAAAAAACGGTTCGGTTGTGGACAATAAACTTTGTAATAAGTTTTCACTATGACAACACGCTGTTCTGTACGCCTACTTGTTCAGAAGACAAATGACAACCATGCGCTAATCGTCGCTCCATGAGTATTAACCACAAAGACAACGAATGAAAATCTTGTAATGTTCAGTGCTGCCAACTTACTAGAACAGAAATCGCGGGTATTTCAAAAGTTGCCTTCTTTGTGGGACACCGTTTAATAATAATAATAATAATAATAATAATAATAATAATAATAATAATTCAATTTTTGTTTGTTTCCAGAGAAACTTCTGTACACCGCCATTGTATTGCAATACTATTTTTTTTTAACCAGTTCTGTTGTTAATGGGACTTCTGCTCTTACTTAAGTATTTAACACCTTTTATTGCAACATGTTAAATTTTGTAATTAATGTACTTTATTTCTGTCAGTATCTTGCGCCCCTTTGCTCGCTTCTCAGGTTGAAAACCACTGCTCTATTGAAACCAGGGTTGGAAAAAAATATTGTTTTTTTTATTTTTAGAAAGAGCAAAACATGTGTTTAAAACATGAAAACGATATTTAAAATGTTATATACATGTTTTAAAACAAATAAGGGGAAAAAACATGTTTTAAACATTTTGAACAGTTTAAAACATGATTTTAACATATATTTTAAAATCTATAACTATTCTATCGTGCCTTGTTTCCATTTTGTACTAAAACACAGCAACAAACTGAGCAAGGCTACGTGATAATATGTAAAAAAAAAAAAAAAAAAAACACGTATTCACGTAACAGTTTCGACACAATAACTGTGTCTTCATCAGACTTCCACTCCTTCTCCAGATTGTGTCGAAACGGTTACGTGATTGCGTGTTTTTCTTCTTTTTACATATTATCACATAGCTTTGCTCAGTGTGTTGTTGTGTTTTATTTTAAAATCGTGTAATAACTTATTTGTTAAGACTTTTTTGCTCTTTACTTGCAACCGGTACCACAGATTGATCCTGTATATACCGTTTAGCGCAACATAGATAACAGAAATAAATACGTTTGACTAAAAAATGTTTTTAAATGTTATACAGTTTTATTAAATGAATTTTTGTTAGCCATATTGGATTCAAGGTGAATTACTAAAATAAATAATATTTTCGTAGTCCACTAATGATAATGTACGTTAATATATCAAACTTCGTTTTTGAAGCACCAGCGATTTTGGAAATTATTTTTGAGTGTCCATATTGGTTTCATAAGCTGACTTTCTATTTCCGTACTGATAACACACATTTTCATTTTTTTTTACCTAATTTCATTTGTTTGGCACTAGTGGTTTGTAAAATGACTTTCAAATGACCATTGGATTTATCATGACATTCTTTGCGGTATTTGGCTCAAATATTTGCATTGTTATAGGAATTATACACATGTGTGCACATTTTTTTACTCAATTGGTCATCTGGAGGCGGGTGAAATTTTAGTTGCAAAATTTGATTGCTATTTTGGAACACTGACCCTAATAAAATTATTTTAATTAATAAATTATCGAAAAGTATTGTTTGAAGAACACTTCATGTTCTGCTAACTTTAGAATATTTTCTGCAAGCCTACGCATTGGTTGTTTTTTTTAAGTCAATAATTGTATTGAAGAAAAGTAATATTTGGGGCATTCAGAACCTAATGGATCCAAGAAGTCCATTTTCAGTAAGGCTCAGTTTTGCTCAGCAAATGAATTCTATTTCAAAACGTAATATCTTCACAGTCAAAAGAGTCTGAAATAAATGAAATGAAACCACGTGAAAGGGCCTGGACTAGTTTCATATGACAAGCCGCTAGACAGGGGTGTCAGTGGGGGGGAGAGGGCAGCTGCCCCTATTCCCAAACTGAATTTCACATTTTGGGGGCAGTAAGCCAGTTTTAGAAACCTTTTGATAAGCAAAGTCCAATATAGAACAAGTTTGAGGGTCTTTCACCGAGTAAATACGGAGGAAATACAGATGATCAGAACTGAAAACTTGCTTAGGCTCAATATCCAGAATTTTAAGCATTCACGGAACTCGAAGGTAGAGCCATCTTTGGAATCCTTAAAAAAAATGTAGGCCTATAGTTTCTTACGGCCAATGGAAATGGATTATAACTGATCAAAATTCGTATTCTTTCAAATTTCAAATAAATACAATAAGGACTTCAAATTTGTTCTGTTGGACTTTGCTAGCAAAGGATTTCTAAATCTGTATTACTGTCGCCAAAATCTGAAATTCAGGATAAGGGGGCCAGGTGACCTTTAAACAGACGTCCCTCTCTAGCGGCAATCATATAAAACTCTAAATTGAACCTTATCACGTAATTATTCTTTCTTTCGTTTCGAATTTGTGGTTGCGAAGATCTGACGTTTTCCGTCAGTTTATTCTTTTTGACACACCCTGCATTTATTTAACGCAATTATACATCACTGACTATAACATTCGAAGCTTGACTCGTTAGCCTTCCCACGGTGCAGCGTACACAATATAATGTTAATATCTTAAATTTATGAGCAGGGAAGGGGAGATTAGCCCTCCTATTCCCCCATTCCAGAAACGCCCTTGTCTAGCGGTTGTCCTATGAAACTCTAGCCCACACCACACCCCTTCACGTGGTTTTTGTTTCATTTATTTCTGACTCTTAGCTACGAAGATACTATGTTTGCAGAGCAAAAATGAACCTTTTTGAAAATGGTTGGACCCTTGGATCCATTGTGCTCTGAACATGCCATATCTAAAATTATTTTTTTAAAAAAATGTTGAAGCCAAATTTATCCTGCAACTCAAGTTTGTTCGAAACGCATAAAATTAATTTGTTTAGTTTGATTGATTACAGTTTCGCATCAGTAGCAATGCAATATGAGACAGGGCTTATTGTTAAAAATGGGATTCGAACCACTAATTTTGAAATTGGAACCACTAATTTTTCTTCCCATAAAACTGATGTTAAGCGATTCCAAGTTGTACGAAAACTGGTAACCAACATGAACTGTATCAACGAATGCCTGAGATATGTTAATTTCAGAACTGTAATTTAACAAGAAAACCTTTGTTTGTTTTTTTGAATACAACACAAAAACTTGTTTCCAAGATATTTGTTTTATTTATTTTTTTCCATCATTTCTACAAGTAGTCCAACTTTTGACTGCTAAACATTTTCGCAAGTTAACTGGAAAGCATTTAAACAAAACAATAAACTCAAAAAAAAAAAAAAAATAAAACAAGAGAAAAACAAAATAAATTGTAGATCACCACAGTGACCTGCTGTAGCCATGAAAAATCAAAATATTCACATGGGAAGAAAATGGCCTACTGAATGTGGAACACTTTTTGGCAATTTTTCTTCCTCTGTCAGATTTTGTTTACAAAAATAAAATAAAATAAAAATAAAAAATGTTTAAAATAAGCCTTAAAAGATACACGTGTTTAAAACAAAATGTTTAAAACGTATATAATATTTGTTTTAAACGAAATCAATTGTTTAAAACAAGTTTTAATCGTATGTTTTAAACATTTTGCTTTAAACAAAACAACTGTGATTGATACTAGAAGTGGTATATCTTACTCAGTGGTGCCCACCCCCCCTCATGTCCATGACGCACCCCCCCTCAATTGTATATCCGTAGGTGTTCCTCCATGAAAAAAATTTTTTCGATTAATTTTTACACCCCCTCAAACATATTTATATACATTTTTAACCCCCCCCCCCAAATATTTCAATGACGCAGTTTGCGTCATAGCCCCCCTTTGTGGGCACCCCTGTCTTACTACACGGTGATTCAATCCTTCTTTCTTGTTCTTCGGAAGAGCATCAAAGTTCCTCATTCTGAAATGAATAAATCTTACTCTGGCGCCATTTCTGTTACGTCCAGTGAAGAATAAGAAGCTTGGATTTGCTACAGAATGCAAGGAATTTTAGCTTCTCTTCGAAAGAAGGGGCAAAAGGAATTTGAAGAATCTACTGCATTTATATCTATACTTCCTGCAACACTGTAAGATTTTGTTGTAACGCTTTTGTCTAAAACTTCTAGTTTTGAGTCAAAGAAAAAAAAAAACGATATATATATGAAGAAAGTTTCCACAAAAGAATCTTATAAAGTTATTGATTCACACGCCCACCCACCCACATACACACACACACACACACACACACACACACACACATATATATATATATATATATATATATATATATATATATATATATATATATAAAGAAATACGTTTTTCTTCCATCAAGATATCGAGCCTAAAAGTTAAACTTAAGAGAAAGTCATATTAATTTTAATTTTCTAAAATATCATTTTCAAAATAAATGAAAACAAAGGTCAGCATGAATACTGTACGTACTTACCCCTTCATGATCTGATGTTTTACAGCTAAAAACTAACTGAAACTGCATTTATTTTTACAGTAATAATAAGGTATTAGGAAAAATATTAAGAAGCTATATTTGCAATCCCTTTTCCCACTTGTAATACTATTTCAATCACATTGAAACTCTAAAATCCTAACTCAACGATAATAGGTTTATAGAAAGTATTTTAACCTCTTCCTACCTTAGGATACGCATTTCATTAAAAGGAAAATGATATAAGTTCCATAATGTCAACTCTTCCATCCTTTCTCCTTTACATGCCAATTGGTGCTGAATTTGGACTTTAAACGGCATCACTATTCATCTCAGCAACTCCGAAAACTATGCATTATATACTACATAATATCAGTCGTTTTCAATTATTTTTATATGTCACTCATTTTCCAGCCCCACGTCCCCTTTTTAGAAGGCTATACCATGTCTTGTTCAGAATGGTAGAGTTACAATTGTAGGTAACGAATTCACCAAAAACTCAATTCCACCCAAGGTGTCACATGTGACCTTTATGCAGTGACCGATTCAATTCTCGAAACAAAATTTCGTGGTTGAGGGTACATTTACATGCATAATTTTCGAGACAATTGAACAAAACGATTGTTTTTGTTAAAAACTGTGTTGTTTGTTCCCAATAATACTTAATAGTTTTTATTCTGCTGGACTGTCGTTTGTCTGCTGCTGACAGTGACCAGGGGTGTACCCATTCCCAACAGCACAAGATGTGCTAGTCATGTGCCATTTAGGTGTCCAAGCTACTTTTTAGGTATCCGACACTTGGCACTTATGATATCCATGCGCTAAGTATGTACTTCAGCTACCTACAGTTTTAGGTACTTGTTACACCTAATTGATATTTGCAACTATGTACCACAAATATAGCGTATATATACCTGGCTCAGTTTTGCACTTTAACGATCATTTGTTTTTATGTCGTCACTTGGGACATATATCTGTTATGTTCTAGGTACGTCCTTTAGGTACATACTGTTTCAGATACCCTAACAGCACAAGATGTGCGAGACATGCGCCATTTAGGTGTTCTAAATTCATCTCCCACATTTGATGAATTTGTAGCTTCTTTTTTCTAAGTGATTGTGTACTAGAAGCAACAAACGCATCAACTTTATTAGATGGCAACTGTCGCCGATCATTTGAAAGTGAATATGGAAGAAAGTAAATAGACATTCGTCATTTTGTTATAAAATTATACAGCGAGCAGATTTTATTTGATCCCCAACGGTTATCGTCGAATATACGCGGTTAAAGGAGCACTCTGATTAGCCAAATTCAAAAGACCTCAATTATTTATTCCTCTACAAGCGACGTTCTTTTCATCGCCTTCGTGGCCAAGTCAGAAGAGCACTCGGCTGGTAATTAAAAGATTGGTGGTTCGCGCCCACCCTGGGGTACATATTTTTTTACTTGTTTAAAACGTTTTTTAGACTCACCTTAATGTAAACATATTACGCATATAGGTGATTTAACATATTTTGGGGGAAGTAATTTTGTGGTTCAGTTACGCTTACGGCCTGGAGATCATACCTAGAACATGCTAGGCACGTTCCCCACGTACATGACAGGCATGTGCGTAGGGGCAGACATAGACTGTGACTATCACCTGCCATCCATGTGATATCTCTCTCAGAGGTACATAAGGCACATACTGGACACATTCCCATGTACCTGAGGGAACATGATAGGCATATGCCTGCTATGTAATTGTGCTGTTAAGGATGCGGAAGTTCCACAGGGGCCGGACCTTTCCCTTCCGCAACTAGACATAAATTTGTACAGTTTCGTATTAGAACTATACTTTTTTTTTTAGCAGAGAAATGATTGGTCTACTTTAAAATGTGATCTTAACAGTTCATTTGTACTCTTTCTTTTCTTAAGACAGTCGCTCATTGGTAGAGCACTTACCTTTGATGCATGGGGTCCCTGGTTCTATTCCGGGTCATCAAGTTTGTAGTGAACAACATCGAGTTTTCCTGGGTTTTCTCGGGGTACTCCCGTTTCCTCCAACATTCTCATTCCACAAATTCTTCCATTATCATTCACTTGCCTTAATTATCGTCTCCCTTAGCCTAAAGGACATAATCGTGCAACGTTAAACTGAAAAAGATTTCTTTCTGGGACTATAGGTGGCAGAATTTAACATTTACTTATTTTCTTTTCGGGCGCAGAATAATAACATTTTAATACTACATAGAGATATTGTTCTGTAGTATTGGACCTTCCAATAAAATTTGGACCCACCCCAACATTACCTGGGTGCGCGCCTGAAAGTGACGCATATACTCCTTAGATTGATGTAAATACTACAGTAATAGCAAATTGTAAGAAGAAAAAGTAATCTTTCGTTACTTTTTATTTTTTTTCTTTTTCTTTTTTTTTGTCAAAGCAGAAATCAGAATGCAGAACGTCATTACACGTTTTTCCAATTTTTTTTTTAAATTTATTTTATATGGAAAACACGGAAAAACGCTCTAAAAATGTACTTTTCTGTCCTAAACTCATTTCTCATCTTCTACGGTTGAAAAGATCTCCCAAAAGTAGTTCCATTTTTGCTTTACAGATTTACAACATGAACTTACTGTTATCGTCTTGTGATGCATTTGCAATTCACTGCTCGGAAGTACAGCTCTTGCATTTTCAGTAACCATTAGCTTTTGGGAAGATGTACTCCCTGTTGACTGCTGCTGAAATGTTAGGAATGTCAGAGTGACTAACGACCTTGGTTTTTTGAATATCGTGCTTTCTGCATCTTCTGAGTATAACGATTACTTAACGTTTCAACAATGTAACGACTGCCAAGTAAAAAGACATGAAAAGTCCATTGTGTTCGGTTTTCCTTCTGCATTGGACTAGCTCCAAACCATACCGAAACATTTCCGATTCTATTGCCAAGGTTGTCTTAAAGTAAAACATTCGTTTCTTTTCTTGTTTTTTTTTTCTATGGCTGTCAAAATGTTTGTTTGTATGTTGCATTCTTCTTTTTCTTCTTAACATAGATTTAAAAAAAAAAAATAAAATTCTCTTTGCCAAACTTCAAGTTTTGTAGCTAAAAGGAAAGCCAATTAAAGTTAGTTATGTCAGCTCTTGTTAAAAAGCAAATGGACACCAGAATTTGTGTTTTAACTTATGAATCAACACTAAGAAAAATCCGTTATCCGGACAGCGGTATATTTTACAAATATACGGAATCCTTATGTTTACTACGGAAATCTACACGGAGCATACATTATCCATATACGTGCTGCCTTTTTCCCGTTTAGATGTTACGTCATGCAGCTGCAGGATGTCTGACATGTAACAATTTTCCGTATATTACATACGTATTCGTATGTTACACACGTCACCTATATGTTATATACGTCTATCTGTATATAAGATCCTTACCGCTTATATATAATCATACGGAAAGTACGTATAGATGAAACACTTCTATGGGCGATATTGTAAAACATATGTTTTCAGTTATAAGTTTCCTGCAGGACGTTATAGTCGTACTTTAACTCCAAAAAGTACAGGATTTACGCATGTAATCTACGTTTTTACGAACGTCAAATACGTTTTCTTCTCTGTGTATGTTTTACAATTCTTCCATTCCTTTGCGATAAAAGTTGAGTTGTACTAAATATCTGATATAATATAATTAGTAGAGCAACGCACATTATGCTTTATTTTTTGCTTAATTATGCTTTATTGTTAATTTCAATCATTGTTTAACATAAATCGTGTATAATGTAAAATATTTACTATACATTAAATATTCTAAATATCTTGATCTATTTATTAATAGTTTATGCAACCAGTTTCTTTCATATTTAATGAACTTTCTACTTAATGCACTTATGAAGAAACACACTTTACTGAAGTCAGTTTTTTTATCACTTGTGTGCCTCTTGGAGGTGTATATATGCAAAAAGGAAAAGTAAAAGATGCCACCAAAAGTGCTCAAGTTCAAGAGGTACACATGTGGAGTTCTTGTGCACTTTCTGTACATTTCGAATTATCATACATAACTGCGCAGTTACATTTAGAATAAAACTTTGTTTATTCATTGTTGGCGGAAAGTTTTCTTCTTCTATTTTAAAATTAGTTCCTCCTGGAGCCTTAGAAAACCACAACCATGTTGAAGGTATGACCGGTAGGGTTCGTGTCTTGTTTGGTACGCCTGTTTTGTGACCTCACTGGGTATGATTCTTTCATTCGGACACTGAATGTTTTCATTTATAGTGGGTCTGACGGATGGAACGGAATATAAAATTCTTTTCTGTATAGTAGTGGTTAGAGATTGTGGGAAGAATTGCACAAGATCATCAATTAAGATGGGTTCGATCCAAGTCAATCTATGCGCGTACCCACGCTCGGTGACACGCCCACTCCACATCCGCACAATTTCTACAATACCAAGTAAAATATTCTTATTGTTCCAGTAGTGATTTGCGTATGAAACTAGTGTGAAACAACTGAAATAAAATACATGTATGATATTGGTTTACTTAAGCACAAGCATTATACATACAGCATACATACTTACTTCAGCGTTTTGATTCATATGAAGATTATTGATACCTCTTTAAGTTTTGTATTTTAGATTTTTCCTTTTATAATTTTAACATATTAAATTCAAGCCCATGAATTTTTATTGGAGAATAAAAAAAAATAAAAAAAGGAATTTTGAAAAATTAATTCAGAATTTTATACTATGTCGACGAAGCCGGCTGATTGCTTAACAAAACATGATTACTTTGGACATTTTATTCACTGAACACTAATTCACACACACACACTTGGATTTTGGAGGTTTCAGAAAAAGGGGGGGGGGGTCAGTAGAGATTTTGGAGGGCAATCCTTTTAGAATGTTCTTCCCATTTTTTGAACGGATTTCAGGTTTTCTAGGTTAGCTCCAATTTCCATTGTCCGGCTGAACAGTCGACCGTGTACTTACTTATGGTGCCACTGATTAACAATCTATAAAGTAAATTGATCCCTTGTCTTACCTACATTACTTTATCATGAACACAAGTAAAATTCAATATTATATTTGGTATTTGTTCTTGAATAGCAACGTTTGCAAGGAACTGAAACAATGTGCTTTTACTTAGTTTCAGATAAGTTAAGTTGTTTTAATACATTTTCGTGGAAATTCACTATAACTTACCTAAATAACAAAATAACGTAACTTCTGCACTTCACTATTACATATGTTGGCACAATAATACAAATGATCACCAAATTAACATTGGATTTCGGTGGTAAGTTGTGTACATCTTCTCTTTTCGATGGCGTCCATTGGCACAATAGTTCTCGCGCGTTGTCCTTCTAGCGTCAGTAAGATTGCGCCAGTCATGCCAGAGAAAATATTTTTAAAAAAATATCTATGAGTGTTTTTACAACGAATATATATATCAGAAAGGATTAAATGTGTTCTTCATTAAAATAAGATAATTAAAATACTAAAAATAATAAAAGTATTTCTAGATTACTTTAGATTCTGTGGCACTATATTTTTATAAAGTCACGACCACATCACATCCTTTTGTCCGACGAACAAGAAGTTCAAGTCACCACTCACAGTACTGCCAACTCATTGACAAAGATAAAACTAACAAAGTTTGCGTCGACGTATAATCCATGGAGCCTTATTCCACTTCAGCCAAGGGTAACTGGGAAAATTAAAATGAAATGGGAGTGAGGGGGCCCACACGCTCACAAAGGTACCAACCATATTTGTAAATTACTGTTATCTTTTTATGCTTTTGGGTTACCCTAATCATTAGGGTTAGTATTTTTAGGAGTACACTTTTCTGTGTTTGAGCGAAAAAGGATTCTTTCCCCTCCAGTGTGTCAAAATGAATATTTTTTTAGTTTGACGTCCCACGATTATGCCCTTGAGGCTAAAGGAGACGATAATTAGAGCAAGTGAATTATAATTGAAGAATTGGTGGAATGATACAGTGGGAGTAAATTACTTTGAGAAAACCCACGGACACGAAGTTGTCCACCACAATCTCACTTGGCCGGAGATCGAACAAAAGACCCTGCGCACGAAAGATAAGCGCTCTACCAATGAGCCACCGTGCCCCCACATATGCACCATGGTATATTTTCTACCATCATAGAAGTTCATTCGCCACAAACTGGAGTGTTGCAAAGACCACTTTGTCATGAAATTTAGAGATAGGATCAAAATTTTAGAGATCACAAGAACAGAAATTTTAGAGATTCGAACGGATCAAACTTTTCACAGATATTAATTGCACGAAATTTTTAGAGACATAAAACAAAACAAAAAAAATATAGAAACATGAATAGATCGAAATTTCATTTTGATACAAACAGTCAAAATAATAACACACAAGATAAAAATAAATTATTTCAAGAGATATTAATTGTTAGCAATTTTGCACAGACAAACGAAATTTTAGGCGCATTTTAACAGATTAAAGGGAAAAAAAGATTTTAGAAATCGGAAAAATGGAAATTTTAAAGACATAAATGAATCAAATTTTAGAGATACTAATTACTCAAAATTTTAGAGAAAAAACAAAACTGAGGAATATGAATGTATCAAAATTTTGACCTGGTATAGATATTCATTTTAGAAATACTAATGAGTTAAATTGAGGATGTTCTAATTGATCGAACTTCTAGACACAAGTAGAATGAGATTTTAGCAATACGAATGAATTTAAATTTCAGTAATACGGATTATCAAAATTTTAGATATTCAAAAGATGTCAAATTTTAGAGATACTAATTGTTCGACATTTTAGAAACACAAACTCGAAAGATTTTTTAAGGATACGAATGGATCGCAATTACATAGATGGGAATGATCGAAATTTTGGAAATAGTAATGTGTTTATATTTGGTGTCAACCTTTATAACTGAACCAAATCACATTTATGAATTCAATATTCTCAGATCAAAATTTAATGTTTCAGTTTAACATCCCACCATTATACCTGTTAGCCTAAGGGATGCGATGATAAAGCCAGTGAATAATAATGGAATAATTGATGGAATGAGAAATGGAAGGAAACTGGAGTAGTCCAAGAAAACCCACGGACACGATGTTTTACACCACAAGCTTATTTGGCCGGAGATTGAACCTAAAACTCCAGGCACCGAGGGTAAGTGCTCTTCCGCTGAGGCACTGTGACCCCCTGCAATGTGTAAAATGTTGCTTCCAGATGAGAATAGAGTGTTTTGCAGCATTTTTAGGACCTTTATTCCGTTTTCTTCTTAACCTGCCCTAATCTCATTTTCTTCCTCTTCTCTCTCTTCTTTCCTTTCTTCTCTCTTATTTTCTTCCTCTTCTTTCTTCTCTTCTTCCTTTTCTCTCTCTTTCCCCCTTTTCTCTCTTATTTTCTTCCTCTTCTCTCTTATTTCTTCCTCTTCTCTCCCTTCTTTCTCCCTCTTCTTTCCTCCTCTTCTCTCTTCTCTGTCTTATTTTTCCCCTTTTCTCTCTTCTGTCCCCCTCTTTTCCCTTATTTTCTTTCTCTTCTCCTCTTTTTTCCTTTCCTCTTTTTTTTCTTATTTTCTTCCTCCTCTCTTTCCCTTTTCCCTCATCTCTCTTCTTTTCTCCCTCTTCTCTTTTATTTTCTCCTTCTCTCTCTTCTTTTTCTCCATCTTCTCTTTTATTTTCTTCTTCTTCTCTTTTTTATTTTCTCTCTTTTCTCTCTTCTGTTCTTCCTCTTTTCTCTCTTATTTTCTACCTCTTTTCTCTCTTTGCTCCCTCTTCTCTCTTCTGTTGTTCCTCTTCTCTCTTATTTTTCCTCTTTTCTCTCTTCTTTTCTTCCACTTCTCTCTCTCTCTCTTCTTTCCCCCTCTTTTCTGTTTTTTCCCTCCTACTTTCTAAAAGTGTATTACAATTCTGATTATTAAAAGGAACTGTGTCAGCGTATACGTGACGCTTATTCATAAAAAAGATAATACTACAAGATAATGGGTATGACAAGAGGACAAATAATTTTTTATTATTATCATTATTATTATTATTATTATTATTATTATTATTATTATTATTATTATTATTATTATTATTATTATTATTATTATTATTAGATTAGATTAGATTAGATAAAAAATCAAGTAAGAAATGGATACTCTGTGCTATGATTACATTACTTTGGCTTCATACCTTTCACGTGCTCCTGAATGTTAGAAGTTTTATAAAAGTTCAAAGTTAACATATTGTATTTCACTTTCATTTGTTAAGTACTCTGTATGTTTTCACTTATGAGAAATTTGTTCACATGAAGCCAAAGTATGTGAATATGCATTGTATAGGTATATATCTACATACCAATTTGTTATATTCGCAGAGATATTGTAACCAAAGAAACTAATTGTCGTAGCAGCTGTATTCTTGTTCATAGGGAAGAAGTTCCGTGTTGTTCGGTTTTTCTCAGAATTCGTGTCTCACAGCAGTAGGAAAACTTTTTTTTTTTAAAAAAAAGAGGAATAGGGGAGTGGGAGTGAGAATCTTGTTTCATTAATTGAATTAGGAGAAAGTTAATTTCATCGGTGTTTGTAGCAGAGGCTTCGTTAACTTACTAAAAAGAAAAAAAAATCTCTTTAAGATTTTCCGTTCAAAACCAACTGCATCTGCTATTACGTCATCGATTTAGTTTCAGAAGAATTTTCATCCGCTTCAGAGTGCTGTTTTTTAACTTGAACTTCTAAAATTTTAGAGTTTTAGAAATGTTAGAGACCTATTACATTAGGCGACTGATTACGCCACCGGTGGAGCAACCAGTGGACGGAGGACGTGGAGGGACATTGAAGTATACAGAGTCTATTATACAAGGACAACTGGTGCCGCCATCAAGAAATCGGTGAACGACTGGTGGACAAGCTGAACATCTGCCCGGGCAACCATTGGTGGCGCAGGACACACTTGGGCGATTGCTCTTAACGTAGCGTATTACACTAGGCCACTGGTGGCGCCACCAGTAGCAGGTTCAAGAGTTGTTTGATCATAAGCGCTTGCTCTGTGACTCATCAGAACGCAATATATTGCCACGCTGTGCAGTGTTGGTTGTTTCTTTTGATTCAGGAGAAAATGGCAAGTGAAAATGAAGGTGATGGGCGGAAATGCAGTGAAGAAAACCAGAGGAGAAGACAAAATGCAGGACTTAGGCAAACTGATAGACAATAAAGTGAAAACTGAGGATTTTATTTGTGCAATTGAAAAATATCCATGCATAGCTAATGTCCCCACGTGATCTACCAGTCTCCTTTGTTTTTTATGGCAAAACTGCGCAGTTTTACTATACAGATCCACAGATTGTAAAATCTACGAAAAAAAATTTGGGGAAGTCTTTAATTTGCTCATTTTATGTCAAGAACAGAACCTTACAAACCCCTGCGGGACTTCTAACCCGTTTCTACTACTACTTATACTATGGATCCATATAGTAAAACTGCATGGGAAGAACTAAATATACATTTTTGGGCAACATTTCGATAGTGTGTAAGATGACTATTTGTTTTACCTCATTACAAATGTTACTACCTGTCAACTCATGACACTATACATTTCTTGAATTAACATTTTCAATATCAAATACTTTCCAAAACTAAGTTACTTCATAAATATTACAAGAAACTTATGAATCACAACTTATTTTGTTACCTACAGTACGCCTGGTATAATGCTATTAACAACTCGTTGCAAAATGTCATAATGCCTGGTCACAATTTTCTACAGTACCTTTCTGCACTCAAAGAATAATCAGCTAATTTGTCCCTTAAGGTAGATGCTTTCTTTGTTGCATGTTCAACAACCGAATATGTTGGCAACACTGCTTTTGTCAAGGTTTTTTTTTTTTTAATGTTTATCGTGTCTGTGTGATCTAATATTCATGTTTCAAAACAGGCTCTAAACTACGAGTATGATCTCGCACCAAAGGATCGATATAATTGTCTTACAGATCAAATTTTTACTGAATACTATAGGCGGCGCCAGAATTTTGGTAATGTGGGTGCAGGCTAGAATAGAACAACACATCCCAACATTCTTGCCAGAATGTTCTGCACTATTGAGCCTTAAGATCTCAAAAATAATCCCTAAGTTTTACTCAAAAAAAAAAATAGAAAAACACGGCATAATAGCAAGTAGCTTATGAGAGACTTAAGAACCCACTCAAATATATCCAAACATAGGAAACAATACAGATACAAAATTGAAAGGATTATTGTAGGAAATCTGAAAATCAAAGTTAATGTGGGTGCAGCTGCACCCACTGCACTTACTGTTGCGCCGCCTATGATGAATACCATGCAACTCCAAACTTTGCATAATTCTGAAAAATTGTCACATTCGGGATAACATAATGGGCTTCGTCTGCTATGGCTATTTGCTTAATTTTAATTTTAATTTTGTTATTCTTTTCAGAAACGTTTGCCTATCCAATAACTAAGACAAGAAAACGCAAATAGGTAAGCAATATTTCATACTGTTGACCTCTAGCTTTCTTAGTGGAGAATAGAAACATACGATTTGCCACAATGTGTTTCAATGTTGCTCACTTAAATATAATTCAAATTTGTGTGTTTTGTTCCTTTCACATATACATAACAAGATTATGGTAGCATCTGTATGAATATTTTATGTATAGTACTGAGTATAATAGAATTTGCGGTTTGCGCTTGTGGTTTTGTGGTAAAACAAAGAGTTGGGTAAGACAAGGATTGCTTGACATGTGTTTCTTTTCTCTTTCTTTTCTTTTTTCTTTTTTTACTTACTTCACTCTTAAAACACATATTGTTTCGGTGTGTGTGTTCTTCACCAACATTTCCACCAAATTCTCCTCAAAGATATACACATGTGTAAGCAGTGAGGGATACAAGAAAAATGTAACGTTGTTTAACAGTGGCGTATGCAGAATTTCATCTAAAAGGGATTGAAAGCACTCGACTTCATTTCAGGAATGGCCATTTCTGGCAAAATGATTTTCCGGTTTCCGGAAATCACATTTTACGTCTTCCGCTTTTCCCGAAAATTTTCCGTTTTCTACTTTTCTAGAAAATTCTCTGCCTTCCGTTTTCCGAAAAATTTCCCGTTTTCCGGAAATTTCCTCTTCGGCTTTCCCAGGAAGGTTTTCTTCTTCTGCTTTTGTGGAAAATTTTCCGTTTTCCGCTTTTCCGAAAAAAATTCCGTCTCCCTCTTTTCCAGGAAGATTTTCGTTTTCTACTTTTCAAGAAAATTTTCCGTCTTCCGTTTTTCGGAAAATTTTCATCTTCCGCATTTACAGGAAGGTTTTCCTCTTCCATTTTCCAAAAAATTTTCGTCTTCAACTTTTCCAGGAAGGCTTCAGTAGATATCCCCGCGGATAGATGGCCGAGTCAGCAAAAAATTATCTTGTTTTCCTAGAAATCGATACCATTTCCTGGAATTGGGAGGCAAGTTTCGACAAGCCTTTAGTTGCTATGTTCATAGCCTTTTACGGGTAGTACAGAAGCGCGTGGGAAAATTTTGGTTTATTTGAATCCCCGTTACCCCCTACTCCTCTTTAGTTGCTATGTACATATCCTTTTACGGTTACCACAGAAGCCCGTGGGAAAATGTTGTTTTGCTGTTGCTATGCTCATAGTCTTGGCCGCCTACCAGATGTAAAAAGCAAGATAAAACATGCCTTTTTCGTGTTCTTGTCGTTTATTGGCTAATAATCTGAATCCCCAAACCCCCCACCCCTCCTGCGAAGAGCGTAAGCGGAACGTATGTGCTTGTGTAGATCATTCTGTTAGCAGCTGTTGCAAAGGAAGAAACGTCAAAAATTTAAAGATGTCATCGTCAATGAGTTTATTAGATAAGCTTAATAAGCCATCAATGGTACCCTTTACAAAAATGCGAGATTTGGAGATTGGAGTACCATTTCGTATTGTAAACTGTGAGATAATTACAACGGTATATGGTAGGAAGGCCTGTGTGACATTTGAAGGAGGTGAAAAAGTGATTTTACCTGGACGTTGTACTGAAAAATTGGAAGCAGATAATGGTGCATTATTAACGTATTTACAAAGTGGGAATGTCTGTTTAATATATAAAGGAATGAAGATTAATGTATCTGGACGTAACATGCACGATCTTGAATTTACTGAGCTGGTTTACTCATCGTAAGTGTATGGTGACATGTACAAACAAGATGAAACATGAATTTTCCTCTTCGCCCCTCCTCTTCATGCATGCGCAGTCATCTGTATGCATAGTGTCGTTATTCTGTGCTAACCAGCGACTGGAGTAACATGTCTTTGAGTGCTTGTGCGTCAACTATGGATACCAAGAAAGAGTACTTGTTAAATGTTGAATATGGACTTAATTCAATGAAAACCAAATTAATTTGTATCGGACTGGATAGTGATACATTTGAACCAGTGATTCGTGTTGGCAAAGGACTTGTGTTTGGAGTGGAGTTAAATTTGGCAGAGTGGGAGAAACTTGTACATTTAACCCCATTTGTTACGGACTATTTAAATTCTCAAGTGGAAATTACATTTATAAAATCTCTTGGTCGAAAAAACGAACTGGTGGTGCGAAAACTAATGGGTGAAAAATTAGTGATGTTAGAGAAGAAAGGAACACTTCATGCTCCTCGAAACACTGTGTACTTAACTTCAAGTGATTGGCTTTATTTCTTGGAAATATTACCGTGTATTGAACATGCTGTGAAAAACAGTAAAGTTTGTAGTGTTGTGCTACGTGAATATTTTGACTTGTGTACAGATACTATTCGTAATCATGTACAATTGCAGTGTCTTACATGCAGAGGACTTGCCGGAATCCATACCTGTGTAGATGAACAGAGTATTATTAATGGTATGAACATTAGTTTTCCAAGTGTCTCTCTTGATAAGAACAGTGATGTGAACATTGATGGTGAACGATTAAAATTGGAAATGAAAGTATTTTGCAAACAAAAACTCATAGATTCAATTATGGCTGATTTATTTGATAGTGTATCGACACAGCCATGGTGGGGGGAAACCGAAACTCAGCCTTCGGAGGGTATCAATGAAGTGAACGACTCTTCATAAAGAAGGAGAAATTGATTTGTTTTTTTCATGTATGCTAAAGAACGTAATATTAAATGTAATAAAAAATATATATAGTGAAAAGTGAAATGTTTTATTTGTGTGTGTGTTTTGTGTTCGTTTCATACACCTCAATATGATAGGATTTTAAAGTTTTTTATAAGAAAAAAATCCTAACATATTTTTTTCCTCGTATATTATAAGTGATACGTATAATAATAATAATAATGAATTCAAATTCTTGAAATGAATGTTAAAATAAAAATTAGTATTTGAAATTATTATTATTATACAACATTGTCTTAAGTATGATATGACTTTTTTTTAATTTTTAAAAAAGGAACTAAAATAATTAATATTAAAATTTTAAAAAACAAAAGTCCTATCATAATAATAATAATATTGAATTCACATACTTGATTTAATTTACGAAAGAATAACTGATTAAGTATTTGAATTCATTATTATTATTATGTAGCTATATGATTACATCATTGAATTAAAAATCAGTTTTAGAATCTTTTTTTTTAAATTCTTTAATTCAATGACTTAAAAATATGTTTTATGATATGTGTATTTAATTACATAACTGATCATAAAACATATTTGTTTGTTAGGAAACGGAGAAAATAAGAAATAAAACATTTGTTTTCAAAGAGAAAAAATAATACAAAGTGTTTATTGTTGATGAAACTATTTACACAATTAAAACGACGGTAGGTATAGTACATTTTAAAAGAACGTTAGATTTTGTTTCCATTGTACATGTGTTGATAACTTCATAACTGCCATATACTGTTCACTGATGATACTACTGCTGTTGATGTTGATGATGAAACGTAGATAGAAGTCAATCTTTACATTGAAGATGATGTCCATACACACGATGACGATCTTTTACTCTCTGAAATGAAAAAAAATTGAAAAACAAACTTAAAATTTATTTTATCTATAATCATGAAGAAATAATAATACATACAAACACATTATAATAAAGAAGAAGAAGAAGAAGAAATGGCTACCTGCAATAATATGAAAAGAAAGTAATCAAAACAAACGAAGAAGAAGAATGAAGATATGATTACCTGTAGAAGTAAATACAGCAAGCGACGATCATTTTTTTCTGGAGTTGATGAGAAAGTGTAATGAAATTCATTTAAGGACTTTCCTTTAGCTTTGAAGCATAGGAAAAGATATGAATAATGTCCACATAGGGACGATTTCACACTTTGAATTTGTTTATTATTAAATGTATAAGAAGTGGAATTTCTACGTAGAAATTGAATATGATGCATTACATATGGAGGAAATCCAAATGTATCGAAGTAATGGGCACGGCCATCAGTATGAATATATACGGAAATCCAGTGTGTGCCAAGTTTGTTCGAGGGATCTGTATTTATGATGATAGCTGCAGGTAGTGGAACATGTGCTGGTAATTCATTGGCTGCATATACGCCAACGAAATGATTGTGAAATAAAGAATTTGTTTGCAAAGCATTCAATAAATCTAGTGTAGAGGACATCATGTATAAAAATGCAGACATGTACATATATGATATGATATTTAAATAACGTACCTTTAAAAATCCATGATGATGTTCCTCTGATGATCCACTTCTAAGAGAGATTGGAATTCTCCATACACAATGCAGGAGATAGGTGCTGGTAGAGGCTTCGTAAAATGAACTTCCAGACGAACACACCCATGACGTATAAGATTCCAATGCTGCACAGCGCTGGCTTCTCCATCTTGAGTAATGTCGAAAACAAAGATAGTGTATCCTTGAGGAAAGTCAAGGCGAGGAATATTGTTGCCATGATTGGAAAAGTGAATGCCTGATCCACAGAATAAGGTATGATATGAGGAAACATAGAGGTTGTTTTCGAAAATTGGTTGTAATGGTTTTGAAGGTACAGGTTTTCCATCAATGTATAGAGAGAAGAAATTGATGTCAAAATGTTTGAAATGAAATGGATTTGAAGTTATTGTTCCTGTATAGGCATCATTTTGTGTAAACGCCACAATCACTCGAGTTGGTAATACTCCCATAAATAAATTATCAATTGTTTTTGATTGAAGATCCTTTGGAATGACGAATGACTTCATTTGCACTCTTGTGAGAGGATATTTGGCTGTTGTTGATTGTAGAAGCTTGTTATGTGCTAGTTTTATTGTAGGACTAACATTAATCTTTTTAATATGTAAAGCAGCGTCTAAAATGTTCACTTTAGCCTCAACAGACGCATCACTAGCGATGAGACAAAAGTTTGGCTTTGCAGGAATTAACTTGAGACGTAATTCTACTCCTTGGATTAAAAATTTATCTTGATTAAAAATATCACAATGAAGATGTCCAAGCATGTCGAATTTTGCACTTTTTTTTGTTAATTCATAACGTTGTTGAAATCCTTTATTACCACTAGATGTTGCATCCATATGTCCAGCAGTATCTTGAAACCAGAATGCACATTGAAGATGAGTATTTTTAGCAGAATCATCATAATTTAACAGTTTTTCAATGTATGATCGATATGGATGATTATGAGATGGAAATGAAATCAGTTTGTTATTTAAATACACTTCCACTTCACTGAACATAGAATTTAAAAAGTCATTAATAGGAGCCACAGCTTTATCACTTTCACCAAATGCTGATCCATCAGGCTTAACGATTTGAGCTTCGATGTAAAGAAGAGTATGTGGTAGATCTATGTATTCATCACTTGTTCCTGGGATGACAAACTCTATAGGAGCATTATCAGCTAGTGAACTTATTGGTTTGTATGTAACAACATGATTATCCAATATACTGGTTTGCGTTGGTTTTGTAGAGAAAATATCTAGTTCACTTTTTACACACTCGCAGGATTGATGATGTAAGAAAGCCATAATGGTGATGATTTAATCAAAGATATCGTGTGATAACTTCCTCTTCTTATAAGATTGATTTTTCTTTGTTTTCTGTGTACGTTTCCTCTTGCCCTTCTTCTTCTTGCGCTTGATGATGTGTAATGGTGAAGGGTTAAAGATGGAATGATGTGTAATTCTTCTTTTCCTTCGTTGATATCCAGATCCTAGCATAGATTTCAGTTTATTTTTTGCTTTGTCTTGCAAGACGGATCTCGCTTCACCCATTCGTTGATGAAAGGATTCGTTAATAGGTTGATTGTCGATGATGACATCAGTAATAACGTTTGCTCCAGATTTTAATAATTCCTTTCCTACTGTTTTAGCTCCTTGTTTTACTAATGGCATGACAGAACGAAATAATCCTCCAAGGAAACTTCCAATACCATGTCCAACTTGATAAGGGGAGCCAACATAAACGTTTCCAGTTCCAGAAAGAGCTTGTTTTTGATAATATTGTAAATATGGATTATTCATATTTGTCGATGTTGACGCACTGGTCGAAAATGTAGTTTAACGCATACAGTTCCGAAAGTGAATGCCAGTGGAGAGCCTGTACTATCTCTTATATCTATTTTGATGTGTTCAAAATGCATCTTCTCTATAGGCACATAATGTGGAGGATTAAAAATTTCTATAACACTACTTCCAAATGTATGATTCACAGGATTCATATTTATGATACGTAATAATGGTGCTACTGTATCTCCAACAAATACAGATTGAATTATATCACAATACACATACATTGTAGATGGAAGTCCTAAACGTAAATTTGGAATGCTTTGGCCTTGTTGCATATCCTTTAAATCAACGCTTGGATCAAACCCCAACATCGCACTAACACTTGGTGATAATGCAACGTCTACATCTATGTCTTTATGAAGACGTCGTATAAAACAGGTATTACTCTCACGAGTATAAGAAATATGTAAATTTGTGAATCTGTTGTACGTATTTATTATCTTTATCAATTCTGATATGTCAGTGTAATAACGTACAGGAATAGTTATAAATTTCCATTCATCACTTTTTGCAGGTTTGTAAAAAATTTTATTATTTTCGTCATTAATATTTAATATTGAATGAGGATAATGAATTTCAACAATAGCCACTTCCCACTTTTCATGGAATTCCATTCTTTGATGAAGTTTCGTAGTGTATGATGTTAAGGTGTTGTCAGGAAAATATTCCATAGAACTATTACTGGGAAGCGTAACGTAAAAATCTCCATCAGGTTCCATTGTACTTCTCGATCTTCTTTACGGATGATGCAGGTATCCAGGAATCGAAAGAAGAAGGATATCCTTTCCAATGAACAAGATATTCTTTTCTGCTGCCTTTTCTTCTTGTACGTATGATTTTATCTATGTAAAATGTCTTTGATAACGTCACAGGTTGTAATTCCTCTCTGTAAAATAATCCATCCAGTGGTTCCTTGTTTAAATCTTCAATTTCATAAACAGGTGGATCTCTTGGTATTATCTTCTTCACTTTAAATATTTCCCAAGTCCAATTTTGCATATATCCTTTATCAAATGTACGTTTAGTTTTACTAATTCGTACTGTATCACCAATCTTAAGATGTTTTGAGAAATTTTGATTATTCTTCTTCTTCTTCTTTATTTTATTATCATATTGATTATGCCATACTTGTAATAGGTTATTTTGAGAAACATTTGCAGGTGACATCTTTATACTTGAATGATAACCTTCATTGTATGATTTCACAAGAAGAGGTAATACATTTAAATAATTATACGTTTGATACTTTGTAAAATACTTCCACATTTTTTCTTTTAGAGTTCTGTTAAAACGTTCTACAATACTAGCTTTTATATCAGGATTTTTAGTTGTAATATGTTTTATTTTGTTGTGCACTAAGTACTTCTGTATTGTTTTATTAGTAAACTCACTTCCTTTATCTGTTCGGAATGTAATCGGTTTTCTATCTTTGAACACAATTTGCAATGCTTTTAAGACATCATTTGTACTTTTAGATTTTAATGGCACAGCCCATGCATATCGACTGAACACATCTATCACTGTCAGAATATAACGATATCCATCATTAAATTTATGAAGAGATTGAAGATCATTAATATCACTTTCCCACTCATCATCAATGTTATTCACTACATAGAAATCTCTTTTAAAACGACGACGTACAGGTTTGTGTAACGTATATGTTGTTTGTTGCAGTAACCATCTTCTTATACAATGTATAGGAATTTTCTTCTTTGTAGCTATCCACAATTTTTAACAGTTGAAAACGAGGCAGGATGTGAAGGGTTGTAGTAAATCTTGCTTAACTGTTTGTTTACGGTTTCCACCTTGACCATACTGGACGTTTACAGGCACGTTTCCTTTTCCTTATAGGAGATACTACTTTTTCCTTTTCTTCTTCTTCTTCTTCTTCGTCGTCTTCTGCAAACGATCTCAGAGGTACTTTTTCCCTTGACGATGATGCTGTTGGTGATGCTTTAGTTCGTCGTAAAATATATGACAAACGTTTTGGATTTCCAATAAGTTCTTGAGGTGTGTTATTAGAAGATAAATAATTACAAAATTTCTCCCATCCCGGTGGATTTGTGTGTTTCCGGGGTCGCGACACATCAGAAATTAAATCTACAATGTGAGATCCTTCTAGTTTATCACCTCTGATGTAAACAGTTCCTTTATTATCCCACGTGATATTATCATCATGTTTCATTCTATGTAGTAGTAATTCAGCTCTTTTACGAAACATTTTGGGTATAGATAATAATATTTCTTCTTCTACTTCAGGCTTCTCTGATTTAGTTGACGTAATTGAAAGTGTCACAGGTTCTTCTTGTTTTCGTATTAAATGTAAATATTTTTGAAGAATATTGTTATACTGATTCCACTTTTCTTCATCACTAAGCGATGATAACTGTAAAATCTCTTGCATTTCTTGATCCAAATTAGATTCACGTTTCTCCATGGTTGATGATGATGATGATGCTGGTGTTTGTATACGATTCAGAACTTCAGGTGGAACTAAAATCATCTTCTTTGCGTGTTCCATTGTACTAACGGAATAGTAAACTTGATAATGCACCAGTTAAAATAGGAGCTAATAATGCCGGTAGGAATCCACCCTGCTGCTGTACTAATAAATGCTTCTTCTTCTTTTGGATGGAGTTTCCTTTCTTCACAAGATATCGAAGCGTCCTCTTGTATCGCTTTAATCTTGCTTTCTGTGTCTTTGTAAGAGGTACATTCCCTTTTAATACATTATAACAACATTCACAAATACTTCGAATCACTGAAGAGTTTGCATTTGCCAGTATAGCTTTACGTAATTTAGGATTTGCTTTGCTCAGCGTACGAAGAAGATCTCCGTGTTTTACTCTTGGAGACATATTGTCAGAATGAAGAAACACAGTTTAAAACAAACATTATAAACACATCTTCTTCTTCTATTTCGATGGAACATAAACGTAATGATAAATATCATCAGGAAAGATATTTGTTTGAAAACGAAGTTCATCTGGCGTATCCTGTTTTAAATCAATAAAGAAATATCCATATGGTAACTTTGTTGCGTCGTTGAAACTTTCTTGAAGAAATTTTGGATTCTCAGGAGTTAATTGATAACTCAAATGTTTAATTTGTGATTTATCTCTTGGATTTTTAAATAATACGAGATAAGAACAATTCAAGCTCATATCTCTGCTTCCTTTTCCCTGATGAAATATGTTTTGTGTAATAAATAGTACACTAAGATTTCTATGATGAGAACCCTTTGTAAAGAAATCAACTATATTGCGGTTCACTTCACACATTTGATCATCAATAATAATAAGGTGTGGTCCAGTTTCAGGTAAAAAGTCTTTTGTTCGAGGTAGCCCTTCAATAAATTGTACTTTTGTCGAAATTTCTCTGTATGCATTTTGCCATTCTGCATAGTACCAATAAATATGACGAAACGATGTAATAACCATACGTGGTAAATTGGACAGGAATCGTATTACAAAGGAAGTTTTTCCACATCCACTTGGTCCGGCAACAATACATGAAAAGGGATGTTTCCACGTCGTGTCCATGTTAAAGAGTATGATCATTCTTTCCTTATACGTATATTTATAAAGGGCCTTATTACATTTCTCTTCTTCTTTTGTTGGAAGTAGTGTAGCCATATGGAAGAGTATCATATGAATTTGGAATTCTACGTCGTTTAATATAATTTATCTTATAAATTTTTGTTTCGGGCATGCTGACGATAGTATGGTCTTTCCTGCGGCAAATTTTTTTCTCATTGGTAATTTTGACTTCCGTGGGACGAGATTCTTCCTCTTCTTCTGCATCCTCTTCACTATCTACTATCATTTTCTTCATTACATCAAAATTTAGGTGTTTTGAAGATTCATAGTTTAATGAAAAGCCCCGTATCTTGCATACTTGAAACTCCTTCTTCGTACTGGGATCAAAAATACGTAAGCTGTAATTCTTCGGGCCCGCCGATACATATTCTGAAATATAGGCTTCTTTACCATATTCGAGGACTTCATTTGTTAAGTCGCCTAAAAAGTCACCAGTTGGAATTGTACTTTCATCAGGTTTTTGCGTATAAATGACAGAATCAGTATCAAAATATAATACTCTTTCTTGTAGTTGATCTAAATATTTGTACAAATCTAATCTTGCTTGTGCTGTTGTGTATGCGGCTATGACAACATTTACTGTTGGTAGTGAAACAGGAACGTCATCGGTGTATTGCCAACATACATATAACATGTCATCATTTACTGGAAATATTTGATGAACATCTATATCATGAGATGTTAATTTCTCATATAAATCCTTGGGTTCATTAATAATGCTGACATGACCCATGTTCTCACGTTGACCAAATTTTCCCCAAAATGAATTTAGCATTAATTTAGCTAAACTTCTAAGTGCTGGATTATGTTTAATTTTGTTCTCATCTAGACGTATTCCTTCCTTTTCATAAAATTGCTGAATGTACTTCTTCTTTAATTCATCTGTTTCACACCATGATGGCCATCCACTAGCTTCTGTTTTTGCTTTCAGGAAGGTGTTTATGTATTCTGCAAATAAGCCGCCACTTTTTGTTTTTTCATCATATTGAACAACGTCATATGCCCATATTTCATGAATATCTATTATTTTATATCCTTTTTCTAATGCCTTTCTTACTTCATCTGCTACCCATGTTCCATGTAGCACTCGGTCTTCATCGTTGTGATTACAAGGTGCTTGGATTAATTCATCACAACATGTACGGCAGAGTGGAAACATCAATCTATCATTTGATTTATAAGGGAGGACAGGATGAAACAGTTGTTTTGGAGGCAAAATACTGAGCTTAACTAATCCTTCTACTTCTTCAATGGTGGGAATATTTGAATCTCCAGGCAGGTAGATAGTAGGATGACGAATTGGAAACTTCTTAGTCTTAGAGATAAATGGGTACAATGAAATAACATCTTTGTATTTTATGGTTTCTCCTTCAGATTCTTGTGCTTTATGATACAAACGTATGGCATTCACACGTCCTCCATAAAAAGCGTCACGAGGATTTAAAGGTGATTTCTTTGTATACGGATGATTACTAACATACTTCTTCATCTCTTCATTTCCTGCCAATTGTTTTTTAAATTCACAACCCCATATTTCATGCACTTCACAGCCAAAATCTTTTAATTTTTGGATTTTCTTCTTTGTTGCTTCATATCGAAATTCCATGGTATCTGTAGCATTGTTATAGATGTGTTTATCTCTGTCGTTAGGGTAACACTTGATACAACCATGCGTCCAGCATCCCTCATACTCCCACACGTGAATTTTTCCTGTATTGGGTTCTGTCCATACACCATCTACTTTCATTGATGCTATTCGTTTTTCCTTACTACGTGCAGCATTCGTAATTTGGATGTTTCTGGTTTTTTCTTCCCAAGCTATCCATTGTACTGCTTCAATTGATTGTACATCTCTCCATCGATATCCGTTCTTTGATATGATACCAATTGTATTTTCCTTTAAGAAATTTCTACGATATACCAAATTACATGCACTGGCAATTGTAATACATTCAAGTAGGGGATTAACATTAGTTTCAGATTCAAATGTATTCATAAAGGAAATACAGGCTTGACGTAATACTTCGACATCCTGTACACAATACTTGATGAGTTCTTCTTTCATTTTAAAGGTGTCGTTTTGATGTTCGGTATACCATTCGAGAAACTTGCGTCTTTCGTCTACTTTCATAGTATCTGCTCCATAATATTTAATGTCTGGAAGCGGCCCTTCATAGGTTTGGTTCTCACGTCGATTAAAGAAGTGTGGGAAATATCCTTTGCACGATTGAAGCCCAAATGCACCACTTAATTTACTTAAGGGCATAGGAAGAAAGCTTAGTGAATCGATGAAGGTTACGTTTTCTATTTTAAGAGAGAGAATTTTTGCTCCATTCATGATTACTTCTGGAGTCCAATTCATCTTCTCAACCATGGTCTTAATGATGAAATGTGCGTCATATCCCTTTGAATTATGGGCAACACAGATTACTGATTTAATGTTTGGTCGACGTTGTTGAAGATGTTTTAGAAAATCTTCTATTACATTTTCTCCGTCAAAAATATTTTCTCGCTTTCCACAAATGACACAATCATTCTTGATGTTGTTATCTTCATAACATTGGTAGCATACATGTTGACTAACCAAGACATTAGGTATATGTTCATATATGTTTGCGTCCTCGTCTTCTATTTTCGTATCTTGTGTGCATTCAATATCATAAAACAGAATCATAGATTTCTTCTCCATGATGATTTTTTCATTGGCTTTTTTCGATTTTCTTCTTTCATTCACTTTCATGTAACATTCATGATTGGGTGGTACAATAGCATAGCAAACATTGCAATAAGTTTCTCCACATACGTGAGAACGTTTTTCTTTCATTACATAAATTTTCAAACACTGGGCACAACATTTCACAATGGAACATAAAGGCTTTCCATTTTGATACGGCGCTGACTTGTGATAGTCATAGCATGACTGGCCATAAAATTCTCGATTACAATCATTGCAAGTAATATGGGTTTCTTTAAAATCACATGGAGGCTTCTGATGACAACGAAAACATACAGCTGTACAATGTTTCAAATGTTCATGCTTTTTTTCATATTTCTTATGACAACTTTCGCAATAAAATTTACAGCTAAAACATGATGTCAAGCTTTCAATGACGTTGAAGTGATTATCTATAAACAGTAAATTTAAAGCAGTTCTCTCGTTATCACTTGGTGGTGCTTCAAACATGACATCACTTCCTGAAAAGCCCCTATACACTGTAATTTTATAATCCTTTAAATATTCCTGAAATTTACGAATTTCAGGAATTCCACCACCATGACTAAGATCTACATCGGCAGCTTCACACAGTTCTTCTGCTTCTTTTTCTATGATATATTTACTTTGATTTTTTTACATATCTATTGTATTCAGTTTGATTTCTTCCCTTGTATTTTTTCAGTCCTATGGCAACGACGATTGCATGTGCTAAACATCTTGTGCCTTTATTCTTAATTGTGATAATACCACGTTTTGCCTTTACATATTCTTCAGTATTCATAACATGTTGTTTCAAAGGACCTTGTCCTCTCGGCATACGTACATGATGAAAATTCACGATGCAATCTTCATTTATAAGAAAAGCCGCATTACTTTGCAGTACTTTCTCATAGCTTGTCCATAGAACTTCTGCTGAGAGATTTCTTGCTTCTCTGAATGATAACCAAAAAGGGCGGTGTCCTTCTCTCTCATTTGCGATTGTTATTCCTACGTAATCATGCTGGTCCACATTACGTAGTAAATAATCTATTAGTGCCCGTAGACTTGCTTCAATTGCCGTAAAAGGGTTTTCATCTGCACGCACGGGGGCTAGACGGAATCGTAACATTCTACCCTCCATATTGTATCTTCTGTATTGTCTTCTTCGTTCTTCTATTATATGAAATCTATTGTGTCCATCATTACGGTTGTTATTTCCGAATCCTACTTGTATATTTGAATTTCTTTGTGCTTGAAATACGACTAGCAATTCGTCCATTCTTTTTTCTATGTCGTCTAAATCGACTTCCATTTCTTCGTGTTCTGTACTAGCCTCTGCTAATATTTCCATAATTGAGGGATATATTACTTCTTCTTCTTCTTTTCTGGGATCGGGAAACAAATTGTTAATCCAATTTTCTAGTTCATTCGTGTAAAACTTATCATCTTCTTCTTCTATCTTCATCTCTTCCTTATTGTAATCCTCTCCTATTATTTGGGAAAACGTGAGATTTAGCAGCTCTTCTTCATTTCTCCTTTCTTCGACGTCTTCTTCTGTTCCTTCTTGTAACCACTTTATAATTTCTTTAATACGGCCTGATGCTTCTTCTGTTATCGTTCTATTGCTAGTACTGTTCAATATTTGTAATAGTTCTTCTTCATCATATTCTTCTTTTTCTACTGGAATTTGAATTTCAATAGTTTCTCTTTCTTCTTCTTCTTCTTCTGTTGCTGCTTCTTCTATTCTTTCTTCTATTTTCATTTGTTCTTCTCCGTCTTCTTCTTCTTGCATTTTTTCATGATGATCTATTTCCATTTCTTCTTCTTCTTCTTCTTCTTCTTCTATCCCGATTATGGCATTTATTTCACTTAAAAGAACTTGCGTTTCGTTATTTACGCCCACTACCTCTTCTTCTTCTTCTTCATTGTCATTAATGAAGACCGTAATCTCCTTCAGTAAATCTTGCGTACTCTCTTTTGCCATTTTTCTTCCTCAGATGTATATATACGTAATGCAATATGTGTAAACGGTATATGAATATGATATATAATAGGATATATAAATCTTATTTAAATGGAATATATATATATATGTATATAAATATTTTGAAAGGATATATAAGCGTTTAAAAGAATATACGAGTAAGTAAAATGTGATATATAAGTAATTAAAAAGGAATAATAATAATAATATCAACGGGAATAGGGAAAAGGATTACACTTATCTTTATTTGTATGCAACCTAAAATAAAAAAGAAATGAATTTTGTTACTTATAAATCAATATATATTAGATATATAAATATATACTATATAAGACAGAACTTTATGATGTCAATGAAATAATCTCTCATCATACCTTTTAAATATTTTTAACTTTTCTTCCTATTCCATGGGATGAGGAGTGAAACAAATGTATGCTCACAATCTCTTTCAATTGTATTGACTAATGAAGATATGTAGATTACACGGCCTTTTATACTTATTCTGTTTTAGAATTTTATCGTTAATTTTAGTGAACGCGAAATCCGTATTTCCTCCTCCTCCTCTCTACACGTCTTTCTTTTATACTGTCATTAATTTTAGCGACCACAAATTCAATGCTATCTTCTTTACAACTTAACGAAAAGATGCTATTGACTTTCCCCGGAAAACCGTTCCTACATGTGTCTTACTTGTCTTATTCATATGCTACCCTTAATGTGTGAATGAGGGAGGGAAGACATTTTAAACTAAAAGATTTCATCTCTTTTTCTTACGTGATACAGCGTTCATCTTTAGTGCACGGGAAGTCACAGATTGGAATCCTGTCACGATATGGGATCAACACTAGGAAAACTATGGAATCGATACTAATATTGTTTATTTTATATTATTTTTTACGTGTAAGAATACCACCCCCGGGAGCCCACAACTTTTTACCCCTTAGATGTCATGTTACTGATTTCAAAGTGTCTTTATTGAATACAACACCTTCGAAAACTATAGAATCGATACTAATGTTGTTTATTTTACGTGTATGAATATCACCCCCGGGAGCTCAACACTTTTTACCCCTTAGATGTCACGTTACTGATTTCAAAGTGTCTTTATTGAATACAACATCTTCGAAAACTATGGAATCGGTACTAATATTGTTTATTTTAAATTATTTTACATGTATGAATATTACCCCCCAGGGAGACCCCGTGAGCTCACCACTTTTTTTATCCGTTAGATGGCATGTTACTATTTTCAAAGTGTCTTTATTGAATACAGCACCTTCGAAAACTATGGAATCGGTACTAATATTGTTTATTTTAAAATATTTTACGTGTATGAATATTACCCCCAGGGAGCCCCTCGACAAGTAAACTTTATGTTAGATAATATTATTACATGAGTACTGTACTTTGATCTAAGGGGACTCGGTGAATCAATGGTAAAGCGTTCACTTGTGATGCGATAGGGGACCTTGGTGATTTAGTGTCCACGTCTCATATAGCCTCGATGCTGAAAGGGACGCTATGACAATATAGATGAAAGAATTTTTACAAGTACTAGGGGACTCGGTGAATCATTGGTAAAGCGTTCACTTGTGATGCGATAGGGGGTCTTGGTGATTTAGTGTCCACGTCTCATATAGCCTCGCTGCTGAAAGGGACGCTATGAAAATATAGATGAAAGTATTTTACAAGTACTTATTGTCTTTTCGAGTGCAAAATAATACGTGTTCAATACTACACAGAGGCTTGTAGTGTTTGAGCCCCGTCGCCCAAAGCTTGGACCTCTCCCAACAAAAAATTTCTTAATGCACGCCTGTGTACATAGCTAGTATACGAATTCTATGACGGAATTCTGAGCATTTTAGAAGAAATTGATGATAATAATAGGGAATATTTTAACTACTTTCGTCCTTTTAAAGTAATATCACATACAGCTTAGACTATAATATGGAGAAAACTGTATAAAGTTCAACTTCCTAGATCAACTTAAAGAAATGGAGAAATGTTCTCTTATTTGAGAATAGACAATTGTTTTAACTTGAAGATTTGTGCCCCCATGTTGAAATCGTGGGGTGCTGTGGATTAGTGGTAAAGCGTTCACCTTCTGTGATTGGGGTCCCTGGTTCGATCCTAACTCTTGCCGTGTGAACTTTGTGGTGCATATAGCCTCGCTGATGAACGGAACGTTAAACTCAAAAATCAATCAACATCATGTGTACATAGGTAACGGCATCCGAGATGTATAAGCAACACTAGTTTTGACAAGTTTTAGATCTCAAACACTGTTTTAATATTACCTAAAACACATACACACACACATACATATCTTCGCTTCGTGTTGTCTGAAACCATGACCTAAGATAATGTTGACGCGACAGCTGGAGAACAACATTGAAATACAAAACATGTTCTGTTATCTTATTTTTCTGCTCTTTGCAAGTAGACATTGCAGATACAAAAACTCTCTCAGTTCGTTGACTTATGTATGTGTATTTAACGTTAGATTTCACTCTTATTAACATTAGAAAATTATGAAATTAACTTCAGTGCCTCAGTGGTAGAGTGTTTACCTCTGGTGCATGAGGGCCCGTGTTCAAATCACGTCTTTTTTTTTCTATATACTTGTCATTAATTTTAGCGACCACAAATTCCCTGCTTCCTTTACAACTTAACGAAAAGATGCTATTCACAGTCCCCGGAAAACCGACTTATAATTTCATTTTTACGTTCCAGAGGGCACGGTGGCTCAGTGGTAGAGCGTTCACCTCAAGTGCTTGGGTCCCTGATTCGATCCCAGTTCGTGCCCTATGAACTTTGTGGTGGACAAACATCGTATGCGTGGATTTCCCTTCGGAGTTCACCAGTTTCCTTCCACTTTCTTCATTACATCATTTCATTCATTTTTTCATTATCACCTCTCCTTCATTAGCCTAGTAGACGTAACCGTAGGACGTAAAACTCTGTGGACAAACACCGTGTACGTGAATTTAATGCAACATTTCATTCATTCATTTCTCATTACCATCGTCCCGGCTGGAGCTCATGTGATTCGGATTCCACGTTAATCAGTAGGTCCACGTCTCATATAGCCTCGCTGCTGAAAGGGGCGCTAAACTAAAATCAACTCAACTCATCAACTCATCATCACCTCCTGCATTAGCATAGCCGACATAACTGTAAGACGTAAAACTTAGTGGTTCAGATTCCACGATAATCAGTAGGTCCACGTCTCATATAGCCTTGCTGTTGAAAGGGACGCTGAACTAAAATCAACTCAACTCATCACCATCGCCTCCATTAGCATAGCCGACATAGAAAGACAGACAGACCTTGTTGGCTTTATTGTTGGACGTAAAACTCTTCATTGTTTAAAAGATTTCATTTACAGACAGAAAGACAGACGTATACATCATATTATCAAAATTAAAATACCAAGTCTGCAGACACTTCTTGCGTCAATTGCAATGCGAGCCAGAAAACATTCAAGAATTCCATCTTATCATTTTTCTTAGAAGCCTCATAGAAGTTCACTTATCTGTTTTTAACTAGGGCAGTCTTGTTATCTCGTTGTAGTACGTATCATCAAAACATTTGACAATGGCATCTTATCTGTTGCTCTTGAAACTAAACCATTTTAAGATGTAGTTCAATGTACTAACAAAACAGAGGAAGAAAGAGACTAACAAAACAGACATTCACATATGTGTCTGTGTGTTTTTTTTTTAAAAACGGAACTTTGAATAAATACACTTGTTCTTTCAACTGCCTTTATAACTAAATGAAGAAAGAACATATATTTTTTACTTACCTATTTTAATAAGAACGAGCGGTATCACAAAACACACATACACTTCAGTTTTAGGTTGAAAACACAATCAATTGATAGGATTTATTCGTAAGAACTTAAAGCACAAAACACTCACTACAGTTTAAGCTGAAAACACAATCAATTGGCAGGTTTCAATCGTGGTAACTGAAAGGACTCTGATGAAGATCCGGTAGACGTTCAAGAGTCTTTGCGGGAGGGGGGCGGGGCTTGGGAATTCAAATTAGCTAACCAATACAAGACGACTAGAAAAGGCGTGTTTTTTCATGAACCTATAGCTGATGGTAACCCTAAAAGTCATGTTTCATCTTGTTTCTAGCAACATGATGTTCTCAAAGGCTATGAACATAACAACTAAACAGGAAGTGATATCGATTTACTTGTCATAGCAGACATCGTCATGTGAATATTCATATAACACACTTCACACCCTACATTTTAAACATTATGATATGCTATGAGAAGTTTCCATTATTAGAATTTGCTCAATCATTGGAATCCATTCGCAGGAGGTCTGGGGAAAGGAGTGTATAGGTATGTGTTTCGTTATGAGACTTATATCTGGTTTCATGTCTCACGTCTTTAAAAAATTGTGAAATACAATATTTACCTTAGCAACTAAGCCAATTTCGTGAGAGGCTTTGATCATTTGACTATCACGGCTTCTACAGACACTTTGTGGGAATAGGGCCAAGGGGCTAATCAACACGATTTTGCATGAGTATGTGTTTCGTTATGAGACTCATATAGTGTGTCTCATCTCACGCTTTTAAAAAAAAAAATCATGACATATAATATTTACCTTATCAACTAAGACCAATTTCATACAATCTGCTGAGAAGCTTCGATCATTTGAATATCATGTTTTCAGTTCATATTCTACAGTCATCTCGTGGGAATAGGATCAAGGGGCTAAATCGCTTATGCTCTTTGGCTTTCCAGGAGGAGTAGGGGGTAACGGGGATTCAAATAAACCAAAATTTTCCCACGCGCTTCTGTACTACCCGTAAAAGGCTATGAACATAGCAACTAAAGGCTTGTCGAAACTTGCCTCCCAATTCCAGGAAATGGTATCGATTTCTAGGAAAACAAGATAATTTTTTGCTGACTCGGCCATCTATCCGCGGGGATATCTACTGCTTCCGTCTTCCGCTTTTTGGAAAAAATTTCCGTCTTGCGCTTTCGAAGGTTTTCGTGTTCCGTTTTTCCTGAAAACTTTCAGTTTTCCATTTTCCGCTTTTTCGAAAAATTTTCCATATTCTGATTCCGGAAAATTTTCCGTCTTTCGCTTTCCCAGAAATTTTTTGTCTGTCTTTCCGGAATTTTTAAAAATTTTCCAGTTTTCGGAAAAAGTATTTTACATTTTCCGTTTCTCCATTAAATGTGACCATTCCTAGTTCATTTCACTGATATTGTAAGCAATAATATGTACTTAAGTGTATATAATTGTACTATACTTTTTTATATATAGTGCTCTGAAGTGTCATGATTTACCTGGCACAATCCTGAATTAATATAGCCTGTCCTTCTTAAAAATTGCTTAAAATTCCAAATGTCCTTGGTTATCTCCAAAACTTGAAGTTAGTATCATTGATAAAATATTACGTTTTTAAGTCACTTTTGGTGGATGTTGATCTTTGTTTTATTAATTCTGAAATCTCGTTAAAAAGCAAGCACGTAACGATGATATACTGTAAATTTTCATAGAATGTCCCAGTTTTTAGTAAAAAAAAATGTCAAGCGTTTCTCTGTCAATTAACGGCCCGTTCTTTGTTTAAACTTTGTCTTAAATATCATCAAAACTGTGACCAATCAGTTTAGCGACCCCGAAAACTATGGACTCGACACTAATCTCGATAATTTTAGTAGTTTGATTGTCGACCCCTTCTCACCCACTATTCCAATGGGGCTGAACTTAAACCTTAATATCATCGTGGATATCACTATTCATCCCAGAGATAGGAAAAACTGAATTTGGTAGTATTACGGGTCATTTTTCGAATATTTATACGTCATCCGTTTTCACCTCAACCACTAGAAGTATCGTATCCTCACCAAGGATGAACTTGGATTTGAATTGAACATCATCGGTAATGTCACTATTCATATCAGGAACCCCAAAGACTATGGATTAGACACTAATATCTGTCGTTTTTTATTACTTTTACGATACTTGTCACCCTCTGGTGTGTCCTAGGGAGGTTTTACCTCACCATGGGCTCAATTTGGACTTAACCGCTATCGAGAGTTTCACTATTAATCTAAGGTACCCCGAAAGCGTTAAATTCGTCACTTCGATTATTTTTTACATTTAGTCCCTGGAAGGGTGGGGTTCTAGCAGGTGCTTACTCCCATAGTATATTTTTCCAGACCATAAGTCATATGTGTACGAAGTTTCGTTGAAATTGTTCCAGGTGTACTAAAGTTATGTGCTTGTAGTATTGAGAATTTCAGTTAGTAAGTAGTAAAAGTAAAAAAAAATACCATTCGTAAATATTCTTACTTAAAATACAACAAAATAAACAGGCCTAGGGATTGCGTAATCTAGGGTTGCAAGATCTTATTTTTTCCCGTAACATTTTTTTTTCTGGCACGTTATACGTTTTAGTTTGAACAGTAAAACGATTTTTTTTTCGATTTTTTTTCAAATACATAAAATAAATCATAGTCCTGAACATTGTAAAAACGATTTTGTACAATTTTATGAGTACCATTGTATGATTTTGTTAGTAAAAAAAATAGTCGACTTCATTTTTCAAACAGTGTTAACGACATTCCAACGATGTACACTCATGTCCAAAATGATTGTAGTATGTCTATAAATATCTTGCTGTAGGAATATACTTAATTTGATAAGGAATTCGCCTGGTATTTCTTATAATGTTAGTATGTGTATAATCGGCAAAGACATGTATGTGTGGCAAATTTCATGTCAAAAGAGCAATAAATAAGAACAATAAAACTAAAATAAAACTTTCTTCTCCATTTATCAACATTTTGTTTTACTCGCTCTAATTTTGGTATTTATAATTCTTTTCCTATGAAATTTACCACATATATAGGCCCACATTTCCCGATTATACACATGGTATCAGTATTAAAAGTAGCCTGCAAAATCATTATCAAACTATATTCTTACAAGAAAACAGTTATTGATATGCTACAATCATTTTGGACATGAGTGTACCTCAGTATTCAGTATTATGCAATACAGAATTTTCCTTTGTTAAAGTATTTATATTATGTTTTAGGCTGACTCTGTATGTTGTCATTGTAGGGATTCCTGTCAGAATTCTAAGATTCGCAGACAGGGGAGATAAAGATGTGGAAAGTGATCGATCAGAGCATAGTTTGTATTCATTCTTTGACGAAGTGTTCGCCTCACGTAATCTATATATATATCACGAAGCAGTAACAAAGTTTTCTCTTGCGTATGATCCACACTGAATACGCAATAGTCTTAAGGGAATAACGTTCGGAGTTTCTCGTCAGCGGTTTTTTTAGGCGTCACGCCAGAATTTATTTTTTAAAACAAAATCCTCGAAAACAAAGTTTTTTTTAAAAAAAAACGGCCGTTTCTTGTGATGCTTTCTTTCTTTTCTTTTCTTTTTTTTCAACCGTACTTTCACTTTTATGCTTGGAATCTCTTCTGACTGGGAGCCAGTATTGGTTGCTTGCTTCTAGCAATGAATCGTGGGTTTATCATATTTACGTTGGCAGCTAAAACTATGTTTCAAGATTAGCCATGTTTCTTCATTCATGCTTCATTTTCCCTTCTTAAAAAAAGTGGTAGTACTTCACTGTAAATATTGCCAGTATAATTACTGATAGATTTATTGTCACACTTTCGGTGTAAAATTAAAATGCTTATTTGTCACTACTTCTACTATTAGTACTACTACTACAACAACAACAGCTACAACAACAACAACAACTGCTACTACTACTACTGCTACTACAACTAGCACTACTATTACTAGTACAGTGAAACCTCTACTAACGGACACCTCTATAAAGCGGACACCTCCCGTAACGGACATATTTTGTAATCCCCGAACGCTGTCATAGGAAAAAGACTTATTGGCAAACCTCTTTAAAGCGGACACTCTCTAGTACGGACACGGACAGTCTTTTTTGTCGTGTATGTGTATTACTTACCTCCGTATTACGCACATTTTCTCTAGAAATAAGTTGAAAAGTATTGTAAAATACATTTTTAGTAATTCATACATGTGTCACCAAGAAAGCATTGTGACAATATTTTGCCTCCTCAATTGTCTGCTCAGCAACCCAGACAAAGCTTCTCTGTTTAACAACACTTTTATGTACTTTGCTTGCATTCCACTCCCACCCAACCTATTTTAGACACAAAAGTGATTGACATTTGCCCGTCGTTTAGGATGACACGTTATTCACCTGTACCGCTGAAATATCTAACCAAGAAGAAGACAAGTTAGGTATTTTTTGCCCGTGGGTACGTATATTGTCTCAAGAACTACACTACTGGACTGCAATTAACCTACAAATTAAAGCGACATACTGAAAATGTAAGTAAGTAGTGATAAGTGTAAAGTCAAGAAAACTATAACATCTTATTTCCATGTTGTACCTCGAACATAAGAGTATTGGATGAGGGAGGATAATGCAGGCACCGTAACATTTTGGTAATATTCGTAAAAACATGATTCATGCAAAAATATCTTTTCTAATTGAAATATTACCTTGTTTACTAATTCACGTAACAAAATATTGAAACCTCTTTAAAGCGGACACCTCTCTATAGCGGACAATTTTTGATTTCCCACGGCTGTCCGCTTTAGAGAGGTTTCACTGTACAACTACAACATCAACAACAACAACAACAACAACAACAACAACTACTACTACTACTACTACTACAACTACTACAACTATAACAACAACAACTACTACTACAGCTACTACTGGTACTACTATTACAACAACAACTACTACTACTACAACTACTACTACTACAACTACAACAACTACTACTGCTACTACTACTGCTAGTACTATTACAACAACAACTACTACTACTACAACTACTACTACTACTACTACTACTAATAATAATAATAATAATAATAATAATAATAATAATAATAATAATAATAATAATAATAATAATCTCTCTACATAAAGGAACTGGTGATTGACTCGACAGCTACGGTGAATTACTTAAGCTGGAAACTAGAAATCTGGACAGTGCGTAGGTTTTATGTCATAAGAGGCCTTGCTGGAAGGATTTTTGGAAATTTTGCGTGAAATAGGGTGAAATTGGAACTTGAGATTATTACAATGAGATGTTTATATCTCCGAATCCCTGGAAGTTACAATCACGAAATCTGATATTTGAAATTTTCGTTTAAAATAATTAAATACGCGTTTCAGCGCTTTCAAAACATAATGATCACTGGTAACTAAACATGCAAAAACAGTGTTGCCAACAACAATAAATAAAAATAACGGGCTTTTCAAATTCGACGCTCTTTTTGAGACACTCTTCATGCTCAAGACTTCCAATGCTCATTAATGAAGTATGTCCGTAAAGTTTCGTAACCCAATCTTTGATCGCGTATATCTTTTAAACTAACAACGATAAAGATCTAAGAATTGAAACAAATGGAAGCGTGTTCTATGTATATATTTTCGAGATTATGACCAATGTTAGAATTTGTAACGTTTTTGTGTAGTAACGAAAACAACTACCGAAAATGTAAAATAAAAAATGTACAAAATGAAGAAAATCAATATTTAGTTGCAGAAAATTGATTTCCGAACCGAAAATATTTATATAGAACACGTTTACATTTGTTTCAAGTCTCAGGTCTTTATCGTTCTTAGTTCAAAAGATATACGTTATCAAACTTTGGGTTGCGCAACTTTATGGACACACTATAGCATAGTTTGAACGTGTAATGGAAAAACTTCTTCAGTTGCATATCCCACAGTTGTGTGCTCGAGACTAGGGATGACCACAAAGTTCCAGTTCTCGAAGATCCGGTTTTCAGAACCGGTTCCGAATATGGATCCGAAAACCCGGTTCCAGAACCGGATCTTAGCAACCGGTTCCAGACCTGGATCCGAATAAACGATTCCAGAACCGAATATTAGGAATCGGTTCCAGACCTGGATCTGAAAACCCGGTTCCAGAACCGGATTTTAGGAACCGGTTCCAGACCTGGATCCGAATGTCCCAAAAGACCCATAAAGGAGACACAAAATTCACATTCAAAACACTGCAAAGAGGACCATGCGCTTGTGCCCTCCCCGCCCAGACCCGCTTGTTCCCCCAGAAAAAAATTTCGTCCACCAGTGGGTGTTTAGCCAAATGAGTTGGCCAGTTTGCCTGTTTAACCAATGAGTTTGTCAGTTACACAGTTTGCTTAGCCAAATGAGACAAGCGGCCGCCGCCTGGGCGCCTGCCTGTCGCTTCCACCATTTCATCTAGCACACTGTTCACAGCCTGCCAGCAGCTCAGGTTTAGCGTAGGGATGGCCACAAAGTTCCGGTTCCAGACCTGGATTCGGATACCCGGTTCCAGAACCGGATCTTGGGAACCGGTTCCAGACCTGGATCCGAAAAACCGGTTCCGGAACCATATCTTCAAGAACCGGTCCATTCAGACCCGAAAACCGGTTCTACCAGGAACCGGTTCTGGCCATCCCTACTCGAGACCAATGATATTCAACCTGGTGTACGCATACCATGAGAGCACCGTTTCACGATTAAACCATTTAGGCTAAGGGAGACAAATGATTAAGACAAGTGAACGATGATGAAAGAATCGGCGGAATGAGAATGTGGTAGGAAACGAGAGTGACCCCGAGAAAACTCACGGAAACAATGTTGTCCACCACAAACTTACTTGACCGGGGATCGAAGCAGAGACCCAACGTACCAGAGATAAGTGATCTACCACTGATCCACAGTTACCTCCAATTTCTATTAAATATATAACATCATTCTCTTGCTTATGGTGAAACTGTGTTAATTAATTAAAAAGTGAAATTCTATAATTTATTTCTGAAATAGTTATCTGTAATTCGAATTAAAGATATAGGTGTATACGATTGGATAGAATATTACAGTTTCAGGTACGCAGGTATGAAGGTTGAATTCCATTGGTTCTGAAGAAGAAGACCACTAGTGAACAGCGATAATACCGTAAAATACAGAATGAGTTCAGTTCAGTTCAGTTCAGTTCAATTGAGGTGAGGTGAGCAGGGAATCGAACCCTGGTTACCCACGCCAAAAGCACGTACACTAACCGCTTAGCCACGACGAAGCTCTAGAATGCAGAATGATAAAACAACGATTCGAACATACGATAGACAAGTCTATCGACCGCTAACGACCAATTGTCCATAACAGTCAACAGAAACAGCATAGAAATAGTTTCTCAGAAGTTAGAATCTAGTAATTGAGTCATCATGGTCATACGTTGCTATTGAAAACACCAGTTATCCTTGCATCGTCCTTGACTAGTGAGCATTTAATGCACTTTGTTTTGACTGATCAAAATGAGATAGTTTATACATCGTGGAAGCCAATTGGTTAATTACTATCATAGGTGGGGGCTAATTGAGAGCGCTCACACGAGCTAATTAGATTGCGTTCGGCGAAAGATCACATCGAGAGACAAAGAGAGCAACATCCGTTGGTAGAAAACTCGTCTGGAGCGCCCCAACTACCACTACATAACGGCTGGAGTTAATTGACTCCTCTCAGAAAAGGGAAAGAGAGAGGGAGAAAGAAAGAAAGAAAGAAGGACCTCGCACAAAGAAAACTTTCAGTTATACCTTTTAAATTGTTTAATTGATTCCGTTATGCATCCACAATATTCAACTCAATGGTTTTTCATGTGAATTGTTATACGTATATATATCTGTCTGTGTGTGTGTATGTATATATACGAATTCACTTTTAAGTAACTCAGTTAACAACAAAACAATTTTGAAATGTATAGTCAGCTAATACTTGCAAAATAATATTAGATGAATTTGTTTTTGTTCTTATACCTTTTATACAGGGTGTTTCAAAACACTACCAGAAACGTTTCGGAGGTGATTCCTGACACCAAGATAAGACAAAAAAAATTATAGACCAACCTGGGTGCACAAATGCTTTCCTTTCGGAGTTATATAGGCTGCCGAAAACATGAAAAAATGAACTTTAAACGTCCATAGCTCCAAAACTATGGGATCTATCATAGTCGTCGGGTAAGGCTTCACTTAGGAACTGGTAGGTATCCTATTCAAATATCAAAGTTTCAGAATCCTACGACACTTCCGTCACAATTTTTATAGAGGTTGTTAGCGAATACTTCAATATATGCCCGTAGCCAAACTCTCTTTATAAAAATTGTTGCGTGAGTATCTTAGGATTCTAAAACATAGATTTTTGGATAGCGCACATATTAATTCCTGAAGGGTTGACCTGGCTACATTATGTCCCATAGGTTTGGAGCTATGGACCTTTAAAGTTAATTTTTTCATGTTTTCGGCAGCCTATAACTCCGAAAGGAAGCCTTTGTGCACCCAGGTTGGTCTATACTTTGCAAAAGTTAAAAATAGAGGTTTCTGTTCGGAGCGCCAAATTTTGTATAAAGGTTTAAAAATTAGTGGGGTGTTAGGTTCGTGTTCCAGCTGCTTCAATTTACCTTATGTGCGCCACCGCTGAAGTCACCAAATCCGAAACTAAGATAGTTCATGTCTTAATACGGCACTGTATCCGATCTGGGCATGACATCACACAAGTAAATGAAATGAAAGAACAGAAATGAGGATGTATTCCTCCATGCTAATTAATCAAACAAAAGAGTGAGCTACATGAATCACCGGGTGTTTAGAAAAATATAGTTTTTACACGGAAGAATGAGATCTTGAAAGGGAAAGTGACCCATTTAGGTTTCGAACCCACGACCCTGTTAATTAAATGTTAAATGTTTAATTATAAAGAAAATGAAGACGGATTTTAGGGTCGTGAAATCCTATCTTCCCGCGGTATTCCAGGGCTTTAGGAAAATAAGATCCCCCTAAACCGTGAGAGCAAGCGAAAACTTATTTGTTTTACTCTTGTAGCGTATTTATATTATCCCATGCTCCAATGCTGAAAAAGAATTAGGCTCTAATGTTTGATGTATAGAGACGAATTAGACTGAGGTTTACTTCATGAAAATTGGAATAAACGAATTTTGAAATAAGTAGACAAATATCGTGGACTCAAATTTTGAGTGAAAGTCCTGAAAATCAGTTTAATTCCGTCCGTAATAGATTGCACTAGAAATTTCCTGCATTTCCTACCATTTTGACCCATCAAAGCCTCATAAAAACGGTATTATTATTATTATTATTATTATTATTATTATTATTATTATTATTATTATTATTATTATTATTATTATTATTATTATTATTATTATTATTATAGGTGAGGGATGCAATAAGTGGCTTGCAAAAGAAAAGTTTACAAATTTAGGCTAACAGTGAATAAAAGCTTTAATGATTAAAAATAAATGTTTAAAAAAAATCAAGTAAATACGAAAGAATAACAATGAATTTTGAAAGTATAATAACAAATAAAACAAAAAAAGAGGGTAAGGCGTGAGTACCTTAGCACCAAAATGTAATCTAGTCAAACGTATTGCAATTTTTCTCCTTCTTGACCTTAGACTTGAATTATTTTCTGAATGATTTTACATACTTGAACCAGGCAATGACATAGTTCTTCGTAACAAGTTTTAACTACATTAATTTTGATTTATTGTTACACACTGAATTCTTGAAATTAAGGATCCAAATATAATTAACTTATTAACCTTACATTGATCAATATCGATTGACATAATTATATGGATTAGCAGATAATTGCTGGTGATCAGTTGATACATCATCTCAAGATTTATAAAATTAAAACAAATGTGTATAGCTTCTCTGGAATCTGCCTTTGAATACCAAAATTTAGACTAAGTAAATCATGTAAATTAATGGAAAGAGTGACATAAGGAAATAGAGAAGTCATGACTTTTAAAGAAAATTGATAAGAAATTTTGAAAGAAAACTGGAACTGCCTAATAAGAAAAATTGAAATAGCTGTTTTGATTTCTTTTTTACAACTATGACTAAACCTTAGGGCCTAGTTTATGCATATTTGCATATTTCAGTATTAGCAATAAACAAAGGTTATATATATCAATACGGATTAATTGTCATTTCAGCACACATAATACATATTTGAGCACACACAGAAATATACTAATATACATGTATATAGATGAGATATTGAAATGCATACACATAACACAATTAATACATGAATATTATATATAGATCTAAATATTATATATAGATATAGATATAATGCAAAGACGTCTGTTCAAAAGGCTTTGGGTAAATTTAGTTGTTTTCTGCAGTTTTACTATGTTGCAACATTTTCTTTTGACCTGGTCGTTGATCGTTGTCTATGCGCATAGATCTTGATCTTCCTATTGCTTAGGAAGATGAAGATAATTAGTTGATTGCGGCTTTGCTTAGTCTAACGTTTTCATAATATGTAAATAATTATTCATTTTTTTTTGGAATACCATGTCTAGCCAACGGGTACCGTATCGTTAACATGACTACCTATAAGAGTTATGTATTTCATTTTTCTAACCAATGCTTCTCTATTTGATTTTTCAATTCTACTTTCTTTCAACTCTCATGAGAATACTAATTGAAGTTAATTTTCATTTCACAAATACCTACTAGAAAGTATTATCACATATTATTATTTCATACTAACAAAAAATATTCACTGTATGACTTTACGTATTATACATACAAGTAATGCTTGGCCATAGTATGCTTTGGACGTTTTTAAATACTTCGACATGAAAAGAAATAAAATCATAGCTTGAACGCTGGCGTTACTTTCTTAACTAACATTACAAACTTAATATTATTAAGAGTATCTGGAGTTCTTAGCAGTTACATTTGGTTAGTTTCTTTCCATGAACACATTTTAAGCTACATCTTATAGAAGGAATTTACTAAAAGATTTCTTGAAATCGACAAAAAACAGTATAAGTTTTCAAGATTATTCAGAATCGCTATAGTTTCTCGAGAGCTAAACAAAATACTTTTAAAACCGAAGATATTGCTTATTTACGTCCAATGTCCGAAATAGAATACTAATTTCGAACTGATGAAAGCAAAGTTAGCGTCTTTCCAAATACCAGTTATTCTAGCACTAGATTTAGATACGCAGCAACGTCTTGCATTTCTATTTAAGAAAGAAAATTTGTCTTTCAACACCAGTAAGTAAAATAGGTTGGTCCTACCTTTCGCTGTCAGTGCTGTTCTCACCACACACCTTACCACACACAGAGGTATTCGCGGTTCCTGGGTTGGTGATCCTTTGACGACACTTCCGGATGCTGGATTGCCGCTAAGGAGAATTGCTGGGCCTTCATTTCTATCTGCATGAGGCGACGAACCCTAGACTTTCCTTCCTCATTGTCGGGATCCACTTGGCACTTTCTTTCCTCGCTATGCGTGATCAAACTATAGAACTCCTTGTCACTACACTTCACTAACACCATTTTTTTGTTATCGCAGGTGTGTGAGTGTTTCGGAAAATGTTTCTCAAAAAGTGTCTATGAATCTAAGTTTCGTGCTTGAGCCATGATGTTGTTAGTGTTTCAATATCGTGATCACTAAGTCTCGATAGAATGTAACGAGAGAGTCAAATAAGTTTAGTTTTTCTTAACTCCAAATTGCAATATGTAATGTACAAAAATATGTAAATAACTTGATTCTTAATACAACGCTAAAGAAAGTTATGAGCAAGTAGCGTCTACGTCAGTCCGTGTTGTGGAATTTGGACACTGCGGCTATGTGTTAACTTAGCCTGCCATCATTGTTACGATCAACTTAAGTGTGTGCATAATTCTATGTGGTGTTGTATGAATTAAGTGTATGAATGAAGTAAAGGTGTTGTGCTCTACACCATTGATGAGTTCAGTCTGTCTCGAGGTTTTTAGTTACCAATTTTCCTGATGATTTGGATCCGCCTATAACCTATTTTCTGAATTTTTCTTCTTTCTGATTCGACCAGTGGTTTTTGCTTGCGTTTTGGATTTTTAATAAAGGTATACGCCCCTTAACGGTGCTGGAGCGTCTGTTTACTGAAAAACGTGATTTTTTTTAACATTTCACAATATGCTTCTAAAAATTTTCTGGAATTTAGAATCGGCGACGTTCTGTCCTGTGTGTGACTTTGTTCAAGTCTCAGAGATGTGTAAAAAGTTTATCTCATCTTGGTTGGGAGACGAACGGTCTGGAATGTGCTCTTCGCAAATTTTCAGGAATTATCTTCCATTCCGATTCCATTCAATTTGGGTAAGTTTGCCGTTTCCTTGCTCTTTCATAAGATGATGCTAAGAGTTTTTCGACTTTCTTGTCCCTTTCTTCACTGGGTCGACGGTTCTCTGTGTGCGTGTGTGTGTGGTCGGATGAGAAACAACGATGGAGAGTATTGTTAACCCTTTCTATTGAAACTGTTGCTCAGGTAAAAAAAAAAAGAAAAAGAAAAGACAAGACAAGAAAAGAAAAGAAAAGAAAAGAAAAGGCACCTTGTGCTTGAACTAGGAGGAAAACGAAAGAAAACTGTAATCCTGTTTGCATTGAGTCTTGTTTTTTAATACATACACACAAAATTTAAATGATATTCACTTCTAATAAGATATATATGAACTTAAAATATGAAATTAAAATTAAATAACTATCGACATAGATAGCAATTGTTACAACTTTTCGTCTTATCATTGTGTCAGGAATCACCTCCCAAACGTCGTCTGTGTTGTTTTGAAATACATTGTATACCGGGTGTTTCAAAACAACGTGCAGATTTCAAGAAGTTATTTCATACAGGATGTAAACCTATAAGACAGAAATACATTCGACACATCAGGACTGGAAATAGCACAGTGATGCCAACCTAGAAGTTTATAAAATCCCATCTTAAAAAGGCAGAAATTTCCATTTTGCTTTTAAATTCCCCCACGCGCTATACTAATTACAAAGTATTTAACATTTATAAACAATGAAAGCTGAAAACTACAATATGTTATCCCTACTTTAGTGAATTATTCGTAAATTCAAATCTTCTAAATTCCTAATAAGTATTTTATTTAAAAAGAAACTATTAAATCGTTAATGAAAACAAACACGTTTTGATGTCACAATTTGGTACTTTTATCACGCTTTGGTGTCATAATGTTCTACTGAAGTTGACAAACTTCATTCTGCATTTTTCCACATGGGACTTTTTTTTTTAGAAATTGACAATTTCTTATTTCATAATTTAGTTTCTGCGTTCATGATTCTTTTAAAACTGAATGCACTTTTTTTTAGATTCACAAATACCTGCATAAATCCCTTTCACACTAACGTGCATTTTCAAATAACAAAATTTGATAATTAACATTAGTTTCACGTTTATTCAAGCGTAATTAGCCTACTTCCATCTCATAGAGAATTTTGTTGGTCTTGATGAAATAAACATGTTAAAAAAATTTCATCTATGCTGCCAATTTTGACGAAAATTCCCTTTATCCCTATAAAAAAATGAATATAAAAGTACATACTCATAAAAATACATGTGGGCCTCATGAGCTTTGGGGCGCCCTACTCCTCCGGAATCGGTGCCCTTGCGGTACGAGTATGCAAGCTTAAAAAGTACTGTAGTCACCTTGACGACTCGTGTAGCCTAGGCTTGGGCTCTACACCAATCATAGAACTCCTTTGCCTCATATCGGAAGAATTCGGTACGATTCGTAGAGATGTCTTTTCGAACGCACACTTGAGAGAAAACGTGTAGGACCACGAGTGCACCAACAATGATGCCAAATTTACAAAACATATGAACGAGCGAAAACAAACAACACTTAAAGAGCTATAACACGGACACTTACAATTATTCGAAGTGAACAATAACAATAAAAATAGCAAAAATACATGACAACAACAACAACAATAGAGCCTAATAACAAAACGAAACTTATCGGCAATCCGACAACACTGTAGCCTCGAGAGATGTTCTCCGTATAGCGCAAAAGACAACACTGGAAAAATTCATGAATGGGGTCAGGCCCGAACCCGGCCACAGATCTTTGGAGGAGCCATGAATATGTTAGGGGGGGGGGCAAGTCATCAAAAGTTCTCTTACAAATATCTAAATTGTGTTTTTTGTATTGAGGTCTAGAGGGGCTACGAAAAGTTTAGAGGGGGCCAGGTCCCCCTAACCACCGTCTAGTTCCCCCTAGCTGGATCTGGATGGGGGTTGAAGATCGGGACACACCCTAGCGTTTTAATGGATGTTGAAATTGGTTGATCTAGGTCAAGCTTCACGAGTCCTTGCAACCACTTTAGTTCATGCATGTCAGAAGATAATATGTGGTAAAATATGAACTATTGTTATGATTTTCGCTCTATAAAAAAATGTTCATATTGAATTAATATAATCTGACAAACCATAAATAAAACTTCGAACTTTTCTGTATCCAGTGATGTGCGTAATGTGTCAAAGATACAAATCGTATGAAACCCGTACATGAAGTTAGTGTTAAGTTAGTGCTGACGATATCGCATAGAAAGAAAATTAGTGCTCTTGTCAGATTTCAAAATATTCAGTATTTAAGAATCTTTAATGACAACGTCATCGAAGAAAACAATCCATCCCTCATTTTTGTCATACGGTAAAACACTAATTTTCTGTCTATGCGGTATTGTCAGCACGAACTTAACACTAATTATGTGTATAGGTTTCATGTCAGTCGGTTAAGTGGGTGAGGCTAGCGTGAACCTAGCCCCACCCAGTATTTTTTTTACGTCTGTGTAACAGTACATTTTTTAAAAACATTGCAGGTCTTCAGCACTAACTGGGCATTGATTTTTGGCATATGTTTTAAAATTAGTGCGTATGTATGCATGTTCGTATGTACGGGAGATCTAGGGGGCCAGAACCCCCAAATTTTTACTGCTCCCCTGAAATTATTATTGTATGCTTGCAAATGAACTATAATATGGTTGGATCAGCCCCCCTTAACTTCTACCAGCCTCCTCTCCTACATTTTTGGGCTGGCTACGGTCCTTTATGTGTGTGAAGCTAGGTTCAAGGACATTTGTTGGTGATAATTTGATTAACCTGTATCTTCTTTCGCTCAGCTAAAAAATAAAAAAAAGACTACACTTTGTGAATGCACCTCATATAAATAATAAGATTTTGCTCCTTTTTTTTAAAGAAATGTTATATCATAAAAACATTTTCTAAGAAAGATAATGGTTTTATAAGTGTCAGCGATCTTACGGATGACAAGCTGATCTTATTTCGGCGTCACATTTTTGTTGTCTGGAACCTAACCTTCTTATTGGTTTATAGGTTTTTACCAATGGCGCGAATAAGCACTAGGATATCTACTTGGATTGCATAAAGTTAACAATCTCACCGACGTGACAGATTTCTAACTTTACAAAACTGGATACCTTCTTTTGGTTGTGCGAGAACATCTATTTTAGTCACAAGGGGAAAAAATAGTTTTAGAAGTTTTTTTTTTTTGGTCAAGTAAAAGAATGAAGATATGAGACAAGATGAGTGACGTAAAATTTCGCGGAAAACAAATATTAAAACTTCCACACCATATTTTGTTTTATTTCCTGAAAACAAATATAATTTTTGTTTTTTGTTTTCCCTCTCGCCATCTAGGTAAGAAAGATTTATCTGCACTTGACAGTCTGTTAAAGCTTTCTTTCTTTTGTGCCATGTTATTTTTAATCTCGAATTTTATTTAGTTCTGTATTCTTTCACTAGGAGGAAGACCTTTAGGCACGGGCGCATTCACGTGGGGTTCACAGGGTCCGGACTCCCCCACAAAACTTCCGAATTCAACATACATATGTATACTTTCTCAACAAAACTATACTTGTTTAACAGAATATGATCTCTGGCGCAAATCCCGGGGGAAGGAGGGGGACATGTCCAATCCAATTTTGGAACTGGAGGTCTGTCCATCCCCCCAATATTAGGATTGAAATATGATTTTTTGGGGAGAAATGTGATGATTTGTATCTGATTGTCAGAAGGAAAAGTGAGATGAAACTGATGTTCTCCCAGAATAAGCCTCAAATCTCCGCGCCTCCCAATGTTGAAGACAACTCTGCTCCCCTGATCCTTCATAGCGTTGTTTTTTTAACTTTATAAATATTTTGAAAATTGCTTGAAAGAAAAAAAATTATGGAAACGTCCCCCCAATGTCGCACACAGATTTGCGCCGCTGGATATGATTGCTGTAGCATGAAAATTTGATCTTACACTTCATCTGTACTCTTTCTCTTATAAGAGCAACCTAGTTCTATAATTTGTTTCTGAAAATATAAATGGAAGTATTTTACAATTACTTATCGTCTTCTTGGGTGCGAAATGATACCCGTTCAATACTGCATAAATGTAATGGCTTGTATTCATAGTATGGGACCTTCTCCCAATAAAAAATTCAGGCTGCGCGCCTGAGTCAAGGTCTTGCATAAGTAAGAAACAACATCTTCTTAAATAAAGAAAAAACCTTCAGTATGTTTTAAGAATCAATTGGTTCAGTGGTGGCGGTGAGATATAGCCACGCGGTCTGAGTCATTAGGGTGACAAATCATAAGCAGGGGCCAATTGCACCGATCCTGGGGGGTCAGGCGTCCCGGGGCCCCCCAAAGGTGATGTGGGTCCCTATTATATTTATGAGTATATATTATTTGGCATAATTTGAATGCAATTTGTATTGAAATTCTCAAATATATATATATACCTTCTGCATCTGAATGCCCCTCCCAAATTTACAGAGAAATCGGCGCCGTTGGCAGGGGCTCCCATACGTACCGGTCTGGTTTAGCCGAAACAATCTCAAATGTACAGTCAACAACAAGAGTTCTTTCCATTTGATGAAATTATTTTCGTAAATAACTTCAAACTGGAAGGACATTTTGACAATTTGAGTAGTTTTCAGTAAATTAAAAAAAAAAAACATATATAATTTTCCATACATTCCAGCCATTTCACCGCTATTTCCAAAATAAATTTCACCAAACGAAAAAAAAAAAACACTTTTATCGCGGACTGTACATGATCTGTCCCGAAAGAATTGTTCGGATCTCCAAATGTCTGATTTTTTTCTCCAAATTCATTCGTACAATATTTACAAATTCTGCTTTTATTAGTCATTGATACTCAGGGTCGCATTTCCGACAAGACAAATCAGGGAAACTCTCTAGGGCCGTAGAACTTAGAGGGGCCACAAGATAACAATTGATATTTTGAACATTTTTTTTTTTTTTGTAAATTATTATTGTAACGTTTACGTTTTGTTTGATTTGGTACATTCTATTATTGAAAAAAAAATAACAAACCTAAAATTATGTCAAAACGTCTTCTTAGTTGACACCCGGCACTGGTCAGACAATGTTGCGTGGCGTCATGGAATAAACTGTGGATCTAACGCTCAGTGCATTTGGCGGTTGAGTGAATACGCACTGTCAGGTGAATAGTAGCGGGCGAGGGCTCTCCGGCCATAAATTGCCTAGGGCTGCAAGATGCCTACATCCGCCCCGTTTGGTGAACCTTGACCTCTTGTTTAAGTACTCTAATATTTCAGCAAGAAGCAGGTACATAACGATGAATTTTCATAGGATATCCGTACCTTTTACTTAAGAAATATGGGAACCTTAATCACGAGGCGAAATCCATTGAGAGTTATACTCTCTTTGATGAGCATGAACATTTTTTCAACAGTCCTCGAAATTTCAGCATCCATTTTTCTTTGACTTTAATGTCCCGCGATTATGCGCCGGGCCTAAACGATTTGATTTTATTTCACTTTCAGTTCAGCGACCCTTTTCAGCAGCGAGGCTATATGAGAAGTGGACCTACAGCTTAACGTGCGATTCGAACAACACGAGCTTCCGCCGGGAATCGAACCCGGGTCTCCCACGAGAAAGACGTCTACGTTAATTGCTTAGCCATGAGGGAACTCTAAGCAGTTAGTTTATAAGAGAATGAGCTAGTTATTTATTTATACATATTTCTGGGCATGATAGGCAGGTATGGCCTTAAGCGCGTTTGTATGAAGGATGACGTCCCTCGGAGAGCACACTACTCGAGGAAGAAAAGGAGAAGCTTGGGATCTATATGTCAGGTATCATCCCCACATTTTTGTAGTATGAATTGCAAAAACTCTGATAAAAACTTCAGTTAGGATGGCTGGACTGAAAAAGTTGTTACACCTTTTCGACCGATTGTTCTCAACGGGAATCAAACCCGGAGAGCGATAGGTACAAACATTTCAAAGAAACAATATTACATTTGATTTAGAAAAAAGAAATTCAACTTGATGCCAACGGCTTTACCTTGAAGAAGTGGATAGGTAAACCAAAAGGTTAAAGCGAACATTTCCATAGTTAAAAGTCGGAATCGAACCCGGGTCCCCCCACACCAGAGGCGTGTACCCTAACCACTTAATCACGAGAATTATGTAGTTCCTTGTTATAAAATTTCCGCCATTCCACATTCCCTTTCCTGTTGGATCCGAATATTTATCTCAGGATTTTATTATACTTATAAACCCAGCGAAAATGCGAAATATCACGTTTTAAACCCTCAGCCTGGTTTTGAAAACTATTTAAACCTATCACGTACTGTTCATGCAGTTACTGAGGAACTAGTATATGCTTCACCCAAATATCTATGTTTTTCCATCCTCAGGTAACGGTGAAACGAATTGCATGAAAGAAATTTGGGTACAAGGACACACTTTTAACTTACAATTGAACATTCCGCGAGACGCACGTTCGATTAGCGTGGGAACTCATGTAGTTCGGATTCCACGTTGAACTGTAAGTCTTCGTCTGTTATAGCTTTGGTACTGGAAAGGGACAATAGACACAATCAAGCAATGAAACGTCATTTCTGAAATTTCTCAAGAAAAATTAATTATAATTTATTATAAGGTTAAAACCGAACACCGAAAACATTCATTGAAGATGGAGTCGAACTCGAGAGTCGAGGCAAAAAAATATAAAAGTCGAGGCAAAAAATCTAATAACTAATGATGCAATAATTATTAAATCAATAACTAATGACGTAATAATTATTAAATCAATAACTCATGTAATAATTATTGAGTCAATAACTAATGACGTAATAATTATTAAATCAATAACTAATGACGTAATAATTATTGAGTCAATAACTAATGACGTAATAATTATTAAATCAATAACTAATGACGTAATAATGATTGAGTCAATAACTAATGACGTAATAATTATTAAATCAATAACTAATGACGTAATAATTATTGAGTCAATAACTAATGACGTAATAATTCTTAAATCAATAACTAATGACGTAATAATTATTGAGTCAATAACTAATGACGTAATAATTATTAAATCAATAACTAAGGACGTAAAAATTATTAAATCAATAAATAATGACGTAATAATTATCGAGCCAATAATGGTATTGGTATTGAATTAATATCACTATTGATAAACACCAATATGATCTCTCTAAGACTTGGTTCCTTAAATCTCCCGAAATCGGAACTTTTTGGGCCAATATCTCGGGAACGGTAAGAGTGACACGAAAAATTCCATCACTTCTTTCAAATAGTTTTTAATGCTCTATTGAATGAAGGGTTCAAAATTGAGTCATCAACACCAATATCGTCTTTCTATGCAGGGGCGTCATTTAGGGAGGCAGGAGGGGGCAATTGCTTCCCCCCAAAAGTTTGAGGAATGCATATACTTTAATAGATTGTCTACTAATATACTAAAGCCTGTGACAAACATCTTGGCATTTCAGCTAAACGAATGAAACGCAAGCTCGGACGCGACGTTGCCAAGTGCTAATGGGTGTGGCTATAGCTAAGCAGACGAACTATAGCGCGATCAGGTCACAGAGGATGGACGTAGATGTGTACAAAATAAACGTGGCAATACCGCTGGCATCTCATTTGCTAGCAGCATTTAAAGGGAACTTAGAGCGCCGCCTTCAAATGCCAAGATGTTTGTCACGCCGTTTAGTACAAAACGTGAATGTCTTATGTCGGTGCTGCTCTTGCCCCCGTCAAGTGAAGTCTGAAATGACGCCAGTCAGTTTGTATGACTTACAGTTCCTGAGATATGACTCCTTAACTCTCCCTAAATCGAAACATTTTTGGCCAATATCTCGGGAACGGTAAGAATGGCGCGAAAAATTCCAGATAGTTTTTGATGCTCCATCGAATGCTGAGCTCAAAATTGGGAAATTCGCAAATAACAGACAGACACACAGATTTAGAGATATCAATATCAAACTTTTAAATTTCGTTGAATATTGAACTCTTATTTACGAGAAAGCTTTGATGGTTTGTTGTGGACAATTTATACTTGTATTTTACCAATAACTTTATTCAATCAAGAGTCTTTTTTTTTAATTTTACTTCCAATTATCATGCATTCCTTTTACAATAAAATGAAAATGAAATTTTTAAGTGTAAAGCCAGCCCCACGATTATGCTGTGACTCTACCGGAGACAGTGAGAAGAATGTACGAAATGACGAGATGAAGAAAGTGGGAACAAAAAGGAGATCCCTGAGGAAACTCCCACACACGGTGTTTGTCCACCACAAAGCCACTTTAATTCCTACTGATTAGATTTGATTTTCAGTTTAGCGTTCTTTTCAGTAGCGAGGCTATATGAGACATGAATCTACAGCTTAACGTGAGATCCGAACCACATGAGCCGGGAATCGAACCTGGGCCTTCTACGCCCGAGTCGCATACGCTAAACCCTTAGCCACTAGGGAGTTCTTGCTTTGTTTTATTTCATACGGCATAATTGCGGGATCTTGAATAGAAAATTTCGTTTTCTTTTAATAAATTGAATTTCACAATTTGTTTGGCCTACGTTTTTCTCACTAGGCGCAACATATCAAACAAGTAGATAAATCATAGTTAAGATACAATCTAGTCTTCCTCGCTGCTTTTATTAAATAAAATAGCTCGTAGTGCCAAAGTGTAAGAAAAATAGATCTACTTATTTCTATGGTTATGTTACGAGGAACATAAAACAATTTAGTTCAGTTGCGGTCCGTATATTTCTCAGAAAAAAAGAGCATATTTCTTTCCATTTGATTGTGTGTTCATTTGGAGTTTCTGCTGCGAAGGGTGTTTCGTTGTTGGTGCCCGTCTCACGTCCTGGATTTTCTTTCCAGAAGATCTGGAAATTCCTCTCACATCGACCCAAACTTTATCCTTCTCAACACCAGAAGAAGGTCCAAAGCATCCAAGGGCGTGATATAAATATTAACAACAGTGGAGAGAAACAAGTTGAAAATTGCACTCTTCATTCATTTTTCTATTTTTTTTTTAATTAGAAAGAAGACTGTTTTGCATCTGTTTATGGATTGTTTACTTGTCTTTCGAAATTTTTGGACTCATGTATAGTCCAACGTGATATGAATAGATGTCAAATTGATGCATAAAATCTTATGCAACAACCAAATTACAAAATACTTTTGCTTACAACAGGATGGTTCGTGACGGGGACAAATAGACTCGATGATGGGGCGTCCAGGGGCGGATTTAGAAGGTAAAAACTAGGGGAGTCAGCCTGAACCCACACTGTGATATATCATGAGTTTACTATGAACTTCCAAAAATATATAAATAACAGTTTAAATTATTTTTGTCACTCAAAAAAGTGGGGGGCCTAGACCCCCGGTCCCTGGCTACATCCGCCACTGCTGATGTCTCCATTAAACTTCAATCAACGAATCAACCAACAGGATGGTCAGAGGGACTCATCTCCTCTATTTTTTGTTCAGATAAATGTATAACCTATTTCAAATAATAATTTTGAATAGACTCGTATTCTACACAGAGAAAAATCCGTTCTCCGGACAGCGGTATATTGTACAAATATACGGTATCCTCTTGCTTACTATAGAAATCAGTACGGAGCATACGTTATCCATATGCTACATAGGCGCTGCCCTTAGGTTTACATCATGCCGTTGCAGGATGTCTGACATCAAACAGTTTTCCGTATATCACATGCATATACTTATGTTACCTTCGTCAGCTATATGGTATATACGTCCATTTGTATGTGAGATCCTGACCGCCTACATTGTTTCATACGGAAAGTACGTATAGATGGAACAATTATACAGAAAGTATTATAAAACATGTGTTTTCAGTTATGCTGTACGTTAAGTTCAAAAACTAGAGGAATTACGCATGTAACCTATCTTTTTAAGAACGCCACCTACAATTTTTTTCTCAGTGTATGTTGTACGAATGAGTACTCTGGAATTAAGCATGGGAAATAGTGAGTAAGACAATTCATTATGGATTGTTAGCTGTCTGTGTTGTGGAAAATGTATCATTTCCCTGACTATTCGGCACATTCAGGAATAAAGCCTCCGTTGGCTATGATTCTGACAGCAATCGGTAGATTTCCTCAGGAATGAAGCCTCCGTTGGCTATGATTCTTACAGGTAATTGTAAATCTCCTCAGGAATGAAGGCTCCGTTGGCTATGATTCTTACAGCTATTGGTAAATCTCCTCAGGAATGAAGGCTCCGTTGGCTATGATTCTTACAGCTATTGGTAAATCTCCTCAGGAATGAAGCCTCCGTTGGCTGTGATTCTTACAGCAATCGGTAAATCTCCTCAGGAATGAAGCCTCCGTTGGCTATGATTCTTACAGCTATTGGTAAATCTCCTCAGGAATGAAGCCTCCGTTGGCTATGATTCTTACAGCTATTGGTAAATCTCCTCAGGAATGAAGCCTCCGTTGGCTATGATTCTTACAGCTATTGGTAAATCTCCTCAGGAATGAAGCCTCCGTTGGCTATGATTCTTACAGCTATTGGTAAATCTCCTCAGGAATGAAGCCTCCGTTGGCTGTGATTCTTACAGCTATTGGTAAATCTCCTTAGGAATGAAGCCTCCGTTGGCTATGATTCTTACAGCGATTGGTAAATCTCCTCAGGAATGAAGCCACCGTTGGCTATGATTCTTACAGCTATTGGTAAATCTCCTCAGGAATGAAGCCTCCGTTGGCTATGATTCTTACAGGTAATTGTAAATCTCCTCAGGAATGAAGGCTCCGTTGGCTATGATTCTTACAGCTATTGGTAAATCTCCTCAGGAATGAAGCCTCCGTTGGCTGTGATTCTTACAGCAATCGGTAAATCTCCTCAGGAATGAAGCCTCCGTTGGCTATGATTCTTACAGCTATTGGTAAATCTCCTCAGGAATGAAGCCTCCGTTGGCTGTGATTCTTACAGCAATCGGTAAACCTCCTCAGGAATGAAGCCTCCGTTGACTATGATTCTTACAGCTATTGGTAAATCTCCTCAGGAATGAAGCTTCCGTTGACTATGATTCTTACAGATTCTTACAGCAATCGGTAGATCCCCTCAGGAGTGATGCCTCAGTTTGTTATGATTCTTACAGTAATCGGTAGGTTTTCTCAGGAATGTTCTGAATATTCAAACCTCAGACAACGTCTAGGACTGACCAATGCATTAGCGGATGACCTGCTTGTGTTCTTAGTCTTTCTTCGTGCCAATGACCTCACTTAACGCTCACTGAACCTTCTTTTTAACCCTTGCGCACTTCTTCTTTCGCTGCTAATTGTTTCATCTTTTCCTATTCTGTTTTTATTGTTTTTCTATTTATTGTTATACATGTTTAATCTCTCCTATTTATTATTTCAACCCTTATTCTCTATTTTGGAGCGTTTCTCTCTTATCATTTTGCTCCTCTTATAAGATTTTTATTTGTCTTTTCTACTATAGTTGTTTCTTCCAATTGAGTATAAGGACATGATTATGAATCAATGAGAGTTGTACAAACACATGGTGATGAACCAATCAATATTGTATATGATATGATGAATCAATTAATGTTGCATAAGGGCTTGATGATGAGTCAATCAGTCTTGTAACTAGACATAAGATCAATCAATCAATATTTATAAGGATATGATGATGAATCAATCAATGTTGTGAAAGGGTATCATGATCAATCAACCAATGTTGCATGAATACATGATGATGAATCAGTCAATGCTGTAAAAGGATATTAGGATGAGTCAAACAACGTTGTAAGACGGCATGATTATCAATCAATCAATATTGTATAAAAAAACGACTATGAATCAATTTACGTATATTTATAAGGACATGATGATGAATCAATAAATATTGTATAAAGATACAATAGTGAATCAACCAGTGTTGTATAAGGGAATTATGGTGAAGCAATTAATCAAACAATAACGAACCGGATCCGCCAGACCAAAAAGCGAGAACGTTAATCGTTTATTCACGACGAAGCTGTCATCTAAACATTTTAAAACAATATCTTACAATCTTCAATCAATCCAGAAGCAAAGCATATCTTTTGTGTTTTTATCTCGAAAACACGGTTTGTTATTTTTCTTTTCTTTTTCTAAGTCTTTTCTTTTCTGAAGGCAAATTCTCGTCAGGCTACAAAAGGTGTATTAAGGTGGCTGAAGCGACGTCAGAGGGGAAAACCATTATCCCTGTGCGCTTGAGTTCATAAGCTAAAGGGAAATCTAATTTAACAACGAGGCCCATTTAAAGTCTTTCTCTTTACGTTAAAGGCAAAAAAATGGGTCACCTTTTCAGTTTTTCATCTTTTCCGAGTGCTCAGACACAGGAACAATGTGTACGACCTTCAGTATTCCAACAGTCATTTCCTCAACTACCTTTTGTCTTCTTCTTCTTCTTCGTTTCTTTTTCTTAACGTCTTCAACGATGCATTTCCTCTCCATTTACATTGACCTCTTTCGTGGAAGAACAACAACCATATAAAAATAATAAATTTCAAGATCACTTGCAGTCACAACATTACCTGCCTGCAAGCATGTCTGCATATCTTCAAGGATAAAGTTACACCTGAAATGCATTTGACACAAATTAATCATTTTAGTTTCCAAAGAAACAAAATCAGCGCAAATTATGTGTAATATATGTCTACTACTTTTTTTTTAAAAAAAAAAATATATTTTCCTTTTATGTTGTAGGTTCATATTAATTTGCCTTATAAGATTGTAATTCGTATGCTCATTCGCACGCCCGTTACTTTACACGTTAAGTTCTTGAACGAAAGCAAAGTTTTAAATTCTATTTTTTTTTTCAATCGATAGGTAGACCGATTATCTTAACCGAGTTCGTTAATAGAGCCAATACGTTAATATCTTAATGAATGACGGCAACTTTAATCTTCGTTTGTTATTCCATATAATAACGCTACTTGAACGAGAAAGAATGTTTAAATTATGTTACTTTTGGTATATAGATTTTGAATTATGTTTCTTGTGGTTATTGTATGATGTAGATCAGGGCGCAAAATTTCCGGTCACCAGGCCACCATTGGCGACTAGAAATTTGGAGCTGGCGACCAGTGTTCAGTAGGAATAGTGTCTGCCTAAACTCATAGTGCTGCGCCCTTTCTGTTTCACACGAAAATAATTGTCACAAAGTGAGAGAAAACACGAAATATAAAGTCTTTCTTTGTCAAACCAAAGGTCGTGGGAGAGACACACTTTTCATAATTTGTACGTGAGAAATATTGGCGACCATCATTTTTAGATTGACGAGTGCCTCTGACTCTGAAATTTTGCGCCCTGATGTAGATGCGCGTTTTACAATCTGAGACTAGCAAAGAGAAACACGATGAGTAATTGAAAAAAGGATATGACGTAGGTAAGGAAGTTTTGGCAGTATACGTGTAATCATTGATCCACAAATAATACTTCTACACGTGATACCGATGCTCTTCTTTGCTTGCTACCACTATCTTTCATTCAACGTCAGATTACTTGCTATTTTCTTCTTCTCTTACTAAGAAGGTCAGAATCAACTTGTGATGTCAGAAATGAATTAGTTCGAAATTACTGCTCTGTAAAATAGATACCTGTGAAATCGTGGAGCTTAAAGAGAACGTGAATCTGCTGCTGACTACACCACCCCTATATGTAATGTAAGGAATGAGAAACGAGTTTTTGAACCTTTCGAAATGCGCAGTTGGAGACAATACTGAAAATTAGCTTAGCAGAAGTTTCGGAAAAGTGTCCAGTCTCTTAGCTATTCCTATGATTGTTTTGTCCGGAAATAACTTCCTTGAATATATCAAAGACTAGGGTAGTATATTTATTACAATACTTATCTCAAATAATAATACAACTTCACCCCCCCCCCCAATAATTAACTGATTTCACACGTATGACATAAACAACAGAGACAGTATAATGTACTATAAAATGTCCCTAAACTTTGCAGTACAACTCCTGCGTTGTAATGCAACCACAACAACGCTAAAGAATGTATGGTTGCATATAAGCATATTACTCTGCAAGAATCAACCTAGCATCCGTTGAGGTATTTAATAGTTTAGCTCTCCAAATATTTTCATTAGATCCTAAGAAATTTATATGCGACTACCGTGATCAAACAACCATCACGATATACGCGAATATACCCACAACACACACACATACACACACACACACGCATATATATATATATATATATATATATATATATATATATATATATATCGATACGTCCATCAGTGCAATTTATACTTAGGAGATGAAATAATCCTCTCTCAGCGTGGCGTACAACAAGGCGACCCTCTTGGCCCTGCTTTGTTCCCACTAACTTTACAATCCATCGTTAACAGTGTCAATACGGAACCTAACATATGGTATTTGGATGACGGGACTATAGCTGGAGACATGGATACAGTACTAGAGACATTAGAAATGATTCGTAGACGGGCTAAGGAGATCGGATTGCAAATGAATTTCTCCAAATGTGAGGTCGGCTTTCTCGGAGTCTCCAATGAGCAGTCTAATAACATCTTCAAGCTGTTTCACGAAGCCGCGCCTGGGATTCAAAGAATTTCGACAGATGACGCCAGCTTATTAGGAGCAGCATTATCTAAAGAAGCAAGACGAACAATATTAAAAGACAAAATTTCTAAATTAGAATTCTTCTTTACACGTCTTTCCTTGATTTCAGCTCACTCTGCCTTTTACCTACTACGTGTCTCATTGTCCATGCCAAGGCTGCTATACTTTCTTCGCTGTGCTCCTTCTTGGCGGGATGCTGATCTACTGGAATGCTATGACAACACCTTGAAAACCGGTCTAGAATCTATCCTGAATTGTTCACTCAACAATAACTCTTGGTTGCAGGCGTCCCTTCCTGTTAACCACGGAGGTCTCGGCATTTGCCGCGCCATTTATCCGGCTAGTTCATCCTTTCTGTCTTCATTCTATGGCGCTAAGCCATTGATCGAGACCATTCTCCAACAAGATCTTAGCCTAGTATCGGATTAGTCAACGATAGCATTGCTAGGTCGTCATCTATCGTGAGATCAGATCCCCCTGATCTTGATAAGAGAGGACTACAATCCTCTTGGGACGATCCTCTTATAAATCATCACTTTTCAGCTCTACTTCAGTCATCCGATAACCCAGAAGATTAGGCCAGACTCCTAGCTACATCATCTCCATAAGCAGGCGTTTGGCTCCATGCTATCTTATCACCTTCTTTAGGATTACATCTTCCCAATGACAGTTTTCGAATTGCCAGTGCACTGCGTTTGAGAGCAGATGTTTGCGAGCAACACAGATGTCCTGCCTGTAGAAGTGTCGTAAACAAGAAGGGTCTTCATGGACTCTCCTATGCTAATAGTACGAGCAGACATTCACGCCACTCCAGCGTCAACGACATTATCATGAGGGCACTAATTTCAGCAGGCGTTCCTTCTATATGTGAACCGTTGGGATGCAGTCGTGCAGATGGCAAGAGGCCAGATGGTATGACCCTAATACCGTGGAAGAAAGGAAAAGCACATCTATGGGATTTTACTTGTTCCGACACCTTCGCCCCTTCAAATCTACATTCTTCTTCAGCACAAGCTGGCAACGTGGCTGCTCGCCGGGAAACAGAAAAACGCAGGAAGTATAGCAATTTACTCGACAAATATCATTTTGTCGCTATAGCTATCGAATCGGGTGGTTCATGGGGTCCCGAAGGCCTTAACTTTATAAAAGAAGTTGGTCACCGCATTTCTTTATCGTCAGGAGATGCTAGAGCAATCTTTTTTCTACTACAACGCATCAGTATGGCAGTACAAAGAGGGAACGTTGCATCAGTTTTGGGAACGCTACCCTCTGGTAAGGAACTGGAGAAGATCTTTTTTCTGTAATCTCGGCAAAAGTTTGAAAATGCTCTTGCAAAGCTTATCACAATAATGCATATTAGTAAATAATTATATTTTAATATTCTGTAAAATATAAATTTTAGACTGTTCAAAAAAATAAGCTTTTGTAGTTTTACCAGCAGACTTAATACAAAATAAGTTCTTGTATCAAAATCAATAGAATAGATTATATTGTACGTCTTTAACTTGACCACATGTCTGATAAGTCGCTATGTACTTGTGGTTGTGAATTTTAAATGTTCTTCACTTGTGTGAGGAACTCATTTTCTATGGAACTAAACTTGGCAAATTTATGTACCCACTGTAATACGAAATAAGTATTTCGGGCTTTCAGTATAGGTATACGATTTATAAAACTTCGCAGTATATACAATTTGGGTAATAAATCTGTGTAAGTAAGTTCTTTTGTTTCTGCAGAGATGAACTTTTAGGTTTATCTTAAAGTTTTACACTTGGTTAATGTGTACGCAATCCCGCTAGTCTTGTGGCTAGTGCGTGCGTCTTTAAAGTACATGATTCCGGGCTCGATTTCCGCTGGAAGGGCATTAAAATTTGAATGCATATCTGGTTGTTTGAGTTCCACCTTAAGTTGTAAATGTTTGTCTTGAATACACTCGGTGCTGGAATGGAAGTTAAAGTTCAAGAAACAAACAAACAAACAAACGAAAAGTAATATGTATTTTGTTACAACAGAAAAAATTGAAGTTCATTTTATGAGAATCGATTTTTTTTTCATGGGACAGAACAAGAACCTTTCTGAATGTGCGTCACTCGTTCTCAAAGTCGTTGAAGTCTATAAATACGAGATAAGTGGAGAGGAAACTCTATTAGATGCTGGATGCGAAGAGTGGAGGGGGTGAAGAATTGAAGCCGACAGCACAGCTGATACATTCTGTCAGCTCAGCCTCGATCGGTCTCATTCATAAAACATCGGTTGACGTCTGTATGAACGAAACACATGTGTACGTGTATTTATGTGTGTGTGACATTCTTTTATATCACATTTGACCCACTCGTTCCAAGGTCAATTTCAATAAAACTTCAAACCAGGCATGTGACCTTATCGTGTTCTCGTTTCCTCCAGCACAATATGTTTCCAAAAGATGCCATCAAGTATTGTAAATTATTTTCCTTCCATTCGCACTCTCAAAACTCGCCTCAACTCAATTCCATAAACAAACGGTGCAAAGTGTTTCATAAGATCTATTAGGTCTAACACCTTAGCACTGACCTGTGTGATAATGACCTCCCTTTCTTTACATACTTCCAATATGGCTTCCTATACATCGTTGGTTAAAGAAAAGACTCGATCATTTCAGAGTGAAATTACTTTAATGCATTTTTTACTCCATGGGGTTCTGCAACCCGCTGTACTTTACAGTATTGGTGGTTTCGTTAAAGCAAGGCGTTGATTCAGTGCAGTGTAAAAGCAAGTAGTTTGTTTACCTGTATCTTTGAGATACGCAAAGGGCATCTCCGATCGCAATGATGGTAACAGACTTTGGGAAACATGGTTGATATTCAGCTCAAATGTAGAAGAGACAATGTTGATTGTATATTCGAAAAGCAAATTGTCCTAAAATGGATGGACCATAGTCAAAAAAGCACGAAACATAAACATTAGACTCAATGGGAAATCAGTGAAAACAAATATTTCCTCCACGTATCTCAAAAAGCAAAACAGGAAGTTGGCTGTAATTTAGCTTAAGTGTAGAAGAGACTATATAGATTGTATATTCCAAAAGCAAATTGTTCTCAAATGGATGGAACATAATAGAAAAAAACACACTAAACATAAACATTAGATTAATGGTAAATCAGAGAAAAAATGAATTCATACACCTATCTCAAAAACTGTAATACTGATGTACAAAGGATGTTTATGATTGTGTTATACAAAGAATGTCTGTGAGAAACAATGATTATTTGTGACATACAAAGGATGTTTGTGATAAACAAAGGTTGTTTGTGAGAAACAAAGATTGTTTGTGGCAAAGAAAGATTTTTGTGATACACAAAAATTAATTATGATTTTATATCAACGTAAAAGAGTAAAAACAATTCTTTGTTACCAAAAATGCTATACAAAACGTCTAAATTCTAGTGCAGAATCAAAACATTTTAATGATTGATTTGGTGCTAAGCGTCCAGTTCAGCACTGAGGTTATATGACACATGAACCTGCAGCTTACCTGGAATTCTAGCCGTGTGAGGTCTCCTAAGCCGAAAGTATGAAGGCTGACCACATAGTCACGTGGGAATTCTCAAACTCGTTAAGAAGTTGCAGTAGCTCTGAGTAGTAGAGCATTCACTTCTAATGCGTGGGTTAATATATTTTCTGTTATTAACTGAAAAGAATGAATTTAAAATCATAAAAAAGACGAGGTTAAAATTCCAAACATAAAAAGGCAATAATCTAACGAGTATTAAACTAACTTTGTTTCAACGTCCTATTAAACAAAAAAAAATGATTTAACTGCAACATTTCGCACAGAAAACTACCAGAAGTTTTGTTATTTAAAAGTTAGGAAAATGTCTTGCGGGGAATGGACTTGTATAAAAATAAACGTTATCACTTCTCTGAACTAGTTGATATAAAAAATGTATTCTTCCTGGCAAATGACTTTTTTTCTAATATTCATATGATATTATTATGATTATGCATGCATGGAAATTTTTTCTCTTTGAAAAAAAAACATTCCTAGTTTTTTTTAAAAAACTAATTCCAATTTTTTGGAAATTACGAATTGAGTATTATGCGTGAGGCGTTAATAACACTCGGTGCGAGTTGCGTTTTGTCAAAGGGAAATCTTTTATTGGATATCTACAGTTGTAATGGAACAATAACAAAAAAGTAATAACAAAGTTGTTAATTATAATGGTTCTAAACGTGCTTGGAATACAAACCTAAAAAGGGTGAATTGGATATAGAAAGAAAGTTGTACAAATCGACACTTTAGAGTCACTGCAAGCACAAAATACGATATAGATAATAAAGTTCTTACGTCTTAAGCTCTGTACAAAGTATTCTCGTCACAATTCGAAAATGAAATCGTTGAGTTTTACGTCCCACGGTTATGCCGGTTAGGCTAAAGGAGACGGTGATGATGATTAATGAATGAAATGGTGGAATGAAGAAAGTGGGAGGAAACGGGAGAACCCCGAAAAAACCCATGCACACGGTGTTTGTCCATCACAAAGTTCACTTGGCGGAGGCTGGGATCGAACCCGCGACCCCAAGCATCAGAGGTGAACGCTCTACCACTCGTCACAATTCGAGTGATATGTTGCACGACGTTTGAATTAAACGTTGAGCACAGCTCTTCTTGAATAATATAAAGGGTTGCTCGATTTATATCGAACCGATTCTGAAGGATATTCTCTGCCACCACAGAAAATGTTGTATTAGACCTTTAGTACTGTGGACTATTGCGCGACACCGCAATTTCCATTGCAACAAAACTACGTTCGAGCAGTACATAACAATTTTAGATATTATTAAGAAGTGGAAGAGAAACTGGTTGGGACATTGGGTAAGAAGGAACTGTATAAGATGAGGGACATGCTAGAGAATATGGTGGCAGGAAAAAGAGGGAGAGGGCCAAGGAGGCTACAATTAATGGACGATATCAAAACAGAAAAATCGTTCGCGAAGACGAAGAAGTTAGCGAAAAACAATGGAGTGTGGAAGCTTCTCAGCTGCTGGAACTGATCTCCCAATAACTTAAGATGATGGTGATGATTATGAAACCATTAATAATACCGTAAAATTTCAATATTGTGAAGAATAGATAACATATGCCAAAAAGCGGAAGAGGTTATAGAAATAACAAAAATTTCTCTTTTACTATTTTAAATATTCATAGTCAAAAGAAAACAACAACCGCCTTGTAATATTTAAAGAAACAAGATATTTTATATCTTGAGATATTTTCTGTCTTCTCCTGGTTCTCCGTTGCATGTTCATAAATCTATTTTAAACTCCTATTTCTTTCGCCGTCAGTATCCCCACTGCGATTTTGTTTCTCAAAACAACTTGAAGAAACGCTGTTGTTGACTTCATGGAATGCAAAATATTACAGGTGCTGCTTGTATAAGTTACTTTTCTTTCCACGGTTTGCTACCACCAGCTGATAAAGGAAGGATAACCTAGAATGAAGTTTTTTTTTTAAAAAAAATCTTAATTTAGTTTTCTCTTACCCGGAAGACAACTGCAATCCAATTAGCTCATCTGATTAATTATTCACCATCTTTCGTAACTTGGCAGCGCGTGTGTTATATACAGGATGTATTTATAACGAAATACTTTAGTTTGCATAATATTTACCTGTACCGTGGGCAAAAAGTGCTCATAAATATGTAATATACTTAGTAGAATGTTCATTTTAAATTAACAGAAAGGAAGAATGTCTTTAATATATGTAAAAGATTATTATGGGATATTTGTGGCTATGTACATGTTATGTGTTGACCTAGTTAAGTGAATTTATGTATTTCACGGTTTGAAAAAAAGAATATTTACGACATATCAAAGCAATAAAGGTGAGACTAATGATCTTTAAATGTCTGAGTTGATTTTTGCATAAAGAAAAGTAATTATCGCTTCGTAACGTATATTTTAAAAGTCGAACCAGGTTGACGACGTTTTTCTATAGAGTCGTTATAAAAATTTGGTTTACCAAACCCGGGACTTTTGAAAATTCAGTTCCCGAAGAAGGAATTTACTTTGATATTACCATTTATGAATACGAACTTAACCGTATTACGAAGCGGTAAGGTCATCAAAAGAAAAATGGATAGTGAAATAGTGCAACAGGAATCTAATACCAGTAATCCAGGTGAAATTAGTGCAACACCAAGTTTGTCATCGGAGGATCGGCTCTTGTTAGCTGTACAGCGACAAATTATGCAAATGACGACCGAGATAACACAGAAGCTCAATGAATCTAACACAAACATGGAACAGAAGTTCTATGAAGCTAACAAGACCATGGAACAGAAGTTAAACGAATCTAACCAAACCATGGAACAGAAGTTCTATGAAGCTAACAAGACCATGGAACAGAAGATAGAACTGAAATTTAACGAAGTTACCCAGACTATGGAACAGAAAATAGAACTGAAATTTAACGAAGCTGGCAAGCAATATGAAGAATTAAGTAAACGGATAGAACGGATAGAACTGAAATCAGATGATACGAAACAAACAATCGTCCAGGTGATGAACGACATATCCTCTCAGTTTGAAGAAAAGTTAAAAAGGATATCGGATGAGTGTCAAGAAAAGCACGATCATCAAAATCAAGAAATCTGTGTTGTAAAAAAAGATTTAACGTTAATAGAATCTTCCATTAAACAGCAAAAGATCCAGTTGGCTACTATGCAGGAAGAAATTAAAACGTTACAGGCTAGAGACAACATTTATCGCAATAATCTGGGCAGTGATCGCTTCGAGTTTCCCCAATCACCGGAGGTGAATACGCCTTCGCCAGAATCTGAGGAGGATATTATATTAGAAGAAAATTGTCCGAAGATCACTGATGAACGAAATATAGATGGTATCATGACACAGCACGCCACGGATCGGAATTATCCCACCACAAGAACAAGGAATGAGAAAAGAAAGGTAAAGTTAAGTGTCAAGATGAGCGAAATCAAAGCCATGAGCAAATTTAGTGGTAAGTGTAATGAAAATGCTACTTCTTTCTTAGAGAAATTCCAAGACGAATGCAATATAATGTCTATCGACCGATCACAATACATGAAATTAATACCCCATGTATTACTCCCACCTTGTTCCTTATGGTTTAAGGCAATACGTGATCACATTAGTACATATGAGGAATTTAAAGCGGCATTGATCGCGAATTACGAAAATGACTTTTTGCTGGCAAACAGAGATGCCACCCTTAGAAATCAACATTTCAATCCTCGATTGCACAAATCAATTGTAGAGTTTGTTGTAAATGTCTATAACGAATTAAAGGTTGTTAATCCCTTGCAATCGGAATCAAGAATAATTGCATCGATTCGCAATTTGCTTCCATTTAAATTACAGCAGATCTTATTTTCCACCCAGTGTATGAGTTTCAGTCATTTATTAATGCTTGTACAATGCTACGAAACTCAATATCATGCTATGAATCTAACACAACCAGGAATGGGTAAAAATAAGAATAATTCAGATCATTTGGTCCCTGTTCGGAATTTGAATATCCGAAGTGTGAATAATACTGAACCGAACCTAAGACGAGTATACTCTAGCAATCAAAATGAACAAAATAGACAAGGCTATGTAGGGAACCCGCCTAACCTAATTAATCGCAATAATTCCTATGTTAGACCACATAGTCAAAATAGGTTTAAAAATAAACGAAATGTATGGAGAAATTCCAGAAACGCAGCGAACTACGTGGATAGAAGTAATGGAAGGACAAGAGATGGCACTTCACATCAAGATCCAGGTATTGAAGTAATTTCTGTACAGAACAATAATACAGGACATAATCATGATTGTGCTGTACAGTGTACCCTATTGGAACCCTATTCGAGTATGAATTTAAACTAATTGCGGCTGATGTGGTAGGGGTTAAACCCATGTCAGCTGTAGATTCTCATGAGCATTTATCTAAAAATTTTAGTGATAATTTCTATGAACATTTATCTTCCAATTTACAGGTTCATGCTAATTATGAAAATGATCTTTCCTATGACGTTTCTGTGAATAACTATTCGGAAATAGCAATTAACAGGTGTCAATATCAATTTATACCTGTTGTAAATCGTTGTTGGTTTGAAGATGATACTGTCAATGATGGTTTTAATATCGAAGAAAATTTTGTATTTTTAAAATCATATAGTACCGCTAAAATACCTATTAAAGTCAATGGATTAAGTACCGAAGCTTTACTCGATACGGGAGCAAACGCCTCTCTATTATCGTATTCATGGTGGAAAGTAATTACTAGTAATTATTCGAACCCTAAGCTACAAAAGGCTGAGAACCTTATTATAGTTGATTTTACTGGTAAACATAAAAAGAGAGTAGCAGGAATTACCCGTGTGTCAATATCTATTCAAGATTTCGAAATATCAATCCCTATTCTGGTTATAAAGGATCTTAACGAGAACTTAATTATGGGTTTAGATTTACTATCCCAATTACGAGTCATGCTTGATTTTAAAAACCAAACTTTGACGATACCGGGTATACCTCAGAAAATTGTTCAGAAACTGCTTCCAAAATTAGATAATAGTGCTTGCCAATATAATGATCTGTCTCCTATAGTGAATAATGTTTCTATTAGCGAAAAAGGTGATAAATTAAATGATCAACGATTGGAAAAGACACAAAATTTGATGGATGTAAAGGATGATGTAGTATTTTCTGAACATGTTAAATCTCTCGAAAGCAGCCTTGATTTTGCTGATAATACCGTAATAGCAGACTTTAAGAACATTTTATATAAACATAGAAAGGTCTTTTCAGAGCGTCCTGGATGCTGCAAGGATTTTGTTTATTCTTTTAAAGTTAAAACTGATAAACCTATAGTAACTAAGCCCTATATAATTCCATATAGATACAGAGAGAATGTACGTCAACAAATCGCAGATATGTTAAGAGATGGGATCATTAGGCCTTCGAGGAGCGTCCACCTTAATCCATTACATGTTGTTCCAAAGAAAAATGGTTCTCTACGTGTGGTATTAGATTTGAGGCGAACTAACGGTCACATTGATCTGGAACAAGTGAGGTATCCTCCAGTAGAAGAAATACTAGCTTCTTTACAAGGGAACACTGTATTCGGAAATTTAGATCTAGTAATGGCGTATAATCAGGTCGAGTTACACGAAGACTCAAAACCATTTACAGCATTTAGTTTTGAAGGTCACTTGTACGAATACAATCGTGTAGTCTTTGGGCTTATCAATGGTAGTGCAGCATTAGCATCCTGCTTGAACAAAGTTCTAGGTCAAGACTTGCGTAGCAACGTGATAACGTATACTGATGATATCTTAATCATGGGGAAAAATCCACATGAATACCTGAAGTATTTAGATATAGTTTTAGACAGATTGGAAAGTTCAGGCCTTACTATCAATTTACAGAAATCCAAGTTTTTGCAGAATTCTATAGAATTTCTTGGGTACCAAATTGATGCCTCTGGTTTGCAATTCAGTCAATCTAAAGTTCAAGCCATAGAAGATCTGCCTGCTCCAGTAAATGTGAAACAGACACGACAAATATTAGGACTCTTCAATTGGTTTCGCAAAGCCATCCCGCGATTCGCTGAGATAGCCCAGCCTTTATTTATGATCATAAAGAAGGGTATACCATGGCAATGGGGTCCGATCCAGGAACACAGTTTTAATAAATTGAAGGAGTGCGTAAAACGAAATATCCATTTGAATCACCCCAGATACGACGTTCCTTTCTACGTACAATGTGACGGTTCTCAACTTGGAATCTCTGCAGTACTCTGGCAGCCTAACCCAACTATGCAGGAACCAGCTGTTATACATTGCGCTAGCCGTACTTTAAAGAAAGCTGAAAAGGGATACACTACGACAGAAATTGAACTTTTGGCTGTGCGCTTTGCTATACAAAAATTCGCTCCATATCTGAGCGGATGTCATTTCATAGTACTTACCGACCATAATTCATTGCGATATCTTAATAGCGTACAGGGGTATAATAACAGATTACTTCGCTGGTCGTTAGATCTGCAAGCTTATGATTTCGAAGTACAACACATTAAAGGAGTAGATAATGGACCCGTAGATACTTTATCACGTCTGTTTCCTGGAGAAGAGCAACATATTTTGTCTATTAATGAATTTAAGATCTTACAAGATGAAATAGCTACCATTTCAATAGAAGATTTAAGAGAACATCAAATGAAGTATCATGAATACCAACAAATCATGGAACATTTATCTTCATGTGGCGACGGATGTAGTTGTCCCAAACACTGGAATTCCAGATTTAAATTAAATAACGGAATTTTACTCATTAAGGATTTTAAGTTCAAATCTAGGAACAAAATTTGTATTCCACCTACGTTAACAGCACGCATATTAAAGGCCTACCATGACGATTTTGGACATTTTGGGTATGTAAAGGTATGTGCCTTGATTAATAAATCTTTTTATTGGAAAGGAATGCGAGCTCAGGTCAAAAATTATATCAATGACTGTATTGAGTGTATGCAAATTAAGCATAATTATCAGGCTATACAAAAACCAATGCTTTCAATAACACCAGAGAGACCACATTCATTTCTATCGATTGATTTATATGGACCGTTACCCAGAGCAGCTACTGGAGAAGTTTATTTGTTAACAACAATGGATATCTTTTCACGATATGTGGTAGCCTACCCATTGCGCAAAGCAACCTCCGCTGCTATAGTGAATAAAATTCTAAATGTATATATTCCTCATTGTGGCCCTATCGAGCATATATTATGCGATAACGGCTCACAATTCAAAAGTGATGTGTTTCTCAAAGCCATGAATAAGGCCAACATTAAAATTCATTTTGTGACTCCGTACCACCCAAGTAGCTCCGTAGTAGAAAATGTACATCGCAATTTCGGTATGTTGTTCCGGCACTTTTGTAAGGATAAACATGCTGAATGGATTAAGCATGTCAACCAAATTACGTACCTTTTGAACCATTCTATATCAGACACTTTAGGTGTGTCTCCTGCTAAGGTGCATAATGGCTCTGATGTAATTTTCCCTGTGGAACAACATTTTGATGTCAAATTAGAAGATTCGACAATTATAGACTCATCCAATTTAGTGAACATGGTTAAGATCCGAAGACACAACAAGTTTTTGAAACGTAATTCGCAAGTAGAGTCTTTACAAGAAGGAAAATATCGGATCAAGGTCAACGATTTAGTTTTCGTTAAACAGCATCCGCAGAGTAATATGTTGTTAAAGAAAATCTATAAATTTTGTGACATTTTTTCAGGTCCTTATTTATGTTTTAAGGAGATAAATCCTAAAGTCTTCGAATTGTTAAACGCTAAAACGGGGAGGTCAATTGGACTTCGCAACATAGATGAGTTAAAGGTTTGGAAGCCTACTCCGTATACAAAGGAAAAATGGATGCATCTAGTTAAAGAGTTAGTAGCACCCAACATTCTTGATCAAATAAATAAGAATGAAAAATAATAATAATAATGAAAAATGTGTTTATATAATAACAAAAGGATGTCTTTTGTTTCTGTAAAATAAATTTATTTACTTCCATTTGATTATTCAAACGTAGGTTATGTTTAATTTTTATTCTTTCTTATTAATGTGAAGAATCATAATTCAATTTATAATTAGTTAAAGGCAAAGATTATTTATATTAGATTGATTTGTGTTTAATTATCAAAAATTTATTGTGAATGTATTTATGTGAATGATAATAAATAATATTATATATATATGAGGGTTAACCAAAATGTAATGAAGATATATATAAGGTGTGATCAAAATATAAAGAACATATGTAATGTACGAACATTAATGTAATCAGACCAGTGGTTCTTGAATATAAAAGCCAAGCCCACTCATGACTTTTATATTCAGTCCCTTCGTCGGGCGACATTTTCTATAACGAAATACTTTAGTTTGCATAATATTTACCTGTACCGTGGGCAAAAAGTGCTCATAAATATGTAATATACTTAGTAGAATGTTCATTTTAAATTAACAGAAAGGAAGAATGTCTTTAATATATGTAAAAGATTATTATGGGATATTTGTGGCTATGTACATGTTATGTGTTGACCTAGTTAAGTGAATTTATGTATTTCACGGTTTGAAAAAAAGAATATTTACGACATATCAAAGCAATAAAGGTGAGACTAATGATCTTTAAATGTCTGAGTTGATTTTTGCATAAAGAAAAGTAATTATCGCTTCGTAACGTATATTTTAAAAGTCGAACCAGGTTGACGACGTTTTTCTATAGAGTCGTTATATATTCAATTTATTTATATACTCTCGGAAGAACTGAAATTATACATTGATATACAGGGTGTTTCAAAACAACACCGACAACGTTTGCGAGGTGATTCCTGACACCAAGATAAGACGAAAAGTACAGACCAACTTGGGTGCACAAATGTTTCCTTTCGGAGTTATAGGCTGCCGGAAACATGAAAAAAATGAACTTTAAAGGTCCATAGCTCCAAAGCTATGGGACTTACCGTAGTCGGGTTAAGACTTTACTTACGAACTTTGTGCCCTATCCAAATATCCAAGCTTCAGAATTCTGCGGTACTTCCGGAACAATTTTTATAGAGGTAGTTGGTGAGTATATTAAATTATATGCCCGTAGCCAATCTCTCTGTATGAACATTGTTGCGTGAGTACCTTAGGATTCTAAAACATGTATTTTTGGATAGCGTCATATTAGGAAAAATTTGCTTCGCCGATGTCATCTTTGCAGTGCGGTTAAGGATTGATAATAACTATAGAAGGTACCTCTGAGTATTTCACAGTTATCCTACTTTGTACGAAAGAGAATAAATCGGTAGTTTGAAACTATTTATTTGTATCATTGTGCAACACGCAAAACAGCTTGTGTTTCGTCGAGTTTCATTGCTTCTGTGCTCGGAATTATTATCTTCCACGGAATTACGTATTACGAGGGGGAAAGTTTTTAAGGCAGCTTACTTTCGCCCAAATTCTATTCACGTAATTTGTGGGAATCACTGTTCTCATGTAAAAAATCCCTTGTACTCTCGTTCATCAGACATGATATTTGCCGCCTGACTGTCTTATAAACAGTCGTTATAAACCTAATCTGGATCAAAGTTATTATTTTTTTTTAAATTTTTACAAACTTGGACAGGAAGCCGTTCATTTATCAGCCATTACCATTAGCCTAGAAGATATAACTGGAATACGCTAAAGACTTTTTCTCATTTCAATACTTCTTCCAAGAGTTTATTCTCTACTGAGACAAAATAGATGAATCACAAATGAGTATGTCCCTTTCGAATTCGAAGTGTTCTAATTTGAATGATGTGCTATTACTTTCGATTGTTGAAATCATATACTTGATTGTTGTTCATTTTCCTCATTCAACGTTTGATAAAATACTCAAAGGAATGCTCTTGCAACGCGACTGCACTGCATCTGATTGTACGCTCATGGAATCTACGACTAAAAGTAATGGACATTCCCTTTCGCCCGATTTCGATTCAACATTTTGTTCTTGAGTGTGGCTGTTTTTGCATTTTTCCGAAAATTTTCGGGTCGTCATAGCTCCGAGGCATTTCTACACCCAGGTTGATGTTGGGAAATAAGTGCTGCAATAAATACACACATGTCAAAGTGAAAATGTTTAAAGAAGGTAAAAATGAGACTGTATTATGTGGATTGTTTAGATTCAGATTATATAGTTTTTGCTGAAGCGTATTGAGTATTTGTTCATGGTTCTGTATTTTATAAATATGTTTTTGTTTAGATCAGCTTTTATTTGGAATTATAGATTATATTAAAGTAAACATTCATATTTACAGTTTGGCAATGATTGGTTTAGTGGAATGTTATATTTGTGGTAAAATTTATATATAGTTAGGCCTAACTAGTAAGCCTAACGTTAAAAGTGAACGACATGACTAAAGTATATAATGCCGCACTCAAACAATTTTTGAGGTTGTAACATTTGGTTTATACCAGGTTATCATAAAATAAGTATCGCTGTTCAGAGAACTCTGGAGATGTAACCACTCGACAGAATGCAACCAAACCTGGTGAAACACATTTAGGAACATGTAGAAGTGATTGGTGTAGAAAATAATATTAGTTCCTATTTTCGCCACCAGAGGTAATTGTGACGCTGTACATCAAGTAAGTACAACGTGGAAGAAAAACGACACTAGTGATGCTAAATGACAAGAAAGGATGTAATTACTTCTCCTGTGGGTCTCGTGGCATTGATTACCAATGCCATTAATACCCCGTGGTCAGTGGCGGATTTACGGGGGAGAGGCCTTTTGAGCTGAAGCGTCCCTTTAAAATTCTTGGATATCTTACAAAAGCGAAGTTAAATGTTAGTCTTTCCTATGCTCATAAAATACAAGCTCCCTCCAAAATTCCAGGAAAAGATTAGTGTCAAATCTCGCCGCCAGGGGCTATTGTGTTTCTGTTGAGTGTCAAGTACGGTGAGTGTGGTATGGAAAACAAATGATAATTTTGATATGCAATGAGAGAAAGACCGTAATTATGCCCCCGTGTGGCGCTTGGCATTGATTTGTATTCCTATACTAACCCCATGGTGTACTGATGTGTTATGGGCCATGATGATGACGTAGGGTTCTGCCCAAAGGCAGGTCTTTGACGTGAAGGTTCTTGGGCAAGGAAAATGCATGGTAACTACTACCGTATGAGATGATGATGACATTCTAAAGACGGGACCTACAGGTTAACATGGGATTCGATTCACGTGTGTTCACAGGAAATTGAACCGGGACCCCTTGAACACACGGCAAAGAGTGTGGGAAGAAAAAAGAAGCAAACATCGGATCAAGATCAATTCACTTCTGGCACATAGTGACGCTCAAACCCGTATCACTGAAACACTTACAGGAGTGAATAAGCACCTGGAGAGGTAATTACATCCTTTTTTAAATAATTTAACATCACCAGTGTCGTTTTTCTTCCACGCTGCAGTTACATGGCGTTGTACAGCGCCACAATTACCTCTGTTGGTGAGAACTGGAACTAATTTTGTTTTCTACACCAATCGCTTCTGCATGTTTCCAAATATGTTCCTACCAAGTTTGGTTGCATTCTGTCGAGTGGTTACGTCTCCAGAAATCTCTGAACAGTGATACTTATTTTATGATAACCTGGTACTTTCCGTTTTGTCTCGGGGACAGGAATCACCTCCCGTCATTTACGACATTAATTACCGTAAAGTCGGTATACTTCGGACATTTAAAGGCAACTTTGGCCCAAAAGAAGAGAAAAATTCGATTTTTTGTACATGTTTATTATGCTTTCTATCAGTAAGAAAAGTTGTGAATCGTAGTATTACAACATTGAGAACATGAATATTGGCGCTAATGATTAGTTTCCAAAATGTGGGAAGGAAAATGCTAGCAATTTTTAGGAAGTAAATGTCTTTCATATTTCAAGTTCCATAACTTTTGTTCATTGCATTAAAGTGACATCCTGAATGCACAAGTAAGTATAATATATTTAAAAGCATGTTCATTAGCGAATATTAATTAGCTAACGCCTTAAATGTTTATTTAATTACACACAAATTATTAAGCGTTTAATTGCGTGAGGTAATTGGCCCAATTTGCTAATTGGACCAATTTTTGGGGCAACTTTGGCCCATATTTTCTGTGTTGGTAATGGCCCAATATTAAAGATGAAGTGGTGTACAAATGGTGCTATGTAATAAGGAATTTTAACCCCCCACTAGCTTCTGAAAGAGAATATTATATATTGCCTGAATTGCAAGAATTTTCTTCCTAAAACTGAGCAGTATGGTAACGGCAAAGTACTCTACCGCAATGGATAATATGGTGCTCTTATTTTTGGATGTTAAGTATTCATCCACTTAGGAAGATTTTCATTGAACGATATTTTTGTTTGCTTCTAAATTGAACAAAGTGATTTCATTCCTATGTTTGTAATTTCGGTATTTTAAATTAAGTATTCAAAAATATGTAGCGTTCTTTTATAGATGTTTCGTAGAATACAAATATTTTCATCAGATGATATTTCTCGTTTGATTGAAATTGAGTAAAAACACTGATAATTTCACCAATGTATTTATAAAACCCAGTTCCTCTCTTCTGCTTCTTAAATACAGTGTGATACTACAATAATACTTCCGTGTATTAATTAGTTATTTTTACAAATGGGCTAAAGTTCTCCCAATCATGAAAAATCCTGCATGGCATGAAAAAATTGGAACTATAATCATCATTCTTGGTCATATTTCAGCCGCAATCCCGAGCTAACGCGAGGGCCCACCAGCTCCGCCCTGCCTTGACTCGGTTAGATAGCATTCGTGCTTATTAGTGGCCACGTAGCACATGTTGGTTTGTTTTCCACTGTAGTTTTTATGCTACACATCCGAAAGCCGTATTTATACGCAAATCGTAAAAAAATATAACTTTTCATCAATTAGACATTTCTGGCACCACCCTTGAATTTGTCTATGCCAAGTGAAATATTTTCATGTCGCCCAGTGGAAACCTTATAGGGAACAACAGGCCTGTAGCCAGCCCAAAAATGTAAGGGGGGGCGGATGAAGTTAGGGGGAGCCCGATGCAACAATATTATAGTTCATTTGCCAGTCTACCGTGAAAATTTTAGGGGGGCAGCCAACATTTAGGGTGCCCGGCTCCCTAGACCTCCTGGATATGGGCCTGGGGAACAATAAGAAAGAAATTAGTGAAAGAATGATAATTTTTCAACAATTCTTTCTAGTAGTGCGCCAAAAGTAAACCTGTACGCTTTGAAACTATGAAGCGAAAATTCTGTAGCCCATCAAAAGCTCCATCTAAAGAGAGAAAACTCGAATCAAATCAACATGTGTTGTCAATACAATTCTAGAGAATTTTATTTTATGTGATTCATCTTTTTAAATGAAATAATGTCCATACGATTTCCTTCCCTGAGTTTGAAAGAACTCATATTGTATTGAATGGGCTGTTTTATTGATTAAATAAGTTTGCATGCCTTTGTTATTATTATTATTATTATTATTATTATTATTATTATTATTATTATTATTATTATTATTATTATTATTATTATTATTATTAACATTGGGTTTCCTTTGTAACAAAAGTATATGTAGGTATACTTAATAGTAATAGTAGTATTTGTTACATGATGAGAAATCCGAAGTATCATTAATTTCCCTTCCAACCGCTAGATATTATAAAACGAAATTGAAATTCCATTTTCCACGTATAAATTCTGTCCTTTTTCTTTCCTTCTTGGTTGTTTGATTCCAAATCTTTTTTCGTTCTCAACTTCGCTTAATTAATAAACGATATATTTTCATTTGTTGTTTCACGTATATATTGCACACGCAACAGAGCCATCTTTTGTATTTGCAGTTGCAAAAGAAAAAAAAAAAGATAATAACAATAATGATTGTAAAGGGAGAAAATGCAGTTTCTTTGAACCAAGTATCATGTCAAACGAAACACATTTAATAATATTTTTTTTTCTTTTTCTTTTATTGTTCAGAAGCAAATCTTGGTCCAAGTGGCGTTAACAGCTAATTAGAATGAAAGTAAAGCAAGGTGTATATACTGATATGTTTTATTTCACCTAATACGAGGGACACTAGAAAAGTTTCGAGATGTAGACAACTGGAATGCAGGAAATTATTTTTTTTTTCGTTGAAAGGAGCTCCCCTCCTTTACAAGTGAGCTCAACCAGTTTTGTAACAATCACGCCACTCGTTAGGAAGAGCAGTGTTGCCAAGTGGCTGCATTTGTCGCTAGTTGAGCTTCAGCCATGGAGTTGGAAAGGAGAGATCCTCGTGCATTGATTTTGTACGACCAAAAAAGTGGTTTAAATGAATTACAGTGTCTTGAACGTTTGTTTGCTGCATTTGGGGACAGTGTTCCACCATCACGTGTAACAGTTTTCCGCTGGTATGCTGAATTCAGACGAGCCCGGGCATCACTCGATGATGAGGGGCGCAGTGGGAGGCCGTCCACAGCTGTCACGAAAAAGAACATTGATGTTGTGCAGAAGATGATCAGGGAAGATGCGCGTGTGACCTACAGTGACATTGAGTTTGCCCTTGATATTAGTTCACCGAGTGTTTCAAACATTTTACACAAACACCTGCGTGTGAGGAAGGTTTCGTCACGTTGGGTGCCCCACAACTTGACAGATGCTAAGAAGCAGACTCGTGTCGAATGGTGTCAAAACATGCTCCAGAAATTTAACAATGGTGATTCTAGTAGGGTGTCAGATATAGTTACTGGTGACGAAACATGAATATATATCAATTTGATCCCAAAACAAAGCGCCAATCATCTGTATGGTTGTTTCCTGGTGAAGAAACACTCATAAAAGTCAAAGGTCAAGAAGTGTTGGAAAGAAAATGATGGCAACAATTTTCTCACCAAGATGACATGTGACCACAATTCTTTTGAAACATCAACGAACAGTTACAGCGAGATGGTACATAGATGTTTGTCTTCCAGAAGTGTTCCAGAAAATCCAGGAGAGACAACCAAGAACTGGCCTACGGGGAATCATGTTCACCCAGCGAACATCACAGTTGAATTCATTGAAGACAGTCATTAAACTTCTTAGCCACTCACCGCGCACAAGGACGCCCATCAGGGGGGTAAGGTGGGGCTCGCGCCCCTAGACGAAATTGTACTTCAGAAGAATATTGAAAATCCAATAGAATTTTTACATTAGTTACAGCAAAATTTGAAACTATTTTTGAAACGTCGCTTATACTTGCCCCCCTTGGAAACCACAACATGGGCGCCCTTGACCGTGCAGTCCTGACCTGGCAGCATGCGACTTTTTTTTTTTTTTTTTTTTGTTCCCCACGATGAAGGATAAACTTCGTGGACGTAGATTTCTTTCCCATGAAGATGCTGTCACTGCTTTCACGGAACAGTTAAGTGTAGTACCTGAAGTAGATTGGCGCCAATGCTTTCAAAATTGGTTCAGAAGGATGAGACTTTGTGTGAAGTGTCATGGAGAATACTTTGAAAAAAATGTAATTGCTATAATAAAGTTTTGCGTACCCAGAGATACATGTCTCAAAACTTTCCTAGTGTCCCTCGTGTCTCTTTACAGGGACCTACACAGTACAAAATGCTGTCTCCGCTGATCTAGGGGCTAGTGCCAGTGCCTTTTGTGCACGTGCTCCTTGGTTCGATAGTTCGGTGGGAAAGAATTGAAGTTTGACAGCATTATTAGGATTAGGATTCACGTAGGATTGAACTGTAGGTAGATATGTATGCAGAAATTTATTTTGGGAGGATCCAAAGCTTTTTTTGGGGGGGTCAAAATTTAATATGAGGACGTAAATAATCAAAGTGTAGTCCTCGTTCCGTACAGAATCACTGTTGATAAGGGGCGTAAATACAAATTAATCAATAAATATTTTGTACTAATTTGTTTTCATAAGTTTACTCGAAAGGGTGTAATCACAGGAAGCCAAGACGTCAGTACACTCACCTTAACTTTTTTCTTATTTTTGTAAAAGCTTATCAGGAACAAACAATATGTTGAAATTAAAAAAGTATTTTACGTAAGAATTGTTTTCGTTCTATCTAATGACACACCAGCACTTTGAATTACATTTTTTTATTTAATTATTTTATGCAAAACGAGAGTGACATTTGTAAAACAGATATTTAGGGAAATTGGCTAGTAATTATCTTCATGAGACTTAAGTTTCTTAGAATATTCCTTGTTTTTTTATATATATCACGTCAGTGTCCTTAAAACTACATAAATAATTATTGACCACCGAGAATCATATGCGGATGTTGCTTAGGAACCCAGAGCAGGAAGACAGGGCAAAGATATTTTACAGAGAGGACTTAACTTGTGTTCACTTTACATTTATAGTTTCTTGTATCTACTATTATCAAATACGATTTTTCTTAATAAGATATGTAGAAATAAAAACGTTTTGAAATGCGTATAACATTTAACACAACTTAATATAATTTAAACATCTGAACATTACAAAATAAAAACAAAATTTTATGGAGTGATTATAAGAGATAGCTTCGTGCAGAAGGCAACTACTGTTTGGAATGCCCCAGAACACTTTGCCATAAGGGACTGTCCATATATTACGTAACGCTATTTTTGACCAATTTTTACCCCCTCCCTCCCCTTTGTCACACTTTCTAACGCAAGGCCAAACCCTTTGTTACGTAAAACTTTTAAATTTTCGTTTTTTCATCAATTTTGCCTATTTTAAAGGTCATTACAATAAAAACATAATAATTTTAATGGTAGAACTTTCTATTACGAAATGCTTGTATTGTGAATACATTTCTAATGTTTTTTCCCCAATAAATCAAAGTATTGAAAATGGGGGTACCGTAATAATATTTTAACTCCATTAGATTATGACCAGTATTAATTCTTCGAAATTGCATACTGTCGTTTTCGTAAGGAGATTGCTTTCAAATTTAAACTAGAAATACAAATCACTGAAAAAAAAACGTTTGTTTTTATTTTAAAATAATAACTGTGTAACAGTTTCGCCAACTAACTGAATATATTGACTTTATGAGACACTATCTTTACCAGTGTCTGTTGAAGTTGGTATGTTCAGTTAGTTGGCGAAACTGTTACACAGTTATTATTTTGAAATAAAAACAAACGTTTTTTTTTAGTGATTTGTATTTCTAGTTTAAGTTATTGGGAATAACAAAGCTAATATGAAACAGTTAGTTATTGGATTCCATCCTTTTAGGTCACCGATGATTAGCAAGCAGGTAATACCGCCGGAAGATGTAGATGAAACAACTTCTAAAAACTGACATCGACTTCCTTTTCTGGGATCCAGGATGCTTCGTGTATTTGAAGTTCCCCAGTGTTGACGATCCAAATTCTCTTTCTTGTCGATAGCAGATTCGAAGTGGCTGCACACGTGAAGGAGCAGGGACATCTCGTTTGTGAACACGCTTTCGAGCATCCTCTTTGGACTTCAGTTTACCCCTAATCAAATTCTTCTTTCTTAATTCAGCGCTAGAATTCGAATAAACTCGATTTCCCCAGAAAGATTCAAATCCGAAAATCAAAAATTTAAGTACAAGATGAATATCCGACGAATTATGTTTTTAATATCTTATTTTGCTCTGCAAATTGTGGATCGTTCCGTCGCGGAAAATATTATTTCACGGAAAACAGTTTTACATGCGAAAAAAGAGTGGGCAATGATTCAAATCAAAGTTTTAAATACTATTTTCAGAAATAGCGATACGAGTGGGAAATGCGAGAGCATGCGGTGATTACGATCACTAACAACTAACTCCAGAAAAACATGTACTTAAATGCAATGTTACGATAGCCAAAAACGGAGTTTTATTGTATTGCAATGAACGCAGGATTCGTCATCAGTCATACTGGTGTCTAGTAGCGTCTTCGAATCTCTTCTGCATGATTCAATTTATATAGGCTATATATGTTCACAATTTTCCAAAACAGAAATATTTATTTACTTATAAAAAGGATAAGAACTGAGTAAAATTATTTGTTTAAACGATTCCATATAAACCTGAGAATAAAAATTACAACAAAAAAACATGCGTTACGTAACGAAGACGTAAATCCCTTCCTCCGCCTTGTCACACTTAGTAACGCAAGACCTAACCCCTCCCCCTTTGCCGCGTTACGTAATATGTAAACGACTCCTAAAACGCCACAAGCTGCGCTTTCGATTTTTTTTGCTATCCTGGTGGCAAAGGATATGATGTTTAGCCTCTTTTGATGATTGCTTTAGGCTCCCATGTTGTCTTAGAAGTCCCATCACTTTTGCCCTATTGGCGGACTGCAGCTCATATCTAGATAACAATGGTCAACAATTTCTCACTTTTTATTTTTTACAGAAACGAAAGTAGCCCATCTTTATAGATTTCGAGGCGCTGAACACGAATATCACACTTAAAATTAGCTGGCAGCTCAGGGTTGCCAGTAAATGTGGAATTTACCTTAAAAATTCATGTTTTTCACATTTACTTTGTTAGGTTTTACTCAGGGACGTATAATTACGTCCCTATTTATCGTTGCGGAATGTGTTATACCTCTTTCTATTCGTTGATGACCGTACTTTCTGAAACTTTAACAATCGTTCCGGTAACCGGTACCGTTGAGAAATTATATACCGATATATTCGAAAATATCCCTTTTTTAGAGGAAAATCCGATTTTTTATTTTTTTTACTGGCAACTCTGCAATAGTAAAATTATAATTTATATTTTAAAAGTAACCTGTTAATAGTGGGAATGTTTACTGCAAATGTCGTCATGATCGAAGCGAGCCGAACTGTGAAAAAAAAATATTATCCCTTCTACCGAAATGCCAAAATTTTCCCTCCTTTACAACATGAACATTAAAAATGTAATATTGACTTCCGTATGCAGAACAGAACTATAGGACAATACGTTCAGACAATGTAACTATCATTTCGGTAGTCTGTACTGGGGGGGATTTTATGTACTGAAATATTGCACGAAAAATTCTCTTTCTGCAAAATTCCGACTTTTTTCTGCGTACAGCTGGCAATCCTGCAATAAATAACTGCACTGGCAATCCTCGGATAAATATGATCATAAAATATACGTTGACACCAACAATTTATATTCTATTCACATCCACACACAAAAAAATGTTTTTCCCATGGGATGACCGTATTGTCAAGAAATTTCGAAGGAGGAAATGTCACAAGTACTTAGGGAACAAATGAATTGCGTTGTTGTTATAATAGCAATATACAAAGAAGTGTAACAACGGTTTTGCTGCCGTCGTTAAGCAAGTTATACTTGTTGGATCTGGCAACAATGCGTAAAGCTCACTCATGTGCCCACGATCCAATCACCTGATCATTCGACAGGCTGAAATTTGTGGCGGCGTGCGTGGTGTGTCCGCGCTCTCTTTTACTGTACTGTAATGTGTCTTGGTTGAGAGGTGGTTGGTGTTGAATGTATATACAGTAAAGTATTTGAATTAAACTGTGAGTGTTTGTGTTATTTGAATGAGTGTCGATTTTCATGAAAATGCCGTGCGCCTGCAAGAACAATCCTGATAACTTTTGTTACATTTGTGCAGACGTTATTTGTGATAATAGAAGGCGACCACTTACTGATACAGTAAGGAAAGCCTATTCATTGTATTTCGGTTGTCGAGTGGGAGACCAAGGCAAATCTTCTGCTCCACACGTGCATTATACGTCGTGTTCTTCCGTACTAAATGCTTGGATGCATGGGAAAAACGTCTCCATGAAGTTTGGCGTGCCTGCTATTTGGCGTGAACCCACAAATCATGTGTCTGATTGCTATTTTTGTATGACACCGCCCTTGAAGAAAGGAATCAATACCAAAAGGAAGAGAAATATCGAATACCCTGACATCCCATCTGTAATTCGCCCTGTGCCTCATGGACAAGGATTGCCAATTGCTGCTCCCTCAAACGCAATAACATCAAGCAGTGATAGCGAGAATGCTGATCCTACACATCCAGCCGAAGAAGTGCATCCATCCACTAGTGTTGTTGATCCTTCATTTACGCCATCTTCATCCAGTAACACATACGTAATGCCTGAGCTAAACTCAGTCTTCGTCCGCTTGCATTAATAAGGAATTCACAGCCTTATTCGGGCTTGAGATTCAAAATGTTAATCATTGTTTTTTTTTTTTTTTTTTGTACATCTCATTAACTATACTCTGTGTTGTCATATTGCTTCTGCCATAATTATTGTCTTAGTTTCAACTTAACTTATCATACGTATTTAGTATAAAGTATTATTATTTTTACATTTAGAAAAAATAAAAAAAATCTCCAAATTTCTAATAATACTGTACAACGTTTTTGAAAGTATGTTTATCAAAACAAATAGCTGAGCACCAGCTGTACAAGGCTTAGCTAGGGCCTTGATTCGAACTCAGAACTTCTCCATCACGAAAGTAAAAAAGAACAAGCTTGGTAAAAATTTCGTGTCTGTATTTTTAAGGTCATTGAACTTAAAAAATATTTATAGGGGAAAAGATATTTTCTAATTTTGTTTTTTTTATATATATAAAGAAATGAGTTGATCTGTGAGACTAGGAAAAAAGAAAGTCTTTCCTTTTATTTTTACTCCGAATTCCCATCAGGGAATATGTTCTACGAAGAAAATAGTCTGAAGAACCCAAATGCCAAGGGAGCAGGTGCTCAAACAAAATTAAATTGAATTTTCATCTGTAGATACAGCACCCCCACTTACCCCTGTTTACCGCTTAAAAATAAAGCCAAAAAAACGAAAAAATAAAATAGGTTCTCAGTTTACATTGCCTGAGGCATTTGTTTTCAGAAATGTAAGACTATTATGTTCAGAGGAAATAGCAATCCATTTTCCTTTAATATATTTTAAATAAAGGGCTTATTTCAAACAACGTAAGCTATTTCATGTAACGTTCTACCGTAGTGCGTCAAAGCTCATTACGCATTTGTCTCCTTACGGAAAAAGAAGAGACATTTCTGTATTTACCCGATCTATATACGATTCTATATCTTCTCAAATGGATTTCATTAGCTTTTATGTAAAAGCTTGAGTAAATTAACATTAATTTTGAAACTGGGTGTAAAAATTTTGTAATTTTAAAAGCTGTTTCGTGAAAAAAAAATATATATTAACTAACTATCTCTATGGCCTGCACTTTAAAAAATTTCATAGGTTAATTTACAAAAAAAAAGTGGCAATCTGTTTGCCACTTCTCTATGTAAATTAATTTACACCTATAAAATGAAATTACTAATATGAAATTGTTTAAAATTACATTTTTGTCAATAAAAAATCATTTTCTTGTAAATTTACTGTAAATTTGTAAAAAACAAAAACAGAAAATTTTGTAGTTTAATATAAAGAAATGTGTATCAACTTACAAAAGAAAGGGTAAATGATTTTACATTGATGTTTGGCAATTTAATTACAAAAATATTTTTCAGTGTGTGGAACCCAGAAGACATTCGCAAAAACTCTCCATTGGCTTCTGTCCTTAGCCAACTGGATCCAGTTTCTATTTTATATGCCTATCTCTGAGAGATCCATCTTAATATTATTCTCCCATCTGCGTCTAGATCTTCCTAATGGTCGTTTTCTGATTAGATTTCTACTCAAAACATTGAAGAGCGTTACTACTTTCTTCTATTCTGGGCACATGACCTGCCCACCTGAACCTCTTAGATTTGCTGATCCTAACGATGTTTGGTAAACGGCACAAATAATGTAGTTCCTTCTTAGAAAGTTTCTGTCGTTCTGCATTACCATTGCTCTTGGGTCCGAATATTCGTCTTAGGATTGTATTCTCAAATAGTTTGTCTGCATTCTTCCCTGAGAGTAAGTGACTATGTTTCGCAACCATATACTATTTGAGTTTTCTTCCCAAAGGCAAATTTAAGATCATTTCCCCAAGCATTATAAGAGTAGAACATGTGAAGGTTGGAGCTCTTCTCACTGTCCTAGTGAGTAGAGCGATCGTGTTTGTTCTCCAAGGTCCTGGGTTTGGTTCCTTCTGAGAAAGCATTGAAATCATTATGTTAGTTTGGATTCTGCCTTAAAACTGTAGGTTCAGCTCTCATACAGTCTCGGTACTGAAAAGAGACGCTAAACTTCCCCAAGCAACAACAATGAGTTTCTTTCCCCTACAGTTCTAAAGGTTATGATTAAATTTTGTTTACGTCCTATGTCAGCATTAAGATTATATAGAGTGAGACCTACATTTTAATTCATTGTTTGATTGATTGATTTCAATTTATGTCGATTATCAACAGCAAGGCTATATAGGATGGACCTAAAATAAACTCTTTGAGTTTAACGACTCACAATTATGACATTTAGGCTAAGGGAGACGCAGGGCCGGACTTAGCATTTTGGCGCCCCTAGGCCCAATAATTTTTTCCGCCCCCTAGTCTGGTTAAAGTTACTTTCCTAAAAACCTTTATTAAATAATTATATCAGGCCTATATGTTAATTGCTTAAACACCACTCAACGATGCAATTTTATCATTGCCAGTTTTTTGAGGAATTTACTTGGTTCTGGGCTTAACAAAATACCGTTAATGTATTAACAAAAGATTGGTGAATAACTTTGGTTTTGTTCAATTTAGCCATTTGGGCAAATAAATAAAAAAAAAACTGTAGTAAAAAAAATAAGTAAATAAGTAAAAAAAAAACAGCCAGTCCTCCCGTGTTTGAGATCAATGTTGTAATGAAGTCGATGCATAATGTTGAAAAATAGTTTAACTTTACCAACAATTATTTGTTCCAATGAACTTCAAAATCAGAATGCTTTATTAGCCTGATTTTTTTTAATCAATTCAAAAAATATGTTAAAGTTATGGCTATTTATTTTTATTTCTAGATATTTTTTTAATTTTTTTTTCTCTCGGCCGTGCGCCCCCTGGGAGCTTGCGCCCATAGGCCCGGGCCTACCGGGCCTATTGGGAAATCCGGCCCTGGGGAGACGGACGATTAAGTCAAGTGATTGATGATATAAGAATCGTAGAATGAGGATTTTGGAGGAAACTTGAGTACCTCGAGAAAACCTATGAACACAATATTGTCCACCACGAACTTACTTAGCCGGGATTCGAACCAGGGACATCACGCATCAGAAGTATGCATTCTGGCACTGAACCACCGTCTCCACATTCCTACGACGAACCTACAGTTTAAAGTGTGGTCTGATACACTTCAATACATTTGATGATGCTCTTCGTTCTCGAATCGAACCCGGGATCTCTTGCACTAAAGGCACATCTGTTAGCCACTAGACTTTTAAAGTTTCACGAGCTTCAGAAAGCAAAAGTGGATATCATTCACCTCTTGTGCAATGGATCCCTGGTTCGATCCCAAGTCATACGAGCAGGGTTCAATTTAGGGGGTAGCCCGGGGGAATCTCCCCCGAAGAAAATTCATTTCCCCCGGAGAAACTCCCAAAATTTCAGTCACAAGATGTAAAAATTACTTTACCCAATTATTTGCTTTTCTTTCTGTATACGTGCAGACGAAATCCGATCTCGAAATCCAATTCCATTTAACGTAAATGGAATTGTTAAATATGCTGCTTTCTTGAAAAAGTACAGAAAAACAACCCTCGCTTCCGAGGAGTTGACGTTCCCCGCGGGTGTAAATGTCTGAATTCAACACTGCACACGAGTGTGATAGACAACATCGTGTTATTGCGTTTTCACGGGATTCTCGCTCGTTTCCTCCTACTTTCTCATTCTACAAATTAATTTGAAACAATTCACTTTTATTAATCATCTGTTTCCTTCATCCTATAGAGTATATAACCATGGAACATAGAAATAGAAATTTTATTTTTATTTCTTAACATGTTTCTCTTCATAAATGTTGCTGATTTTCTCTGGAAACTTACATATAATTGATTTTAATTTAAACTAAATGTTCCTGTTAACATGTACACTCATGCCCAAAATTATTATCGCATATCTATAAATATGTTGTTGTAGGAATATAATTTGATAACGAATTCGGCCGGTATTTCTTATAATGTTAATATGTGTATAATCGGCAAACACATGTATATGGCAAATTTCATGTCAAAAGAGCAGTAAATAAGAACAATAAAACGAAAATAAAACTTTCTTGTCCATTTAGCAATATTTTGTTTTACTCATTCTAATTTTCGTATTTATAATTCTTTTCCTATGAAACTAACCACACATATAGACCTGCATTTCCCGATTATACACATATTATCAGTATTAAAAGTACCATGCAAAATCATTATCAAATTAAATTCTTACAAGACCATAGTTATAGATGTGAGACTATCATTTTGGACATGAGTGTACCTAATATTTCTATATAATAACTGATATTGAAAGTGGCCACGATGGCTCAGTGAAGGAACGCTCTCCTCTGGGCTATGCGGTCTCTGGTTCGATCCCAGCTCCAGCCAAGTAGGCTTTGTGGTTGACAAACACCGTCTACGTTTGTTTTTCTGGAGTTTCTCCCATTTTCTTTCAGAATCGCCACTTATTCTTCATTTCATTACCACCGTCTCCCTTAGCCCCCGCATACAATGAGAAAAATCCATTATTCAGACAGCGGTATATTGTACAAATACACGGAATCCTCATGTTTATTACGGAAATCTGTACGGAGCATATATTATCCGTATGCTACATACGTTCTGCCCTCTTTTCCGCTTAGATGTTACACCATGTCGTTGCAGGACGTCTGACATCTAACAGTCTTTAGTAGATTACATACGTATATATACGTATCTTACATACGTCCATCTGTATGTGAGATCCTGGCAGTTATACATTTTGGTGCTGAACGTTACCTATAGTCGTTCGTCAAGTCCAAAAACTACAGGATTTACTCACGTAACTCATGTTTTTACGCACGACATAGACGTTTTTTTTTCTCTGTGCTTCTCTCTTAGTCTCAGCACATAATCGTAGAAACGTTACACTAAAAACAAAAAGTGTTCTGTGAAAAACTGTGGTCTTATATGAGGGTGGAACGTCATATTCCATAAAATAATAATAATAATAATAATAATAATAATAATTATAATAATAATAATAATAATAATAATAATAATAATAATAATAATAATAATAATAATAATAATAATACTGAGAGTTATCTAATTCTCCAAGGTTAATAACAGTTTTCTCATGAAATTTCGTCCATTACCTTGACTTTTCCGTTATATAAAGAACCTATTACAAGAGATTACGGCACGTACTTTTAAGAGAAAAAAGTGAAAAACTTGTTAGATTCAAACAGTGATCTGTGTAACTTTTCACCTCTAATAATTACGTGTTAAAAAATAAAAGTATATGACTATATTGATGTTATCACTTTTCATGTATTTACACTGGTATTTTTGTAAGAGGACGCAGAAATTGATTAAATTTTATGTGGATAAGAATCTCCTTATATGAAGACTTTCATGGGAAGCACGTATTATTAACATTCTTTTGTTCTTCGTAAGTATTCTTTTTATTACATTATTTTCTTTCATGCGGTAGTAAAAGTTTACGATATCTAATACGAGCTGCAAATGGGAATATAAAGTACTATTCATACATTAAGCGTTATTATTGTTTTTTAAAGAAAAGCGATCTATTACTATTTCATAGATATTTCATCACAACTTTTTAAGGTTTTTGGTTTACCAACTCCTTTATATATATATAAAGCCTATTTTCTCTTCTGTCCGTGTGTCCGTCCGACCGAGAGACAAAAAGTCTTAAGAATTACTTGATAAATGTGGCCGCGGTGGCTCAGTGGTAGAGCGTTCACCTCTGGTGCTTGGGGTCCCGGATTGGATCCCGGCCCCCACCAAGTGAACTTTGTGGTGGACAAACACCGTGTGAGTGGGTTTTCTCGGGGTTCTCCCGTTTCCTCCCACTTTCTTCATTCCACCATTTCATTCTTTTCTCATTATCACCGTCTCCTTTAGCCTAACCGGCATAACCATGGAACGTAAAACTCAAAAGATTTTTACTTGATAAATCACCATCAATTTTGTCCAGGGCCTGCCTTAGGCTATTTGCCGCCCCGTGGAATGACATAATTAACCGTCCCCCACCTTTCCCCAGAAATAATAAATTATAAAAGAGAAGATTTTAAGATGCTACCCCATGATAAACAACAAAGGGGAGGGAAAGTACACTCCCACTCAGAAAGGCCTAAACACTAGAAATAAAATTTCGCTATACCTGTTTTTTCCTTTAAATAATAGTCTATTATGTTAGCGAAAGATAAAACAAACACACCTGCACAAGAAAGATGATAATCTTTTTTATAGAATTCAATATCAAGCTTCAAACTTTTATCTTTATTTCTTGATTTTCCTGTTAATTGTTTTTAAAAAGAAGTTTCCACCTTCAATGATAAGGAACTTGTTTGCGAGAAACACAACAGTAGTTTTCATATCAAAATTGTGATAACTAACTGAATGGAACAGGTGTTCACTACTGTTGTTGTACTTGTATTTGACAAAAAAAATCAAGCAATTCATGTTGGGATTTGTTTGACCATTTGCTTTAGCACTGTCCTTGTGATCTTAAAAACTAATGTGATCTGAACATGATTTATCAATGTAGTATTCACATAAAATGTCAGCTTAGCAATTTTTAACTACCATCATCTTGAAATCTGTTTCCAACAAGAAATATTTTATTTTAAATAATAGTTATGGCAGGTTTTGAATCACCTCGAAAGTTGCCACCTCATGCAAGTACACGTGTTACACATATGGCAGAGTCGGCTCTGATTGTGTCTAGGAAGGAGTTCCTTTAGAGGGGTATTCCATCAAGTGCAAGTGATAAAAATAAAACATTTCAGTTTTTAATAGTATCACTATAGAGAAAAACAGTAATTGATAACGAGGACCGGTTTTCTACTAGCGATGGCCAGAACCGGTTCCTGGTGGAACCGGTTCTTCGGATCCAGGTTTGGAACCGATTCTTCGGATCCAGGCCTAGAACAGGTTCTTCAGATCAAGGTCTGGAACCGGTTCCGGAACCGGTTCTGAAAACCAGATCTCCAAGAACCGGTTCCTCGCGGAACCGGTTCCGCTGGAACCGAAACTTTGTGACCATCCCTACGCTAAACCCGAGCTGCTGGCAAGCTGTGAACAGTGTGCTAGATGAAATGGTGGAAACGACAGGTTGGTGCCCAGGCGGCGGCCGCTTGTTTCATTTCGCAAATAAACTGGGTTACTGGCAAACTCATTGGCTAAACAAGCAAACTGACCAACTCATTTGGCTAAACACCCACTGGTGGACCAAAATTTTTTCCGTGGCCACAAGCAGGTCTGGGCGGGGAAGGCACAAGCGCATGGTCCTCTTTGCATTTTTTTTGAAGGTGAACTTTGTGCCTCCTGTACGGGTCTTTGGGGGCTTTCGGACCCAGGTCTGGAACCGGTTCCTAAGATCTGGTTCTGGAACCGGGTTTTCAGATCGAGATCTGGTACCGGTTCCTAAGATCCGGTTCTGGACCCGGGTTTTCGGATCCATGTCTGGAACCGGTTCCTAAGATCCGGTTCTGGAACCGGGTTTTCGGATCCAGGTCTGCAACCGGTTCCTAAGATCCGGTTCTGGAACCGGGTTTTCGGATCCAAGTCTGCAACCGGTTCCTAAGATCCGGTTCTGGAACCGGGTTTTCGGATCCAAGTCCGGAACCGGTTCCTAAGATCCGGTTCTGGAACCGGGTTTTCGGATTCAGGTCTGGAACCGGTTCCGGAACCGGTTCTGAAAACCGGATCTCCGAGAACCGGTTCCAGCGGAACCGGAACTTTGTGGCCATCCCTATTTTCTACAAGCAACTAATTCTCTACTATAACCGGAAGTAATAAAAATCCATTTGAACTTCCGGTTTGAATATTGACCTACATAGAGCAAAAACTGTAAGAGACAGCGGGAAGTATTTAAAAAAAATTCTTGAAATTGATTTAGCGTCGTAACAATAGGTACCAGGTTCTTTCTTAACTCTCTGTTCAAAATGGAAGTTTACAGAAAACAACCACTTCCGGTTTTAAAGTTAACCACAATAGAGCAAAAACGGTAATACGAGGGTGATTCAGAAAGTAATTCCTCCAAGATAATGTCTTTCTTTGTGGTTAACAGATAGCACCGATACAGGCAGTGGCATCATTTTTCAACATAGTCCCCCATTACGGGCAACGCACTTGCACCAACGCAAAACAACGTTTTCCAAGCCCTCGACGAAGAATTGTGGTGATTGCTGGCGACACCATTGTCGAACTGTTGCTTCCTCCTCCGTGACACAACTGTAGCACTGGTCCTTAAGGTGATCCTTAAGTTTGGGGAGAAGCCAAAAGTCGCAGGGTAGGAGATCTGGGCTATAGGTAGGATGAAACAGAATGTCAACAACACATTGCCAGCAGATGAGACAACTTTTTTGGAAAGGACGTGTGGCGGTACTCCATCAACTGACGCTTTGTTTCCGAGTCGTAATGGTGTATCCACGACTCGTCGCTTCCGATGAATGTTCCTGGGCGCACAACCTTCCACAGTCAGAAATTGAATGACAGCCCAGTGTTTCAACCGGTCGTCACCACTGCATGCCATAGATTGCTCCATTACTCTGGAACGAGAAGAGATAAAGGTGAAACAAGTGATATTCTATAGCTTAAACATCAGTGCATTAATGATAAACAGTTCAGAATGTTTGCAGTACTATTGGCCAAGTAGTGGGCTTGGAGGTATTAATTCCTGAATCATCCTCGTATATCTGGAATTTTCTTTAATCAATTAAATGTTCCAAGAATATATGCTATATCCACTTTAATACCCCTACTACTCCCAGTTTCAATATTAATTGACAAAATATCAACTCACACAACCAAACTTCTTCACGTGGTATGCACGTAACGCTGTGACTTGTTTTCATTTTTGATACGGGGTCGCGGTGGCTCAGTGGTAGAGCGTTTACCTCCAGTGCTTGGGGTCCCTGGTTCGATCCCAGCTCGCGCCGTGTGGACTTTGTGATGGACAAACACCGTGCTTGTGGGTTTTCTCGGGATTCTCCCGTTTCCTCCCACTTATTTCATTTCACCATTTCACTCATCATCACCGTCTCCTTTAGCCTAACTGGCATAATCGTGGGACCTAAAACTTCATTTCATTTTTCATTTATGATACTTCGATAATATGAAAAGCGTTTCGAAAAGTAATCGAACAGGAGACCTTGGGTACACACTTTTCTCGACAGGTAGATATATTTACGTATACACAGTAATAGGTAAGGGAGACACGTAACTTTTTTAACATAGTCAAAATGCTCATTGATTTGTTCCAATGGTACAATCCGCGGCAAAAAAAAAACCTGCAACATGAGGATCTAAGTTTATTGTGAAACTACGCCTAACAGCACAGGGAATGAACATAACGTCTAAGTGGAACGAATCACGCCAGGATAAACCTCGGCCTCCTCCCGTGCACACTTATTTTGGAGCAAAAGACTTCGTCATTTCACAATAAACTTATATGCTCATGTTGCAGGTTTTTTTTTTTTTTTTTTTGCCGCGAATTGTACCAGGGCATTGATAACAATATAAAACCTCTACGCCAAGTCCCTGAGGCCATGTGATGACAGCTTGCTGAACTTTCGTATCTGTTGTTTATACCTCGCCTGCTACCCAGGTGCTTTTTCAATGACACTGAGACTATTCCAGAGGGACACGATGCACATTTTTACATGTAGCCGACCAGTTCCTTCGATGTTTTGCACACCTGTCCTGCTGTTACCGAAATTGTAATCCAAAATTAAAATCCGTTTTCGTAACACAACATTAGCATCTCACCTACACAAATTAACGATGAGTTTCTACTGGAGGGGTGGCTTTTAGACGGAAAGATCTTATTACTAACGCACATCTAGGTTTGACCATTATTCTGGAGAGTGTATCCAGTCCGGTAGCCAGCCCAAAAATTTAGGGGGGGTCCGGCTGAAGTTAGGGGGGCCCGATCCAACCATATTATAGTTCATCACCATATTATAGTTCATATCTAAGCCTATCGTAAAATTTTTAGAGGGGGCCAGCAAAAATTTAGGAGGGCGGCCCCCCTAGACCCCCCTGGATACGGGCCTGAGTGTATCCATGTTCTAACGAATGTTGCACAGATCTGACGCAACATATGCGCCATCTAGCAACTGTAGAACGAATCAGTTATCGACTACTACAAGAGGAATCATATGACATCCGTAAGAGGTCTTATTAACATACTTTTTCGTTTCACCCACGTATATACTGAAACTGTCTGGTAAGCTTCTTTAACGAAGTGTCCTTGCTTGCTCGTAGAAGCTGCAGTCATTCACCTGTGCAAAAATAGCATTCAATTCTATCAAATTTATGGAGTTCATTGTATATGACTTTAAGTCTCTATTTCCAAAAATCAACTGACGGTTTAAGCGTTCTCTGCCATGTAATAGCCGAGAGACGTGATTTCGGCAAGATTCACACGCATTCATCTAGATTCTAGATAGCAGTCTGGTACGTGCTTTGTAACCATATTAAAGTATTAACTGTACATACTGTTGACTCTCAAAAACAATGAAGAGTGCGTTAACATAAAACTACTTCACTTAGATTGTTATTCTCTTCAAAATCCTGTTGTACTCCCCCCCCCCCAACACACACAAGGTCAGACAGGTCGTTACAAAGAGAAGTGAACAAAATGAAAGAGTAATATGCAGTTTTAAAAAAATATTAATAAAATAGAACACCTATATTTTCAGTATTATAAATAAATAATCCGTGAGAGAAGAACTGTCATATCTGTTAAAAGTTTCACAAACCACTTTTCGATCCTGTTGAAGACAGGTCGTGTCTTCCGGAAATCCTTGTTCAACAGTCACAGCGGACAAAGTTCTTGCATATTCCAAAAACATACAAGGATTGCTAACGTTTGCTTATGGCCATCTTTGCTACTGCTGACTCCTGCCGGCAAACCTCAGCAACTAGCATAACAGCACAATTACATAGCAGGCATATGCCTATCATGTTCCCTCAGGTACATGGGAATGTGTCCAGTATGTGCCTTATGTACCTCTGAGAGAGATATCACATAGATGGCAAGTGACAGTCACAATCTATGTTCGCCCCTAGGCACATGTCTGATATGTACGTGGGAAACGTGTCTGGTATCTGGTATGTTCTAGGTATGTTCCCCATGCCGTAAGCGTCAATGAATCACAAAATTACTCCCCCGAAATATGTTAAATCGCCTATATGAGTAATCTGTTTACATTAAGGTGAGTCTAAACAACACTTTAAACAAGTGAAAAAAATGTACCCCTGGGTGGGCGCGAACCTATCAACCTTTGGACTACTAGCCGCGTGCTCTTCGTACTTGGCCACGGAAGCCATGAAGAGAACGTCGCTTGTAGAGGGATAAATTGTGAGGTCTTTTGAATTTGGCTAATCAGAGCGCTTCTTTAACCGCGTATATTCGACGATAACCGTTTGGGATCAGATAAAATCTGCTCGCAATGTAATTTTATAACAAAATGACGAGTGTCTATTTACTTTCTTCCATTTTCACTTTCAAATGATTGGCGACAGTTGCCATCTAATAAAGTTGATGCGTTTGTTGCTTCTAGTACACAATCGCTTAGAAAAAGAAGCAACAAATGCATCAAATGTGGGAGATAAATTTAGAACACCTAAATGGTCCATGCCTAGCACATCTTGTACTGTTAGTGTATCTGAAACAGTATGTACCTAAAAGACATACCTAGAACATGACAGATATATGTCCCAAATGACGACATAAAAACAAATGACTGTTAGAGTGCGAACCTGAACCAGGTATATAAATGCCATATTTCTGATACATAGTTGCAAAGATCAACTAGGTGTAACAAGTATTTAAAACTGTAGGTAGCTGAAGTACATACTTAGCACATGAATATCATATATGCCAAGTGTCGGATGCCTAAAAAGTAGCTGGGACACATAAATGGCACATGCCTAGCACATCTTGTGCTGTTAGGATATGCGCGCGGACTTTTTTTTTTAAAAAATACTTAGAGATAGAATTTCTTTTCCTATGGACATAATAAATACCAATCCATTACGTAGATTATTTGTAATTTTTCAAAAATGTCTCAAAGGGGACACGATGGTTCAGTGGTAGAGCGCTTACCTATGGTACGTGGGGTCTCTGGTTCGATTCTCGGTCAAGAAAGTTTTTGGTGGACGACATCGTGTAAGTGGGTTTGCTCGGAGTATTCTCGTTTCGTCCCACATTTTCATTTCACTAAGTCTTCTATCATCATTCACTTGTCTTACACATTCGTCTCTCTTAGCCTAACTGGCATAATCGTGGGACGTTAAATTAAAAAATTGTCAAAAATGTTTCACAAACTTCAGAATAACATTGTTTCTCTCAAAGATTGGAAGATGGAGCCCGTGTATCTCAAGCTAGTACCACTGAAGTGACAGTCCTGCTCCTTATTCTGATGAGTAGAACGTAAGACTGAGGTGCACAGCGCCCGGCTTTGATTCCCGGTGGGAGACCATCAAGTGGACTCAGATCCCGGTCTAAACTGTATAGATCTCGTCCTATATAAACTGACAATGGACGCTAAAAAAACAGATAATCAATCAAACTGTAGGTCTTATATAGAGTGAGTCAAAAAAATGTATGCACTGTTTAATTGTGAATAACTGTGAAACGAAGAAACATAAATGTCTCCATTGGTAGTATTATAACTTAACGTTTGATGTTCTATTATTGCATTGCATGCCTATAATGGTTTCATTCTATTCTTTTGTGTAGGTGAGTGAGGAAAGCAAGATAACTGCAAGGCTGGCACTTGACGAAAGGAGGGAGATTTTCATGTGGTACATGAACCACGAAACCATCAGTGAGGTACAACGACAATATGACTAAATGAACCCCAACCCCCGATCCGTTTAATAATTGCCCGAATTTGTGATAAACTTGAAGCCGACAGTTGCGTTACAGATGTGAACAAAAACTGTTCTGGACGACCTGTCACAGCAACAGGTTCTACTAATTCCTGTACTGTGTGTTAGAACAATTCACTCGCACACCACAGAAATCCCCATGAATTCGGTATGAGTCAACAAGTGTTCTTCGTATTTTGTTCCCCATCCCACTACCATCATCTTGTCATAAGGTTTTTCAACAAAAAATTTATTCGTACATAATATATAGACCGAAAATGTTTTATCGAGTATTCTTCAACTTTCCATACCTTACTCCTTTAGATTTTTACTTATGAGGAACTGTCATGTACGTTGTTTATGGACGCCACGCACATTGCATGACTTTCGAACAGCCATCGAATTTGTCACGTTGTTGCATGAAATGAAATGAAATCTTCGAGTTTAATGTATCACAGTTTAAGCTAAGAAAAACAGATGATTAAAGCAATTGAATAGTGACGGAAGAGTTTGTAGAATGATAATATGGGAGGAAACGGAAAATCTCTGAGAAAACCCACGGACACGATGTTGTCCACCACCAACTTACTTGGCCGGGGGATCGTACCAGGGACCCCACGCACCAGGGGTAATCAGTCTACCACTGATCCACAGTGCCACCCTTGGCACGTTGCAATCAGTAGTTCAGTATATTGATGCTAACGGTCAACACTTTGAATACATAAACTAATATAAGCTCTTCATCATGCACTGCAGTGTAATAACAAAACATTAACCTATGTTAGTACGGAAAATCAGATCTTTCCTTCAATCCATTTCGAAGTTATTCACAGTTAAACAGTGTAAACATTCTTGAGCTAGTTTGTATAATCTCGAATGTGAAAAAGGAATACCAATGAATTAAACCGTAGATCCCATCCTTATAGTCTAGCTAACAAAGTACATAAAAAAATCAATCAATCAATCAAAGTATAGGTACTGTCTTGCGTAACTTCCCTGTTAACAACGACGCAAATATGAATCAATTAATTAAACTATACATCTTTTCTTATATCGCCTCGCTAAAGAAGAACGTAAATGTCATTGAATCATAGGACTGCTAGTAAACGTGGATGTAAATATCATTCAATCATTGGACTGAAGGAAAACGTGGGCGTAAATATCATTGAATCATTGGACTGGCAGTAAACGTGGACGTAAATATCATTCAATCATTGGACTGGCAGAAAACGTGGGAGTAAATATCATTCAATTATTGGACTGAAGGAAAACGTGGACGTATATATTATTCAAACATTGGACTGGCGGAAAAGCTGAACGTAAATATTATTAAATCATTGAACTGAAGGAAAACGGAAACGTAAATATCATTCAATCATTGGACTGGCAGAAAACATAGACGTAAATATCATTCAATCATTCGACTGGCGGAAAACGTAGACATAAATATCATTCAATCATTGGACTGACGGAAAACGTGAACGTGAATATCAGTCAATTATTGGACTGGTGGAAAACGTGAACATAAATATCATTCAATTATTGGACTGACGGAAAACGTGGACGTAAATATCATTCAATCATTGGACTGAAGGAAAACGTGGGCGTACATATCATTCAATTATTGGACTGACGGAAAACGTGGACGTAAATATCATTCAATCATTGGACTGAAGGGAAACGTGGGCGTACATATCATTCAATCATTTGGCTGTCAGAAAACATGGACGTAAATATCATTCAATCATTGGACTCGCCGAAAACGTGCACGTAAGAATCTTTCAATGATTGGACTGGCGGAAAACGTGAGTGCACAGATGAAGTCAAGTCTGCTTCTCCTCCCCCTCTCCAACGGAGGGAAGAGGGCCTATTACAGTTACTTTGTCTAAAGTGAATTTTCCTGTTTTTGATATTGTTATGCTGAACTAAAAGTGGCTGAGATTAGATGTATGTGTAAGCTTAGGTAGATGGGATTAGTACTGAAAGCAAGTTTTCACAGATTTGCAGATGGAGTAAGTGGGCTCTACTTCCTTTTAAAATGTGTAGTTCTTATTGCTTTCCGTTCGGTTGGCTTATTTCAATTATCCGGCTTGATCCTCCATCCTTGTGTGAACTTGAAAAGTTCACATGTTGGAATATACGCGCAAAAACTTTTGTATGTGTGTGCTTTTTATAATGTTATTTTTAGATTTGTTTGTCAATTTTTTAAATGTTTTGCGAAGTTAGTTAGATCTTCGATTATTGTCCTTGGGTTGCCTTGAAAGTAATTTTCATAGAACGAACCATGAAAAGAGTTTCTTTTTAACGCAGTTGCATTCCCATCAATAGATGGGAGGGCCACAGGTGGTAACGCCTTCTCTTGGGCCAATGATATTGATTTAAATGTGATAAGGTCTTAGGAACGGGTACTAGGGTGTTTTATTTATTGATTTATTGTTATCTATCTAATATGTATAAATAAAATAAAAAGCTTGTTTGTGTGTCTGCCTGTCTGTGTGTGTGTGTGTGTGAATGTGTGTGTGTGTGTGTGGCCTGGGGACAAAACGAGTTTACTGAGAGTTACCAAATTTTGGTCACAGGTACCTTGATCCAGGCCCAGACCAAGACGAACCGTTTATTTTTCAAAATTTGAACCAGTCTGGTCTCAGGGGAGGTCATTAACCGGAACATGTAAAAGTAGTAGAAAATTACCGATATTCGTGTCAAATTCATAGATTTCGCGCTCCCTGAGATCAATGGTGCAACTCCGATTGTATTAACTTCCAAATTCATCCCATTCGGCTGTGGGCCGAGGTTCACCGGGAAGGGGATACCGAGGCATGTAAAAATAATCCAAAATGACCAATATTAGTATCAAATCCATAGTTTTCGCGGTCGCTGAGATGAATGGTGATTCTCCCTCAGGCGTTGACTTCAAATACAAACCCCATCGACTGGGGGCCAGAGGCGATTTTTTTTTATTTGTACGTACCAGGGGGTCTCAGGGGGCGTTTACCGGAATATGTAAAATAGTAGAAAATGACCAACATTTTTTTCCCTTTCGTTGTTCACTTTGTTTACATAGATAATTTATCTGACCCATGCGAAGAATGGGTAACATTTCATCTAGTTAATACATAAGAAGGCGGTGAAAGACAAGGTGATGGTAGCAATGAAGTGTTATTCACATAAGGTCACATGAAATAACCTTTCTTTCTAAATAATGCAGACAAAACTTCCAGGATTTAGAAAAAAAATAATTTCATAAACCCGATATGCAGTACAATGTTTCATATCGAAGTGCACAATGTAATGTTGAACGATAACTAACTAACTCTATGGCCTACGGAACCCGAAGGCTCAATGCCGCGTTTACAAAAGCTCCCCACTGACTTCTATCCTTAGCCAATTGGATCCAGTTTCTACTTTGTATTCTTATTTCTGCGAGATCGATCTTAATATTGTCCTCCCATCTACACCTAGGTCTTCCTAATGGTCGTTTTCCGATTGGTCTTCCAGTCAAGACTTTGAAAGCGTTTCTACTTTCTTCCATTCTAGCTACATGACCTGCCCACCTAAGCCTCCTAGACTTGACGACCCTAACAATGTTGGGTAAACGGTATAAATTATATAGTTCCTCGTTATGAAGTTTCCGCCATTCCCCATTCCCCATTCCCGTTTCTCGTGGGTCCGAATATTCATCTCAGGATCTTGTTCTCAGATACTTTCAATCTATGTTCTTCCTTCCGAGTAAGCGACCATGTTTCGTAACCATACAGAACAACAGATATGATTATCGTTTTGTATATTTTATGCTTCAAATTCCTCGATAGGATTCGCGACGAGGATTTTGAACTGAATAATAACACGATGATGGACAGTATATTACAAACGCTGGTTCGTTCTGTACAGTTTAATAATACAATGACTATTTCTTACAATTCCCGAGTTAAAATAAAATGCACATTGAACACTACGATGATGCAACTATAGGCTACGCGCACACTCACACACTGCTGCTATACACAGTTTCAACAAGCACCTATACCTTGCTTCTTCTTCTTCTACAGCTAACAAGTTACATTGAACAAACATTTTTAACAAAACTAAACAATTTAAATAAACAAGTTAGGACTAAACACACGAATTCCCTGCTTTTAATCGACATTTAATTTCTTCGTGAATATGGTTTTCGTCTGTTAATATTGATTCTAGATATTTGAAAGTATCCACTTTATCAAAAGTATTATTCGATATTTTAACGCATCCGTAATTACAATCCCGACGAATTTTCATGTATTTGGTTTCCTTTGCATTTACTTCTAAACCCATGTCCCTGCAAGCGTTTCATAAGACCTCTGTATTTCTTTCTATTGTCCCCTATTAAATTTACATCATCAGCATATGCGGTCCAGACCTAGGTTGCTATCTTTGATATTCCTTATTGCGTATTCCAGAACAAAGTTGAATAATAATGACGACAACGCATCTCCTTGTTTCAGGCTATTCTCGACGTGAAAGCTCGTAGACAAAAATTTTCCTACCCAGACTTTACTTTGGGGTTCATTTACTTACATAAAAGTTTGTCTGGTTATAGCAAAGACTGTAGAACTATTTACCAGAACTTCTAGCAACAAAAACTAGTCTAATATTGCGCATTCTGTGTTTTCTACGAACGAAACTATCGAAAGATTTTTATGCTATCATTTTTCACCAGAATGTTTGGCGGTTTGTGTTCTCAGAATTCTTATAAAATATTGGTATTTCATTTTGACTATATCTTGTTCAAAATGTGTATTTTTTTTTTTTTTGACGTCTCTCAGCAAGTGATAGAAGAATGAAATATAAGATCGTATTCTAGAATGCTATTTTGTTCTGAGTCCAAAAGTAATACATGTATCAATCTATAGATATATCGAACTGAATAAATAAAATGCATCACATTAAATTCTTATGAGTAATTTTCGAGGAAATCAAGCAAAAATTAATTTTAATGACGCATTTGTTTTTTAATATAATAATATAATAATAGGTAGTTTTCAAAATTCTGCTACAACAGTTTGTTTATTCCCTACTATGGTACATAAAAAATAAAATGATATATAGCAGATTGTGTGTATATATATATATAGGGTGGCCCAAAAGTAGATATACACCCCTGCATTGATCAAGTATAACATTCTAGCTTACAGTTCTATTTGCTTCGGTTGTTCTGAGCTTAAGATATAAGTAAAAAGACATTAAGAACAAATGATAAACTAAGTCTACCTGATGGATAACAATAAGAAATTATATAAAAAGCAATGAGTTGATAAGTACATGACTGTATACCTACTTTTGGGCCACCCTGTATATATATATATTAACATTTTCTTGTTGAGACATACATATTCCTAACAGTGATATACATATCGTAACAGTGACACAGATACTTCTATCTGTGTTACAGATACCCCTAATAGAAACTCAGATACTTCTAACAGTGACATACAATCCTCTGACAGTGACACAGATGTTCCTAACTCTGACAGACATTCCTCTCACAGTACTAATTTCACAAATACTCCTAACATTGACACATGTATTCCTAATTGTGACACACACACTTTCCTAACAATGATACAGAAACTCCTAACACGATACACATACTCGTAACAGTGACACACATATCTCTAACAGTGACCCAGATACTCCTAACAGTGATTGATAGACATATCCTAATAATGTCACACATGCTACTAACGGTGACACATTTTATCCTAACAGTGATACAGTACTTTTTTTTTACAGTGACGGACAGAATACTTCTAATCAATGATCTAATTCTAGAATTTTTGATAGGTGTACGCCGTTTTGAAAGTTACAGCATATTTTCAACACCTATACTACCTTCTTTTCGTAAAGAGTGCAGCCAACAAAGCATTACCCTGGAACTCCAATTTCATCTCAACATGAATTTGCCCAAACTTGAGTGCAAGCGATAGATTCCGATGCGTAGAACGCCTGTGAAGGAACCAGAGTGGTCAGATGCACCGTTCCTAAGATATCGCGTTCCAAAGGTGTGGGATGCCACGAGATAGCGCCAGTATCGAGGCGCAGCTGCGAGATTGCCTCTTCATACCTTGAGGGTATTTGTATAAAGTGTGCAGCTAACACGTTATGGTGGTCGCAGACGTAACTCCGTATCGTATTAAACTCGTTGATCAAGCTCGTTTCTATCTTGGCTTTCAGATTGATTTCGACGTTGCGCAGCCCATTCTGGTTAAGGCCTTACATATTTGTGCTGACGGACAAGGCGAAGGCAAGTAGATCGGCAATCATAGCTTACTACTGTGCATGCGAGTGTAGAGTACGTACAGTAGGATGTAGTTCACACATGGCCACCATTAATTGGTACTTCTCTTATGGGGCGTTTACACTTGGTCGATTTAGTCGCACGACTAAATCGAATCGCTGCATTTGCCACTAAATCGAAGCAACTAGGCCGAATCAGATCGATGGATGTGTTCAGTTATTTCAACCACAGAAAATAGAACGTCTTTCAGTTCAGTTGCCAGTCGATTAGTCGCCTTCGATCAACAAGCGATTAAGTTGAAGTCCCGTTTACACGGTCGATTAAGTTGAAAGTGACGTCAATTCAACTGAATCGAACGCAAATCGACTAAGTGTAAACGCCCCATTACGGCCACAACCATGAGTTTTTTGTGCCCGGTCATCGATTGTCTAATGTTTCTCTTCGCATTGAAAATGCTTCCAATGATGAGGATGTTTCTGATTGAGTTTTATAAACTAAAGTGCCACGTCGATCTCAACCTCGATGCTGGCGCCATCTCGTGGCATCCCACCCCTTTGGAACGCGGTATCTCAGAAACGGTGCATCTGACCACTCTGGTTCCTTCACAGGCGTGTTCTAGCATCGAAAGCCAAGGGCGCCCATCAGGGGGGAAAGGTGGGGCGCTTGCCCCCTTAAGAGGAAATTGTACTTGGGAATATCGAAAACCCAATAGAATTTTTACATTAGTTACAGCAAAATTTGAAACTATATTTGAAACGTTGCTCATATTTGCCCCCCTTGGAAACCACAACATGGGCGCCCTTGTCGAAAGCTATCGATTACAATCACGTTCGGGCAAGTTGATGGGGAGATGACATTGGGGCTAAACTTGGCCGCACGCTTTAAGATAAGTACGCTGGACCGCAATAATTTTAGGTGGTACCCCTGTATACACACCATTACATCCCTGCCTGTAAGATTTGTAATAAAATGTTCACCTACTCACACCGTTGATTTAAAAAGAAACGAATACGAGAACAGCTTATGGATACATTTATTTAAATCATACGAAAACTTTTCTTGATTTCTTACACAGCAATATGTCACAACACTTTTTTCTCATTTTACAGTGTACATTCCTGTCACTTCAGCTGAGCATGCATTTTATCAAGTTTTATTTACATGCAACGGACGGGAAAAGCGAGCTCTAAACCATCTTTCAAGTTTGTGTCATTTCAAAGCTAAAAGGATTTTTCAATGCGTGATTTATGGATATTCGATACACCTTGTTACTACGGAGAAAAGGCAGTTTAAGCATGCAATTTATCTCTGTCTATTTTTCTTTCTGTTTTTATGCAAGTAAAATTTTTGTGTTTGAAACAGTACGATCTCCTTGGTTAATATGTGTATTTGCGACAAGGTCATTTGCGTTGCTATGGAAATAGTAAGTACTTGACGTTAAACAGCTCCCCCCACCGAAAAAATCTACCAACCCCACAGTCAATAAATGTCTTTAACCAAAATTAAATTTTTCACAGAATTTTATACTGATCTACACATTTTTTTAAAACTCAATATGATGAATAAAGGAGACGTGTCTGTTCGTCCACCCAATGGATATATCGCCTGGTTGTCAGCTCCATTAAAGTTTTATGACAGATTACATGTCCTGGAACGTCGTGCTTTATGCCTCGCATACTCTCTACCACCTCGCACTCCAACACAGTAAATCTATCACCTCACCGATATACCGACACTTCTCCAGTGGCGAAGCGTGACGTAAAAAACTGGGTAGACAGACACAAACACACACCACACACACACACACACACATATATATATATATATATATATATATATATATATATATATATATATATATATATATATATATATATATATATATATATATATATATATATATATATTTGTAGGTATTTGTTTTTTACTTCTATTTTTAGTTCTGATATTTCGTACTGCATAAAGGATGCTGGCATACACTAATCACTATTCCAAGTAAGATGATCCCTGATAATTAATAAATATAGTATTCATGTTTGAGTTTTCAATATTCTTTGCAATATATGTTTACTCTGTTCCTTGAAGTATAAAATTTTATAATTAATGAAATTTGGTGTATAGTATTTCTTTTCCGAAGTATAGATTTCTGAATGGTATCACATTTGCTAGAAATGGGGGCATTACTTCCCCATATACTCTTTAGGAATAATCCTTAGAAATGAGCTGTAAAGTAAAAAAAAACCGATAGAAGTAAAACACCTAACATAATACTTAATACCTAATACCTTACAGTCTTGTAAATGAGCTCCATACCCTGTTCTTCATTTCGGCGAAAATGTTAATAGCTCTTTCTTTGGATTCAGGTACCCTACAAAACTTCCATACCAAGTTCTTTATTCTAAGTGTCCGTAATTCAGAAAGAGTGTCCGTAATTCGGAAAGAGTGTCCGTAATTTGTCATGCTGTTCGTTAAGTAAGTTTTCACTCTTTTCAGGGCACTCATTGAACATTTTCAAAAAACTGAAGTTGATGGAATGCTCAATATCATATTTAGCAGCTTTGTTGTTTCCTGATATACGCTTTGAAGTTCATTACTGAGTATGTATTTCAAGTATTCGGGAAGAGAAATGTGTTGGTAACTATCGGAATATTGAAATGAAACTGCAGTTTAAAAAAAAGTCCACCCGACAAAATCTACACATCCCATGTCGCCTTAAAAAGACTCTTCCAAAAGCCGGTATCTATATAAACTGCAATCAGAAACTCGAATTTCGTTTCATCTAAAGACATTTGTTAGGTAATAGTCAGCATTCAACAAAATACATTAACTGCAGTTGAGTTCCATTCTTTTATCCATTTTACTCTATAATTTGAAGGGCCGCGGTGGTTATGAGGTAGAGCGTTCACTTCTGGTGCTTGAGGTCCCGGAGTCAAACCCTGCTCCCGCCAAGTGAACTTTGTGGTGGACAAACACCGTGTGCGTGGGTTTTCTCGGTGTTCTTCCGTTTCCTCCCACTTTCTTCATTCCACCATTTCACTCATCTCTCATCATCACCGTCTCCTTTAGCCTAACTATGGGACGTAACCGGCATAACCGTGGGACGTAAAACTCAAAAATTTCATTTCATTTTCTATAGTTTGAAGTAACGAGATTTACTCCTACAGTTTAAACATGACAAAATGTAACCAACAACAAACTGAGATTTCTGTACATTTAGATGCCTTTAACTAGTTCATTAGTTCTCGAGTTAATAATTGCATTTAAACTCAAAAGCTTAAGAGTTAAGAAAAGCCAAATACTTTGAGTTGGTTCCGAATTAATATATATACACAATTATATCTAGTAATTTCTGAACTAAATAAACAAATGTATTCAGTAGTTTTTAAATTAAATAAACCTAAATGTATTAATCGTTTTTGCAGTTAGGTAAAAAAAATCGCAAGATTGTTTCCAATAGTTTACGAAATAAATAAACACAATGATATTAAATATTTTCTGAGTTAAGCAAACACAAATATATATATAGAGTAATTTTTGAGTTAAAGAAACATACACTTGCAAATTAGTGCCTGAGTCAAATAAATACAAACACGCTCAATAGTTTTGAGTTAAATAAACATAAACATGCCCAGTAGTGCCTGAGATAAATAAACACAAACATGTCCACAATTTTTGAGTTACCTAGGTACAAACAAAAACAGTTTTTGAGTTAAATAAACACGAACTATCCACCAATTTTGCAGTTAAATAAATACGAGTTCTTATACAATAATTTTTGAATTAAGTCAACATCCCATTAGTGTTTAGTAAATAAGCATAAACATATTCAGTAGTTTTTGAGCTAAATAAACACAAGTGTATCTATTAGTTTCTCACTTAATAAACACAAACATGTCGAGTACTTTTGAAAAGTCTTTGAGTTTTAAGTCCCACGGTTATGTCGGCTAGGCTAAAGGAAACAGTGATGATGAGAAATGAATGAAATAGTGGAATGAAGGAAGTGATAGGAAATGGGAGAACCCCGAGGAAACCCACGCACACGGTGTTTGTCCATCACAAAGTTAACTTGGCGCGAGCTGGGATAGAATCAGGGATCCCAGGCACCCCAGGTGAACGCTGTACCAGTGTGCCGACGTCTTGTAATAATTTAGACGCCGTTGGTGCAGGGTATTAAACCCACACAAATTATTTAAAAAAAAACGGTCATTATAATGGAATTTGGGTGAGTGCGTTAGAAATACAAAAAGCGTGGTGACGATAGTGATTTCAAACTTTTAATGTATTTTGCACAAATATCACTAAATCCATTAGCACACAAATACGTAGAATGATTATATTCAAAATCACACTAGACTATAAATATATGTAGTAACCCATACAGTAAATTCTCGTTATATAATCCATCGATGAATTACGCCAAATTCTGTTAAATGTTCCCTTGAATCACTCGCAGTAATATCTTTTGCCACACAATAAAAGTTCATTCAGACAATACTTTTCGAAATATTAAATAAAAGCTTCACAATCACTGATATAATTACTTAGTCAGTCAAACATAGCCATAGAAATTACAAACTTCATTCCTGGTTAATTTTAACACAAAAATAGCTCACATAAGTATTCAATTTTGGCACCTATTCAACTCCATCTGATTATGTTAGTCACTTTCAAGAAAATATCATAAATACTTATCCAGGCTATATCAAAATATCACAATTCACTAAATTACAAAACGTAATATAACAGAGTCTCGGAACTTTCCATGACATTGCACCATTTACGACTAATAATAGGAGCATGTGCTCTCGTCGTTACATTCAATTTCCAATGACCAGAAGGTGGTCAGTTAACTACCTCCAGAAATAGTTGTTCCTATTTTAGCCACTCATCACAAGTGGCGCTAGTTTTAAATGATCTTTTTTTATATATAATAATCTTACGACATGCTACACCAGTGAGCCACCGCGGCCCCCTCGAAATGAAATAAAATGAAATTTTGAGTTTTACGTTCCACGATTATACCGGCTAGGCTAAAGGAGACGGTGATAATGAGAAATGAGTGAAATGGTGGAATGAAGAAAGTGGGAAGAAACGGGGGAATCCCGAGGAAACCCACGCACAAGGTTCACCCAGGCGGGAGCAGGCTTTGAACCTGGGACCCCATGCACCAGAGCTGAACGCTATAGCACTGAGCCACCGCGGCCCCCTCGAGTGCTTTTGAGTTAAATAAACATGAGCGTATGTAGCAGTTTTTATATCTAGCATATTTTCAACTAAACAAACGTAAACATGAGTTAAACAAACAAGAACATATACTCTTTGAGTAAAATAGACTCAAACGTATCCATAATTTTGCTCACTTAGTTGTGAGTTAAGAAAGCACAAATATATCCGTTAGATTTTCAGTTAAGTAAACACAATCATATCTATTAATATATTAGTTTCAAAAAACACAACTTTCCAATAACTTTTTTTTTAGTTAAATAACCACAACCATACCTAGTTGCTTTTAATATAATTCGAAATAAGCATATGCACGTTTTGAGATAACTTAACAGAAGCGTACGGTACATACATAATCCTATGTAAGGGTTAGATATTAGTGGAGATACTAAAAGATTTTAGTTTCTCTTCGCTAACCAGTGCTGGCGACAAATCTACGCTTGACCTTCTAAAATTGTGACCTTGACCTTCCGCTAAAAGAAATGCATCAACTTCTTTTTTTTTTTTTACCCACTTCCTTAGCATTTCTTTTCCATTTTCTCAGAATCTTGGTCTCTGATCATTATGGCGGAAGTATCCCTCAGGGCCGCTAACATGGTTTTGTAAGTTTAAGCCTCCCGTCAGAAGAAGCACATCCGCTTTATTCAAGTGGATGGATCGAGAAAAGTAAACCAAAGACATAAAACATCAAAAATCATCTTGCTTCACTGTTTCAGCGAACAGAATTATTAAATTCTGTAATCTCAGCCATTCTTACGCGTTGCATTGATTTTCAAGCAGAACTTGAAAGAATTTTCTCTCTGGTTTCGTTTTTTTGTACCGTAAAATCAGGAAAATATTTTTCTTCTTTTTTTTTTCTTTTCTGAAGACATTTGTTAGAAATGGATGCTAAATCAAGTCTGAGACCACGAATCACTCTCAGAACACATAAACTATGCATTAAACACATGCTCGCCATTTTTTTTCTATGAACATAAACTAAAGTTACAAGATATAAAGAGAAAAGATACATATTCGGCAACTGACACAATTTGACAGTCCATCCAGTTATAGTATTTTTTTTTATCGTTATTCATGCCAATGAGGAAAAGGGCTATTTGTTATATCGTTATTTATGCCAGTGAGAAAAGGGGCTATTTGTTATATCGTTATTTATGCCAGTGAGAAAAGGGTCATTTGTTATATCGTTATTTATGCCAGTGAGAAAAGATGCTATTTGTTATATCGTTATTCATGCCAATGAAAAAAAGGGCAATTTGTTATATTCTTATTTATGCCAGTGAGAAAAGGGGATATTTGTTATATCGATATTCATTCCAGTGAGAAAAAGGGCTATTTGTTATATCGATCTTCATGCCAGTGACCAGTGGCGTATTTACGATTTTGTTTCGGGGAGGGCTTTGCTAACTTTCGGGGGGCTTTGCTTGAAAATGTGAAAATTCTGCAAGATATTTCATATACCTTACTATAGTAAGTAAGATTTCGGGGGGGCTTAAGCCCGGAAGCCCCCCCTAAATACGCCACTGCCAGTGACAGAATGGACTGTTAGTTATATCGTTATTCATGCCAACGAGAAAAAGGACCATTTGTTATATCGTTATTTTATCAGTGAGAAAAGGACTATTTGTTGTATCATTATTTATTTCAGTGGGGAAAAGGGCTATTTGTTACATCGTTATTCACGCGAGTGAGAAAAAGCGTTATTTGCTTTATCCTTATTGACACGAGTAAGAAAAAGGACTATTTGTTATATCGTTATTCACGCCAGTAAGAAAAAGGACCATTTGTTGTATCGTCATTTATATCAGTGAGAAAAAGGACTATTTGATACATCGTTATTCATGCGAGTGAGAAAAAGGGTTATTTGTTATATCGTTATTCACGCGAGTGAGAAAAAGGGTTATTTGTTATATCGTTATTCACGCGAGTAAGAAAAAGGGTTATTTGTTATATCGTTATCCACACTAGTGAGAAAAAGGACTATTTGTTATATCGTTAATACCAGTGAGAAAAATGATCGTTCGTTATAACCTTATTCATGCCAGTAAGAAAAAAGATTATTTGTTATATATTTATTCATACCAGTAGTGAGAGAAAGGACTAATTTTTATATCCTTATTCATACCAGTGAGTGAAAGGGCTATTTATTATAACGTTATATATGCTTATGAAAAAAGGGTTGTTATACATATTCATGCCAGTGAGAAAAAGGGCTATTTCTTATATCATTATTCACGCCATTGAAAAAAAAGGCTATTTGTAATATTGTTATTCACGCCAGGGAGAAAAAAAAAGACTATCTTATATCGTTATTTATGACAGTGAGAAAATAGGCTATTTGTCATATCGATATTCATGCCAATGACAGAAAGGATTATTTGTTATATCGTTATACATGCCAGTGAGAGAAAGGAATATTTGTTATATCGTTATTCACGCGAGTGAGAAAAAGAGTTATTTGTTATATCATTTTTTTGTATCAGTGAGAAAAAGGGGTATTTGTTATATTGTTATTCATGCGAGTGAGAAAAAGAGCTATTTGTTATATCGTTATTTATGACAGTGAGAAAAAAGGGCTATATGTTATATCGTTATTCATATAAGTGAGAAAAGGGTTTTTTGTTATATCGATATTCAGTGAGAAAAAAACTCATTTATCCCAGGACCTGCTCAAAGACAGAATACTCAATAATAATAATAATAATAATAATAATAATAATAATAATAATAATAATAATAATAATAATAATAATAATAATAATAATAATATGTCAGAGTCCACAAAACTGAGTTAAGCAAACATGTTTCTATGGAAACCAGAAAGAAGATACTTCCAAACAAGAGTTAGACCCATAAGTGTTTATTCACAGCCAAGTTTTCTGTTTTCTTACAGAAAATCAAAATGTAACAAACAATAACATTCTCTGAGAACCTTATATCGCAAATCTTTTATGTATTTCATATTGAAGCTCTTTTTACATGTTGAAGTTTCTTAGAAAAGCAGATTTAGAAAGATTTTTGTATATACAAGTTTTTACTATTTTCTTTGTTCATATTATTACGCGTCTTCTACCATCTGTTATCAGAAAGTTCTTTATCAAACCTCTAGGATATGATTTATAGTGAATTGACAAATACCAAAAAAAAAAAAAAAAAAAAAAAAAAACGCTTTGCAGAATCTATAAAGAAAGGATTTGTCTCTTTCTTGTATTCTTTAGCAATGGCGAAAATTTAAAGAATTCTTAAAAGATGTCATCGCGTTGGAGATTCTTTTGGTAACAGAATGGAACGACGTGTTATTTAATGCAGAAAGGAAGAAAAAATGATATTTTAATATATAATACTTCTGTCGAAGCCGTCTTTCTTTTCGGAGATACATTTATTTCAAAGATGTACAATAATACCTTCATTTCATCTCTTTTTTTACTTTATTTCTGACATTCGCTGGAAAGTTTAGTTCCTAATGTTTCTGGGAAGGTTATAATATTTTTTTTTATCTAACTTGTGCGCGTGCGCCATAATTTGATGACCTTGTTCAAAAATGAAATGAAATCCTTTAGTTTAACGTAAGGGCGCCGATCCTGGGGGGAGGGGGGCCCGGGCACCCCCAAAAGCTCTTGTGGGCTCCCCTAGTGTATTTATGAATATACAATATTTGGCATAATTTAAATGCAATTTGTCTTAACATTCTCATATATTATACCTTCTGCGTCTGAGTGGGCCCTCCCAAATCGGCGCCTTTGGTTTAACGCCCCACGATTATGCCCTTTAGGCTCTTGGAGTCGGATGATTAAGGCAGTGAATGATGATGGAAAAATTGGTGAAATGGGAATGTAAGAGGAGTACCGTGAGAAAACGCCGGACGCGATATTGTCCGCCACAAAAACTTACTTGACCGGAAATCGAACCAAAGACCAACACACACCAGAGGTACGCACTCTACCACTGGGCCACTGTGACCTCTTACTTTGTGCAAGATAGTATGCCCAGGAATTACGCTACAGAGAGACAAACGACCTTGCATCTCTCAACTGCTCCCAGATATGTAGTAGTGTAATGGAGGTCAAAATGAATTAAAACGTTTCAGCTTAACATCCCATGATCATACTCTGGTGACTTCAACTTTCGCCTGTTCAAGATTCGCCTAATAACCTCAGGCAGTGGAATTTACAGATGTTAACTCAAGAGAAAGTTTAGGCGAATCTTGAATTCAAGATTTGCCTTTCAAGATTTGCCTAATGCGAAATTATGTTGGTAATACTGACAAAAAATGACACAAACATTTGCAGTTCCTAATTATTAAAAAAAAAAAAAAGTACATCTTAAAACAGTGTAAGCACAATTACACTATATGACTTAATATTATACATTTCACATCGAAATATGTGTGGCGAATACTGTATGGGGCGGAAACGTGGACATTACGTAAAGGTGACGAAAATCGACTTGAAGCCTCCGAAATGTGGGTGTGGAGAAGAATGGAAAGAATTAGTTGGGTCGAGCGGAAAATGAATGAGAGAGTGTTAGAAATGGTGGGTGAGAAAAGAACACTTTTAGATATTATTAGGAAGAGGAAGAGAAACTGGTTGGGACATTGCCTAAGAAGAGATTGTATCATGAGGGACGTCCTAGAAGAGAAAGAGAGGGAGGGGGCGAAAGAGACTACAATTAATGGATGATATTAAAACAGAAAGATCATACGCGAAGACCAAGAGATTAGCGGAGGACCGTGGAGCATGGAAGCTTCTCAGCTGCCGCAAGTGACCTGCCAATAAAGGCAGGATACCTATGATGATGATGCACATCGAAATATGAAAATATTGTATGAAGTTACAAAATGTATTACGGGAAACATAACATGAAGTATCATAAAATTCTACGAGAGTTTGTATAAATCATAAAATTAAACAAAGCACCAAGAATCAGTATAAGCACAATTAGATGAAGCACAATTATATGAATAGATACTATACGCTTGACACCGAGCATTGACATTTAAAATGTTAATTTTTAATTAAGTGCAAACTTTTTAGTCCAGTATGTAGGGGTCTGAACCCGGAAAAAAATAGTAAAATAATGAAACTTGGACGACAGCTTTTTTCCATCAAGTATATCCTAAAGTGCCCAGGTATTCACCTTAAACTTTGCCCAATATGGCTCCTGTATCTAATTTATCCGCTGCCGTCTATAGAACAATCATATCCAGTGGCGTATTTACAATTTTGTTTCGGGGGGGGGGGAAGCTTTGCCTGAAAATGTGAAAATTCTGCAAGATATTTCATATACTTTACTATAGAAAGTAAGATTTCGGGAGGGCTTAAGCCCGGAAACCCCCTCCCTAAATACGTCACTGATCATATCTTATTTGATTTCTTACCTTAGGTTCCATTATACGGTCTTGGAACTTATAACAAAATATTTTGTAAACAAAATTTTCTTTCATTTCATATATATAATACATCTCTGTACGTTAAATAGATATAAAGTTACAATTGATAGAGTAGACTTGTGTCGCTTAATCTTGTATATCTGTTTCTTTCAAGCGCAGATTTCATCAACCAGAGAAAGCGTTTAAATGCATAAAAATACAGGAGAAAATATGGATGGCCTCATAATGTTTTTACATGCAATTTCATGAAGTGACACGACCCTTTGTCTTTGTTCCAGAAAGGGAATAAGCTTGTTAGAAACTAGTCGAGAGATAGTTAATTGCAACATGTTGTGAGTATATTAAACTAGTAAAAGTGAGATAACATTTCTAATTACACTTTTATTCATCGCATGATGGTGACGCACTGACTTTTTTTTTTGTGGATATTTCACATACAGAAGACTTATTTCACACCAGTCACTCATCCTCCAGTTTTACCCATAAAAGTGCGAGCAGATGACACGTATTGAAGGTATATCATCAGGAGCAAACTTGACTGGAGCAAGATATTACAGCAATTGATTGGAGATCGGAGGAGAAAATGAAGAATGCAACCCAATAATTTGTTTGGACATACCAGCACCAAACTCCTTTCTGAAGCTGGTATATTGTAAATATAAAACTTTCATGTACACTCATGTCCAAAATTATTGTCGCATATCTATAACTGTCTTCTTGTAAGAATATAATTTGATAATGATTTTGTAGGGTACTTTTAATACTGACACTATGTGTATAATTGGGAAATGTATATTTGTGGTAAATTTCATAGGAAAAGAATTATAAATACGAAAATTAGAATGAGTAAAACAACATTTTGCTAAATGGATAAGAAAATTTTATTTTCGTTTTATTGTTCTTATTTACTGCTCTTTTGACATGAAATTTGCCACATACATGTCTTTGCTAATTATACATATACTAACATTTTAAGAAATACCGGGCGAATTCGTTATCAAATTATATTCCTCCAACAACATACTTATAGACAATAATAGACAATAATTTTGGACATGAGTGTACATAGTCCAACTGTTTGTGTTCGAGATTGTTTTACTTAGACATGTGCATTAATTGTAGGGAAATCATAGTTTGGGAATCAAAAAACAACAGAATGAAAGTGAGATGTTGGTGTTATTTTAGTGTTTAACTACCTTCGAATTATGCATTACTTTTCTGAATATTTCGAAGTTCTTTCTTTTTGGATCAAAAGATCCAATATATTTCAATCAAAAATTTACTTGTACGCCTTACATCCGGACAACTACATACAGTGTAGCCAGGCCCGTATCCACGGGGGGGGGGCAAGAGGGGGCCGGGACCCACTAAATTTTGGCTGGCCCCATAAAATTTCACGGTAGACTTGCAAATGAACTATAATATGGTGATGAAGTATAATATGATTGGGTCGGCCCCCCCTTAACTTCTACCCCCCCCCCTTAAATTTTTGGGCTGGCTACGGGCCTAAGTGTACCTAATCCAAATTATCACTTAACTCAGGATGATGTGTTTATTCCGTAAAAAAAATACGGAAACCATATTTAGGAACCGTTCAAAAATTTTGTGGGCCCTGATCGAAGATGCAATAGGCTATATTTCATTCAATAAATGTTATTCTTGTACGCCTTATATCTGGAGAACAATATATAGTGTAGCTAAAACCAAACTATCACAACTCAGATCGTGGAAAATTCATTATTAGAGAAGGTCGCAACTTTTCTTCGGTCTTCGTCAATACCCAAATATTCTTGTTCTTTTTAGGTTTTCAATGTAATAGGTACCTTTTCTATTCTGAGAGTTTATTATATGAAACCTAAATTACTAACATATAAACATTCTAATTAAAATTAGTTGTTTCAACGACCTTTTTCATCTGAAGCGGCAGTGGGTCTGATCCTACCCAAACTTATCGTTTATGTAGCAATAATGCTCCATGCTATGAATGGTTTACTTTTTGTGTCTTTTTACACCGTGCTCGTTGGTTTTCTCGGGGTTCTCCCGTTTCCTCCCACTTTCTTCATTCCACCATTTCACTCATCTCTCATCATCACCGTCTTCTTTAGCCTAACCGGCATAAGCGTGGGACGTAAAACTTAAGGATTTCATTTCATTTCATTTTTTTGTGTCTTTTATGTTATAGGCCTAAATGATTTCTATTGTTTATTAAAATTTAAGTTTGCTTAAATACATTTTCTCCATGTATTTTGCTAGTTATACTATTAATTAGGACTATTTTTTTTAAGTTTACAGAAACTTTCGTATAATACCACATTATTCTCAAATGATATTTTGCATTTATCAATTGAAATTATGGCATATAGCAATATTATCTTTCTTTCTTTCTTTTTTTTTTTACTTATATAAGTGTGTATAAAAGAACAAGGAAATCAGAAAAATACGCCTGAAAGAAACACAGATACAAGATTAAGCGATACAAGCCTACTCTATCATTTGTAACTTTGTATCTACTTGACCTATAGAGATGAATTATATATCCAAGAAAGGAAATTTTATTTATCAAATATTTTGTTATAAGTTTCAAGACCGTAGAATTGAACCTAAGGTAAGAAATCAAGGAAAATATAATTGTTCTATAGACGAGGCGACCAAATTGAATATAACAGCCATTGGATGAAGGTCAACAGGGATGTTCGGGGACTTTTAGGTTATTACTATGTTTGATGAAAGGGGACTACTGCAAGTTTTGTTTCTTTTGGGGGGGGTTGTCAAAATTTCCCCCTACATACTGGACTATTTACTAAGAGCGTGAAAATAGTTCCAAGAGGAAATCTTAACTATTAATGAGGTGCAGGACTACCAACGTATGCGAGCTAAACCAAATTGTTTTTTTTTTTTTTTAATCAACTTTCACCTAATTAGAAAATTAACTCTGTGTCATCGATTTGATTGACGTTTGCATAGCTTGGAGGTAGTAGGCGAATCTTGAATAGGCGAAACTTGAAGCCCCGCATACTCTTTAGGCTGAGAGAGACAGATGATTAAGACAAGTGAATGATGATGGAAGAATTGATGGAATGAAGTAAGTCGGAGGAAATGGGAATACCCCGAGAAAACCCACGAACACCATGTTGGCCACCAAATCAGGACACCGCGCACTAGAAGTAAACGCTCTACCACTTTTTTTTTTTAAGTTAACTGTCCCGTTAAGCTCCCGTGTCTAAGTAATGTGCGTTAAGTGATATTAAACTGTATGCGTGAAAATCTGTAGACCTATTCAGGACAATTTGCAAGCACTTAGTGGTAAAAGTGAGAGTAAAGATTTACAAAATATTCTTAACTTAGCTCTATATCTCTAGTGTTGATTCTTAGCATTGTACTTATAAGATATGCATATTAAACTTTTGTTTTAACATATTAACGTAGTATAAATAGGGCATCCCATCATATTTCAAAACAACCTTATCCATACGTCGTATTCATTGACAGTGGTTACAATAAGAGTAGCTGTTCTAGAGGATAAAAATTGGGGTGCCAGTTCTCAACATTGCACATTATACGCTGTCCTGCTACGGAACCTCTATATTCATTCCACGGACCGCTAAGGGTCCACGACCCATCAATTGGGAAAGACTGTTCTAATTCAATTAATAAAGAATACCATAGTGAAGTAATTACATTAGTAACATTTTGTCTCTCTTTGTACACTTGGAAACATAAAGCTGAGTCAATGACGTTTTATTTTCTTTTTTAATTTGTGGCTCTGTGTGAGGAAACGTTCTGAAGTAAAAGTCATTAAAGGCAAGAGTGTGACGCAGCTGACATCTAACGGACACGTGCTAGTTGAGATGGGAGTCCTCAACCTGATGAACGTTAAATTCAGTTATTAAAGATGCAGTGTTTGCTCATGCAACAGAAGTCATTAGAATGATAAATGGTTTCTATGGGAACAAAACTTCAAAATTAATCAACATTATCCAGATCACTTTCACTACAGGGTACATATTAAGTCTGTAGACAATTTAAGAACTGGTGAACAACAGGACTATATACACCGGCAGTGGCGTATCTAGGGGGGTCTTCCGGGCTTAAGACCCCCCCGAAACTATAGTAAAGTTATGAAATATCTTGCAGAATTTTCACATTTTCAGGCAAAGCCCCCCTCCCCCGAAACAAAATCGTAAATACGCCACTGTACACCGGCAAGGTGCTCTGTTGTCCTATGAGATTTCTCTAATTCATAATGTCTCATTATTGTTTTTTTCTAGAAATGTATATTTATGGAAAACATGAAAGTAAAATGAAACCTGGAGCCTTACGTCAAATTCATACAAGTAATAAAATGCATTAATGATAATCAAATATGACGTTTGTTTCCCAGCGGCGCCGATTTCTCTATAACTTTGAGGATTCCGTTCAGTTATGTGTGCTTCGCTGTCATACCAAGTTAAAAATTCAAGCAGCTTCTGGTGAAAGTCGGGAGGTCAAACTTTGGAGGGCTTCAGTCTCAGCAAGGATTGGCTTCCATCAGGCGCGCGCCCAGATTTTTTTTGGGGGGGCTGGTTAGTCCAAGTTTGGTGGGGAGGTCCAACACAATACTTGCACCTATATTTTCAGAAAAAAAATATGGAACTAGAATGTTTTTTACCACAGACGAAATGTAAGATCAAATTTTCATGTTACATCAATAATTTCCCTGTTAAAAAATTACAGCTTTTTCAGAAATTGTACAAATGTATGTTGAATTGGGAAGTTTTTTGGGGGGATCCGGATTGAGTGCACCGCCGGGGTGCAACACTGGCTTAAATTGCGCCAATGAAGACGCCAAATTTAGTTTCTTGGAGAAAAGCAATGAAACATTTTTTCTGGGAGGGTAGTTTTTTTTTTTTTTTTTTTAAGATAGAAAAGTTTCGTGTCATAATATTTTACCTTCATGACAATACAACAAGTCTGGGGGGCAGTCGGGGACAAAGATAGCTATCAGGAGGTGATGTACCCCCTTTTCTTCCCTCTAGCGTCGTCACTGTATGGTGGTACCATTATACAGAGTGTTTCAAAATAACACCGACAACGTTTGGGAGGTGATTCCTGACACCAAGATGAAACAAAAAGTATAGACCAACCTGGGTGTACAAATAATTCCTTTCGGAGTTATAGGCTGCCGAAAACATGAAAAAGTGAATTTTAAAGGTTCCTATCTCTAAAACAATGGGACCTACCGTAATCGGGTCAAGAGTTCACTTAGGAACTAATATGTGGCCTATCCAAATATCCAAGTTTCACAATCCTGTGGTACTTCCAACACAATTTTTATAGAGGTAGCTGGTGAGTACTTCAGATTATATGCCCGTAACCGAACTCCCTCTATAAAAATTGTAGCGTGAGTATCTTAGGATTCTGAAACATGCATTTTTGGATAGTGCACATTGTAGTTCTTAAATGAAGTCTTGACGCGAATACGGTAAGACCCATAGTTTTGGAGCTATGGGCCTTTAAAGTTCATTTTTTTCACGTTTTCGGCAGCTTATCCACTCCCAAAGGAAGCATTTGTGCATCCAAGTTGATCTATACTTTTTTGTCTTATCTTGGTGTCAGGAATCCCCCCCCCAAATGTTCTCTGTATTGTTTTGAAACACCCTGTATAGCTTATTAATATGGTGAATTCCGTGGAAAACTTTCAGTCACAGCAAAGGAATAAATTGAGCCCCAAATTTAATGCTGTTGAGCCCCAAATTCTTGCGCTGCCTTTTTTCTTTGCTCACTCACTTATATGGAGAATTATTAGTACTCTAGTTCTTTGTAATTTGTACTGTTTTTACTTTAATTTGTTCTCTATGATTTATAGTACAACGCCGGCTTGAGAGTATTCTTAGTAGGAAAGATGATAAATAAACGAATTTATGATAGAATTAATTGTTATCATAACGATAAGCAGGAGAAACTTCAATAACAATGATCATCCACGAAATTCGAAGCCGATACCTCTCGATTGTGAAGCTACGGCGTTAACTACTAACTTTGGCATACAATCGATTTTTTATTATTTAACGTCCCATTTTAGTTTTAACGTCCCATTTTTGAGGCCAAGGGAGACGGTAATAATGAGATAGATGACAATGGTAGAATGAAAAAGTGGGAGGAAACGAATTAATCCTGAGAAAATCTACGCACAATGTTTACCAACTACTGTGGTAGCCTACTTTGTATCTGCTGGTATCGAACCAAGTACCTCACGCACTAGAGATAAAAGCTCTACCACTAAACCACAGAACCCCATTATTATTATTATTATTATTATTATTATTATTATTATTATTATTATTATTATTATTATCATTATTATTATTATTACGATCAGGCTAGTGGAAACGATTTTAACCTTAGTATCTCCGTCCGTCCGTTATTCCGCACAATAACTAATGAACGGATGCGAATGTTTAAATTGTGTTTTTCGCAATAGCTAACTTGAGCGATTAACGCGACCGAGTTCGTTAATACAGTCAATCCGTTAATATCTTTAACTTTAACGGTGGCGGTAACTTTAACGTTGACCATCCGAATCCTATTCATTCGCAAATGTACGTTCCGTGCAACTCTAATATGTCAGACCTTAAAACATTTAAGATTTACAAGTTGCATAAACGTATACGGGAAATATTTGGATATGCTTTATTATTATTATTATTATTATTATTATTATTATTATTATTATTATTATTATTATTATTATTATTATTATTATTATTATTATTATTATTATTATTATAATTATTATTATTATTATTCTAGTAGCAGACAACTTGCAAATCGCTTGCTGTAAGATTGAATTGGAAGTCGGCCAAGCTCGCGTCTACCTAGAGTGTAAAACGTGCAAGCATGCCGCAAGCTGAATTCCAGTAACGAAGTTAGGTAGGGGCAACGTTGCATTCAGCGTTCCATTCAAGCTTGACGCAAGCGTTTTGCAAGTGAAGTCAAGTCATTATCCAATGAACGGCCAGTGATGTTATGATTTCAAGTGCAAGCGTTGAAAGCCGAAAGCCAAAGCGCTTGCCAACTGGCCGAAAGTTTTCTTGCTACTAGGGTATTATTATTATTATTATTATTATTATTATTATTATTATTATTATTATTATTATTATTATAGTACCAGAAACAACTTGCAAACCGCTTGCTGCAAGATTGAATTGGAAGTCGGCCAAGCTTGCGTCTACCTAGAGTGGAAAACATGCAAGCATGCCGCAAGCTGGATTCCAGTAACGAAAATGAAATGAAATCTTTGAGTTTTACGTCCCACGGTTATGCCGGTTAGGCTAAAGGAGACGGTGATGATGAGTAATGAATGAAATGGTGGAATGAAGAAAGTGGGAGGAAACGGGAGAACCCCGAGAAAACCCACACACACGGTGTTTGTCCACCACAAAGTTCACTTGGCGGGGGCTGGGATCGAACCCGGGACCGCAAGCACCAGAGGTGAACGCTCTACCACTGAGCCACCGCGGCCCCTCCAGTAACGAAGTTAGATAGAGGCAACGTTGCATTCAGCGTTCCATTCAAGCTTGACGCAAGCGTTTTGCAAGTCAAGTCAAGTCAATATCCAATGAACGGCCAGTGATGCTATGATTTCAAGTGCAAGCATAGAAAGCCGAAGCCGAAGCGCGTGCCTAGGATATTATTATTATTATTATTATTATTATTATTATTATTATTATTATTATTATTATTATTATTATTATTATTATTATTATTATTATTATTATTATTGGTTTCCCTAACTGCAGCTTGTAAAGAGAAACAACAGTTTTAGAGACAGGGTGGGTTCAGTCATTGTTCTTACTTCAACTCTCAATGGGAATTTCTACGAAATGAATCAGGATTGAACTTCCGTCTCAAATCAACAACCTTTTACGTCCGTAGAGCTCCTGTTCTTTTCCCTCTTTCACCCCCGAGACTCTGATGACACAGCTACGATCAATGAAATCAGGCAGAAAGCAAAGACCTTTTAGCTTGGAGGATTTCCCCCACTCATCGTGGACGAACAAAATAAAAGTTTTATGTTTTTTTCCTTTTCTTTTGTATCTTTAGCGTTACATTGGTTTGTGGTCTTGGTATTGCTAGAGGAAAATAGACACTTTGTTGCGTGTGTGAGTTTTGTGTGTACGGATGACGGAAAATACGACTTCCGAAACTGCAGCAGAAGGAAACGAAAATCATCTCAATTTTGCGTTACCACGGGTAATTCTTTTTTATTTGATTTTATTTTTAGTTTAGAGTCCCTTTCAGTAGCGAGACGTGGATCTATAGCTTCATGTGGGGATCCGAACTACATAAGCTTCCGCTGGGAAGCGAACTCGGGTCTCTCACCTGATGGGCGCATATGCTATCCGCTTAGCCACAAGGGAGGTCTACGGGTAATAGTAAAGATTACGAGACAAATGGATATATGTTCCTCGTTCAATTGCATAAAACGTATTTTTCGTTCAATTTCCTTTGTTTCTTTGTTTATTGCAATTTAGGATCCGTTTTGAGCACCGAGGCTAGATGAGACCTAGACTTACAGTTTAAAGTGGAATTCGAGTCACCGTAATGCATTCAATGTTCTTCCACTGAGAATCGAACCCGAGGGCTCATGTATCGAAAGAACGCGCGTTAGCCACTACATCACCATTAAGGGTAAGATAAGTTTCATTACTTCATATACAATAAATTTCATTACTTCAAATACAATAAATTTCGTACTTTAAATACAATAAATTTCATTATTACAAATTCAATAAATTTCATTACTTCAAATACAAAAAAATTCATACTTCAAATACAATAAATTTCATTACTTCAAATACAATCAATTTCATTACTTCAAATACAATAATTTCATTACTTCAAATACAATAAACTTCATTAATTCAAATACAATAAATTTCTTGACTTCAAATACAATAAAATTCATTACTTCAAATACAATAAAATTCATTACTTCAAATGCAGTAAATTTCATTACTTCAAGTACAATAAGCTTCATTACTTCAAATACAATAAATTTCATTACTTCAAATACAATACAATTCATTACTTCTTCGACCTCAACAGAGTTAAGTTCATCTAGCCCACCGAATGATCCTCTCAAAATTCCAAATAACTTTCTAAAAGCCCGATCAAATTTTTAGGTAAATGAAATTCTTTCGGGAGAAATTAAATAGAGATAAATTATTTGGGATCTGCTTTGGTAGCTCCAATTTGGATGCCCCTAGGCAGGCGGGCACCCAGAATCTTTAGTTGGGAGGGGTCCAGCACCACAAGCTACTCCGTCTATATAGTACTGCACAGGTATTATTCTGTACCCGAAAAAACGATAAGTAATTGTTAAATACTTCCACCCATATTTTCAGAAAAAAATATAATAGAAATAGATTTGTTTTTGTAAGAGAAAGAGTACAGGTGAAGTGTAAGATCAAATTTTCATGCTACAACAATAATTTCCCTGTTCAGAAAGTGTAGAAATGTATGTATACTTAAGAAATTGTGGGAGGGCTGGAAGATTCTCTCCCCGTGAGCGCGCCTCTGCCTCTAGGCATTTAATGGCGAATGTATGGGAAGTATACTACGTTTACCTTTTGTAATCCAGTGTAAACTCACCTTAAATTTATGAAAGAACAAGCGTATACGGCCTTAGGTATAAGCTATGTTTTTGATACAAGAGTCAAGTGAATACCTACATATATTGGATTGGCAACTAAGTTCCCGTCGGTTTTTAAATTGGAAATATCTGTATGACATTAAATACTTTTGGCACGAAGTTGTACATCATTCGAAAGAGAATATATTGTTCTACCTAAATATATGTTTCGTTGTTACTAAGATACACTTTCTTGTTATTTACATATCATTAACATGGAATGTCAAGTTGAGAAGAATGAGCATTTACGACACCTCCTTCTTTTTGCCTTTAATCAATGTTCTAAAACTGCAGAAGCTGCTCGCAATATTTGTGCTGTGTATGAAGTTGGTGCTATAGCTGAAAGAACCGCCCGTGATTGGTATGCAAAGCTCAAAAAAGGAAATTTTGACCTCAAAGATGCACCTCGTTCTGGCCGTCCAGTTGAGTTCGATGAAGAGCGATTGAACCACCTTTTGCATGAAAATCCGCGTTAAACAAGAAGATAACTGGCAGAGACAATGGATTGCTCCCACACTACTGTAGAGAAGCATCTTCGCTCGATAAGCAATGTTCAGAAGTGTGGAGCTTGGGTGCCTCACACCAAAAACGGCGGGAACTTAGTTGCCAACCCAATACTTTTAGCATTACATCAATCATTGGATACCCCTATACTAACGAGGATATCCAACCAATGTTTCATTAAAAACATTCCTGTTCCTCCATACCATTGGAAGGAGGCAAAGCGTAACCTTCTAAACCCAGACTGACTCATTTGGGGAAAGATGATATGAAGTGGCTTTAAAGGTTAATTCACACATAGTATGCTGTGCCATACTCCATCTGTGCCAAGGCTGCGACCATTTACACATACCATGCTGTACCGGTACTGCTTTCTACACTATTTCCGTTGGTTCTCGTCAACTTCGTGAGCTCCGAAGAAAGCCGAAGGATTGCGAACGACGAGCCACGACCGGGCTGCTTTCTCTTCAAGGCAGCATGTCGGAGCACGGCACGTCATGTGTGAACTTAAAAAGACAATCCAATAAATTTTCAATGTCAGTCATTGAAAAAAAAACTTTATGGACCGCGACAAGGCAGGGGAACGACACACTATGTGTGAGCTAATCTTAAAAGAATGAAAACCAACATGAAAATTTAATGCTGCAAAATATGTCGTGTTACTGTTATTTACCTTTAATTAAAGCTAGTACACGCGTGTAAGGCTATATGTTTAACCTTATGAACAACATGCTTCACAGTCAGGAGCAAGTCTACTACCATTAGAAGAAAACAAACCAAAAATAGATCTAATTTTCTTGTTAACAGCGTACTTTTACATTCACAGTACACTCATGTCCAAAATTATTGTCACATATCTATAACTGTGTTTTTGTAAGAATATAATTTGATAATGATTTTGCAGGGTACTTTTAATACTGATACTATATATAATAGGGAAGTGTACATTTATGGTAAATTTCATAGGAAAAGAATTATTAATACGAAATTTAGAATGAGTAAAAGAAAATATTCCTAAATGGACAAGAAAGATTTTTTCGTTATATTGTTCTTATTTACTGCTCTTTTGACATGAAATTTGCCATGCATAAATGTCTTTGCAGATTATACACATATTAACATTATAAGAAATACCGGGCGTATTCGTTATCAAATTATATTCCTACAACAAACATATTTATAGACATGCAACAATGATTTTGGACATGAGTGTACATAAACAAGTAAACAATTTGTCCTCGCAGAATAAATACTCAATTTGTTTTAATTTGTGGGCATAATAAAAGATGTAATGAGTCTAGTAGCTACAGTATCAGTTTGAAATGAAATGAAATGATTTTTTTTTTTTTTTTAGTTTTACGTTCCACAGTTATGCCGGGTAGGCTAAAGGAGACGGTTATAATGAGAAATGAATGAAATGGTGGAATAAAGAAAGTGGGAGAAAACGGGAGAACCCCCAGAAAACCCACACACACGATGTTTGTCCACCACAGGGTTCACTTGGCAGGAGCAGCGTTTGAACCCGCGACCCCATGCACCAAAGGTGGATAATAAACTGTTATTTATTGACCATATACGAATTTTGCTTCGTTATATGAAGAGCATAGCGCGCTGTTTGCTGAAGCAAACGAAGAGGACCCAGAGAAACGGGTTAACAGTAGTGTCCCTTTGATGTTACCTAAGAACTTGTAATTTAAGAAGTAGCAATTTAAACTCATTCAATATTGCCATTCTTCAACGGTTGTGAGTGAAATATAGTCGTATGACCTGTGTATATTGTAAGGATCCCCCACATCACAACATGAGCACATGTTTATGAATGACACGTGCTAACGTTTACAAACAAACAGACGGTACGCTGAACAGGAAGACACGAAGATACACGATGGGTACCGAAAGAGGACGAGCCACCTGAAGACGGCCTATAAAAGAGGAACCACAGAAGAAGGAGACATTAGTTGACCACTGATCGCCTACCCACAACAGCTCTGGAGGTCGCTTTGGACTAAGGGGCTATACCTATTCCAAAATCCCTGGAGGCTGCTTTGAAGCAAAGGAGGTTCCTCAACACAAACCGTACCTCACGAGGCTGCCATGAGCCGAGGAGGTTTAATAGGATCATAACCTGAAGTCGCTACAAATCACCCCGGTGGCTGCCATGAGCAAAGGGGGTTCCCCCCATTACTCCGTTCACCCTTGGTCATAAGGGAGATTCTGATATATTGACTTTGTAAAAAAAACAAAGACTATTTTTGTATTTTTATAAATAAATCGGTGAAGGGCTAGATTCCTGGTCCATTGTTGATTCTACCTACACAAAACATTACAATATGATCTTCAATTGCAGTTGATAAAAGACGATGACTACCTTCGCATTATTTGTTTATTATTTCATTGATATCAATGGAGAATATTTTTTAAATATTTTTTAAATAACTTGCAATTATAAACAAGTGATTCTACTGATTTATCCTTCAAATGTAGTTAAATTTGTTTTGACTTTTGAAATTGAATTTGCTTCACACAGGTACACTCATGTCCAAAATTATTGCCGCATGTCTATAAATATGTTGTAGTAATATAATTTGATAACGAATTCGCCCGGTATTTCTTATAATGTTAGTATATGTATAATTGGCAAAGACATGTATGTGACAAATTTCATGTCAAAAGAGCAGTAAATAACAATAACACGAAAATAAAACTTTCTTGTCCATTCAGTTTTACATTTTGTTTTACTCATTCTAATTTTCGTATTTATAATTCTTTCCCTATGAAATTTACAACTATACATTTCCCGATTATATACGTAGTATCAGTATTAAAAGTGCCCTGCAAAATCATCATCAAATTATATTCTTACCAGAAGACAGTTATAGATAAGCGACAATCATTTTGGACATGAGTGTACATCAATTTTAAACTACAAACCATTGTAACATTGCCCCGAACTTCTCTACCGTTCGGACTTGGTTCCGGTTGATATCGTTTTCTTTTTTCGGCATAATCCAACTTTAAAAGACACAATTTTAAAACTATAAAAGGCAAACTAACTGTTGTGACAAGAATACTTTGAAACAGATCCATTTTCAAGACTTCCAGGCGAGCTACGATGCGTGAAAGAATCTGAAGGAATTTTGAAGTTGTAAGTAACGATATCTTGAATTGATTTTATACAATCAGTCTCTTTACTTACTGGACGCACTTTGTCTGCGACAAAGTCTCCGATACATTTCAGTTATTAATAAATTAAAACCTAGTGAAGATAAAAAATAAACTGATATCTGAGAAGTGATGGATAGGTAAGCTCAAAATTTTCCTTTCATTCCAGAACAAAACTAAGTCCATAGACGACACTACGGAAGCTCAAGTTGTATGTAGGTTTTTGGAAACAAAATCGGTGACTCAAACACAGAGAAACTTAAAAAACATGTTTGTAAAGAAGATCCTATTTCGGGAAATAATATTCCTCACTGGAAGAAAAGTTCATAGAAACGGAGGGCGTCTTAGATCAAAAGTGTTCGAAGCGCCCAAGAACAAACAAATGATTTGTTGAACATGTCATTTCACAATCTTTTGTATGGAGCCAGACCCCCCCCCCCCTAAATTTTGGTTGGCCCCCTAAAATTTTCACGGTAGGTTGGCAAATGGACTATAATATGGTGATGAACTATAATATGGTTGGATCGCCCCCCCTAACTTCATCCGGCCCCCCTACATTTTGGGGCTGGCTACAGGCCTGTATGGAGCCGTAGAAGATGAGTGCCAACAGCAGTAAGGGATATGAATATGTCTTTTCGACAGTTCACAAGATTCTATGAAGAAAAACTACAGCACTATTCATATAAGGCACAGTGAATACAAACCATTCAACCAAATGAGAAGGTTAAAGCCATTTCATAAATGCACCGTGATCTCTGACGAAGCTTGTTTCCATAACTCAGGTATAGTAAAAAGCGCATTCGGAGACCCGACAACTCCCATGCCCATTGTGAAGTGGGAAGAAGCTCTCTGAAAGTCAAAATGTGTCGTGTGCTGTGATAAAGGATCGCGTTATTGATGATCCTTTGTTCTTCGCCGAAAACACATTCACAGCAGTTAGTTACTTAGGTATGTTGAAAAGTTTTATATTCTCACAAATCGCAGAGCTCCAGCCCGACGTTATTCTCCAACAGGTAGAAACACCACCTCACATGGGTACCATTGCTCGTTGCACTTTAAATGAACGTTTTCTGGGAAGATAGACACATGCAGTGGTCCGAATTTGTGACCCGCAAGGTCATAAAACATAATTTCATTGGATACCTTTTTGCAGTTGTTACGGACGAGCTTACAAAGAATATCCAAGAGTTAGCATCTTGGAATATGCTATTTGCGAATGACATCGTGGTGGTAAGTGGAACCAAGGCAGCACTTCAAGAGGAATAAGTACCTTGAGAGGAGTATTGGAGTACAAAGGATTTAGAATTAGTAAAACCAAGACAGAATATATATTACAATGCGTATTCAGCAATGGAGGACGAAGAGGTGGTAATGACAAAGAAATGCGAGTACTTCGGATTAATAGGAACTGCTAAGCAAAAACTCAGAAATAGAATATGTCAACAGCAGAATTAGCAGCGAGTGGACAAACTGGAAAACAGCGGCAGAAGTACCGTAGAGTACCAATATGCCTCAAAGGAAAAGTTTCACAAAACAGTAGTGAGAACTGGCATATTATACGGAGCGGAATGCTGGCCGATGAAGACAGAGGAAGAGAAGCTGCGGAGATGAAGCTGCTGTGATGGATGCGTGAGGTGACCTGGGAAAACAAAATAAAAAATGAAGTAATCCGAGGAACAGGAAAGTTGAGACCAATAGTAGGAAATTTCAAGAAAGTAGTCTGTAAGACCTTCGGAATGCATGTTTGAACATGTAAGACCTTTGGAATGCATGTTTGGACATGTAAGATCTTCGGAATGCATGTTTGGACATGTAAGACCTTCGGAATGCATGTTTGGACATGTAAGACCTTCGGAATGCATGTTTGGACATGTAAGACCTTCGGAATGCATGTTAGGACATGTAAGACCTTCGGAATGCATGTTTGGACATGTAACACCTTCGGGATGCATGTTTGGACATGTAAGACCTTCGGAATGCATGTTTGGACATGTAAGACCTTTGGAATGCATGTTTGGACATGTAAGACCTTCGGAATGCATGTTTGGACATGTAAGACCTTCGGAATGCATGTTTGGACATGTAAGACCTTTGGAATTCATGTTTGGACATGTAAGACCTTCGGAATGGATAGTTCACTGAACGCATGCTATAAAACTGAATGGGAAACATGCGCAAGGCTAACCAAGGAAGTGGCGAGATGCACAGTGTTAAGAAAAATGAAATCTTTGAGTTTTACGTCCCACGGTTATGCCGGTTAGGCTAAAGGAGACGGTGATGATGAGCAATGAATGAAATGGTGGAATGAAGAAAGTGGGAGGAAACGGGAGAACCCCGAGAAAACCCACGCACACGGTGTTTGTCCACCACAAAGTTCACTTGGCGGGGGCTGGGAACAGTGTTAAGAACGATATAGTACTGTGTGGCGTCACGGTAGAGATGACACAAGGTAGAAACAGTGTAAAACAGCAGTACCAAAAGCCAGGCCTCAGTTAACAAGGAAAAAGATTTAGCAGACGACTTTTCTCCTCTTGGGATGTGTGAAAGAAATTATTTATAAAACAAAACTGAAAGCCAGAATAACTAATGCGATAACCACTCTGGATGTCTAGATTAGGGATGACCAATTCCAGAATAGGAAAAATTACGGAATTCGCAAAAATTTCGATGTCGGAGAAATTCCGAATTCGGAAAAATTCTAGAATTTAAAAAATTCCGAAGTTGGAAAAATCCGGAATGTTTCCGAACTGAGGAATTGTTCTGAATTCCGGATTTTTTAAATTACGGATTTTTCGGAATTTCCTAAATTCCGGATTTTTCCGAAATCCAGAAATTGAAATTTTTAATTCTGGAAAATAAATTTTCCGAAATCCGGATTCTGGAAAAAATTTTGTCATCCTTAGCCTAAATGCTGAACCGCACGTGGGAAGAAGTCGATTATCATCTAGATGTTCTTTGTGGGGCGAAACGAGAACATTTATAGAAGTGTCCTACTACAAGACACAAAACTGTCTAAGTTGATCTTTCTATCACTCGTACAAGTTTATTTGTATCTTCATTTATTTCCAATTTATTAATAATTGAAGTGTGTCAGAGACTTTAGTGTACAACCTGGATTATCCCTTAGTATGTTTACTAATACACCTACCACACCACAGTGTTCTCATGCCTACTGTAGAGGACTGCTAAACTATACCAGCCGACTGTGTGTTTCGCATGTTATGCGTTTAACTAAGTTTCCGTTAAAACAAAACTACTTTCACTCTCTGGGGATGAGTTAACTATAGTTTATCCAGAGTGCCATAGAAAAAATATTCCAGGAAATATGCAGGTATTAATATTCAATATGGAAAAACTATTTGCTCATATTGCACTGCAATTAGTCAGTGCTAATCTCATATCAACGCTTTGTCAACTGCACTCTCCTCTGTCCTTCATTGATTGTTTATCGCCTGCTAATTGCTCCACGTAATTACAAAGCTTTCTATCAAAATATTATCACAGTCATGAAGCTACATAACCACTGGAATTTAAAGTGGTTTTGATTAAAGGAACACATGCATACCTTGCATAACTTGGATTTCAAAGCACGAGTTTTACTCTAACAGGGTTCCCAATATTACACATGCTTACGGAGATTAGTATAGCATTAATTTTTGAAAAATTAAATGTAACCATTCATTTTTTTGATTAATTTTTTTTAACAATAAATTCTATAATTTTTATTGATAAACACTTGGTTTTACATACAGTAATCAAGTTTACAAGCTATTTTTATACAGGTTGATTTTAACAAATTACATGACTAATGAGATTTACAAAATTTCAATTCTATTATTTAACTCAAAATTAGATAATTCTAAACATGTATAATAATATAAAACATTCTATTTTTTCGTTTAAGTATTTTAAGGTATTTTATTTTAAAGTAAGAATGTAAAGTATATGTATTTTAAAGTAAGAAAATCTCCTCCAGTGCTTTACCGGGAGGTATGGTTCCTAGTATTACCATTCATTTTTATATTTAAAAAAATAAGATAATAAAAGCAATAAACAGTACCTGGCATGTATAAATGGAAATACTGTAAAAATGGAATTAAGTATTCGTCTTAATATGTGGATATTAACTACAATACGGCCACGGCCATAGCTAAGTTGTAAAGCAATTGCTTACGATGGGAAGGGTTGCTAGTTCAATTACAGGACGTGTGAGTTTGTGGTGAACAATTTCGTGTCCGTGGGTTTTCTTGTTTCCTCTAATATTTATACACCCACCAATTATTTCAAAACCATTATTTTCATTAAGAATCTGTCTCCTTTTTAGCTTGCAGGGCATAAACTTGAGGCGAGAAAAAAAAAGAAATTTAAATACATTCTTTTTATTTTCGCTATTAAATGAACTGTTCTCAGTTTTTCTAAAGACTGTCTAGAAGCTGCGCCATCTTTAGTTTTGCTCCATTGAATTTGTAAAGAAGCGTTTTCCCCTTTTTTGAAAAAAACTGGGATTTTAATAGGTTTCCTTGGTTTGTTTATTCATGTTTCTCCACAGCTCCGTTAGAGAACTTCTTTGTGGAGTTATTAGAATATTTGATATCAAAAATGGGAGCCGCGGTGGCTCAGTGGTAGAAGTGTTCACCTCTGGTGCACGGGGTTCTTGGTTCGATCCCAGCTCGCGCCAAGTGAGCTTTGTGGTACACAAACACCGTGTGTGTGGGTCTTTCTCGGGGTTCTCCCGTTTGCTCCCACTTTCTGCGTTCTACCGTTTCATTCATTTTCTCATTATCGCCGTTTTCTTTAGCCTAGCCGGCATAACTGTGAGACGTAAAACTTAAAGATTTCATTTCATTTCATTTTTTATGACAAAATGTGTTAGAAACAAGGTTTTGAAACACTTTGCTAGCAATAAATGTTCTAAAGATGTAATAGATTTTGTACAACAAAAATTATCACTTAGAATATATGCCTAATTAAAAACTGCGCTTACTAACATGTTTTAGAAGCTAAGGACATATTGTACATGGGTGTATATGTTGAGAACGTATAGGAGATAGGCAAGGGCGCCGATCCTGGAGGGCCGTGGGGGCCCGGGCCCCCAGAGCTCATCTGGGCCCCCTATTATATTTATGAATATACAATATTTGGCATAATCTGAATGCAATTTGTCTTAAAATCCTCAATATAATACCTTCTACACCTGAATGCCCCCCCCCCCCAAATTTACAGAGAAATCGGCGCCCTTGGAGATAGGTATATATATATACTTATAAATGTAATGAATCACCTGGAAATGAAATATTTAAGTTTAACTTCCCACGCGTATGCCCTTTATGCTAAGGAAGAAATGATTAAGGCAAGTGAATGATGATAGATGAATTAATGGAATGAAAATTAGAGTGAAACGGGAGTAGCCCGAGAAACCCCACGGACCTGATGATGTGCACCTTAAATTTACTTGGTCGAGGATCGAACGAGGGACCACATGCATCAGGGGTAAGCGCTCTACCACTGAGCCACCGTGTCCCCCCCCCCCCACCTGAATCACGTGGAGTTGGTAACACGTCATATATCTGGATTGACAACGGTCAGACTGCAGTTTCTGTTCCTCTCTTCTTCGTCGTCCAACATTCCGCTCCGTATAATATGCCAGTTTTCACTACTATTTCGTAAGCATTTTCTCTAAAGCATATTGTTACCTTACTTTATTCCTTCCGCATCTCCCCCTATCCATTCACGGCTAACTCTTCTGTTAACATATTCTATTCCTCAGTTTTTCCATAGCAAATCCCATTGATCTGAAGTACTTGAATTTCTTCGTCATTACCACTTCTTCTTCCTCCAATCGTATTCTTGAATTTTCGATTACATATTTGCTGAATTCTTGTCGATGTGGAATTTTTGTCCTCCCAACTGTTTCTTGAGGAGACTAAAATGACGGAAGTCGCAAGACGACAGATCGGGGTTGTGTGGGGGATGGTCTAGGATCTCCCAACCAACTTTGGGATAGTTGTCCTCTTTACTGATAATAATATTAAAATGTTTCATGTGATAATAAATTTATCACAAACTTTGTTTCATCTAAAAATAAGTACGTAATTATTTTAAGAAAAATGTTAAAATAATTGATAGATTTGCATATAATTTGAAAATATTTAATAAACTACGTCAATTACAACTACACGTACACTCATATCCAAAATGATTGTCGCATATCTATAACTATCTTCTTGTAAGAATATAATTTGATAATGATTTTGTCTGGAACTTTTAATACTGATACTATGTATATAATCGAGAAATGTATATTTGTGGTAAATTTCATAGGAAAAGAATTATAAATACGAAAATTAGAATGAGTGAAACAAAATGTTGCTAAATGGACAAGAAAGTTTTATTTTCGTTTTATTGTTCTTATTTACTGCTCTTTTGACATGAAATTTGTCACATATATGTCTTTGCCGATTATACACATACTAACATTATAAGAAATACCCGGTAAATTCGTTATCAAATTTTATTCCTACAAAAACATATTTATAGACATGCGACAATAATTTTGGACATGAGTGTACATGGTTTCCATCTTAGAGCCGTGTATAATGGCGCCAATTTACATCCATGACTCCATCAATATGTCTTCTCAATTCTAACCTATACACAGTTGCATAGAATGGATACCAAAGATATGCTGGGATTAGTGAAACCACAGAATGAATTCGAATCTTAAGCCTTCTATGGTATCCATATAATATTTGTTGTAGACGTATGACAAAACACTCACCCTTTCACAAGTCTAATTAAGTAAATACTAGTGACCGTGATGTAGAGGTCTGTACTAGGGATGGCCACAAAGATCCGGTTCCGGCGGAACCGGTTCCACGAGGAACCGGCTCTCGGAGATCCGGTTTTCAGAACCGGTTCCAGATCTGGATCTGAAAACCCGGTTTTAGAACCGGTTCCAGACCTGGATCCGAAAAACCGGTTCCGGAACCGGATCTTCTAGAACCGGATCCGTTCAGACCCGAAAACCGGTTCCATCAGGAACCGGTTCTGGCCATCCCTAGTCTGTACGGGCTCGGGTCTACAAAGCACATATCACTTCGGGCCCGGGCCCCGCAACCATATTTCTCGGGGCTTTTCGGGCAGAACTTTGTAAATATACTGTACAACAATGTTTATTGGACGGTTCTTTCTGGAGAACTTTTAAAGCACAACTACATAATTAACCCCTATTTGCTGTAAATGAAAATACATTTTTGAGTTAATTATTAAGTTTCTGTTAAGATTCAGGCTCATTTCGGGCTCATTTGATTATCACACAAGCTCGGGCCAGGCTCTGGCCTAAATGCTAAAGCATATTTCGGACTCGGGTCGGGCCTCACATTATAAATTCACGGGCCGTGCAGACCTCTACCGTGATGCCATGGGTTATTGCATAAAATATGTTAAAAACATAATGACCTCCAGCAAGGTACAGCAATGCGAATGATGATCAACTTAAGAAAATACAGAAGAGTTAGTTTCCAAGTTCAGCAGTGATCCACACCCGCGCTAGAAACCATGAAATAAAAATCCAATTGCGCACGCTTCTGGTGCACGCGGTGCTAGGTTCGGTTCCCGGTGGTAGAATACTGCAATTTCAACGGAGTAGCGTAGTTCATATTCTAATTTGATTGTTCGTCCACGTCTTATGTAACCTCGCTGCTGAAAGGGACGCTATATTTAAATCCCCCCAACCAAATATTCGACTACTCAGAGAAACGCAACACAAGGTGTCCAGTATTTATTTTTGCCTCATGCTTTTTACCGGTGTATAGGACGCGAAAACGCTAAACAATGGGCAGCATAGTCATAGAACTTAAACCAATTATATTTTTAGGGTGGATTGGTTAGTAAGTTACTCACTAGCGAAAGATCTACAAATCGCTAAGATATTCCAATATTTTCAGAAACAAGAATACTTTTGAGACTTGTTATACAATTGGAGACTTGTTATTATTCAGTTCAAAATCTCTTGTCGTCGCGAATTCTGCCGAGGAATTTGAAGCTTAAAATATATAAAACGATAATTATGCCTGTTGTTTTATATGGTTGTGAAACATGGTCGCTTACTCTGAGAGAAGAACATAGACTGAAAGTTTTTGAGAACAAAATCCTGAGACGAATATTCGGACCCAAGAGGAACGGGAATGGGGAATGGCGGAAACTTCATAAAGAGGAACTACATAATTTATATGGTTTACCAAACATTGTTAGGGTTATCTAGTCTAGGAGGCTTAGGTGGGCAGGTCATGTAGCTAGGATGGAAGAAAGTAGAAACGCTTTCAAAGTCTTGACTGGAAGACCAATCGGAAAACGACCATTAGGAAGACCTAGATGGGAGGACAATATTAAGATGGATCTCGCAGAGATAGGAATACAAAGTAGAAACTGAATCCAATTGGCTAAGAATAGAAGTCAGTGGAGAGCTTTTGTGAACGCGGCATTGAACCTCCGGGTTCCATAAGCCATAGAGTTAATTAGTTAGTTAGTTAGCTATACAATTGGACAGCTTCGCTAAGTGATTTCGTAAAACACACTCAGATTATAATGATTATAAATGACAGTATGTACTATCTAATGTTGAAAGAGTTATTCAAAACGTTTATGTTGTTTTAGAGATTATCTTAAATAAATAGACACATAACTTCTCAAAAATTCTTTAATATAATGTGAGATACCATCACACTTTTTTTAAATTTAAGAAAAAAATAATGCAAAAAAGAGAACTGAGTAAAACTATTAATGAAAAATGAAAGACGGTTAATTAATTTGAGCGACTGAAAACTTATTTTGACTGTCTATGTTGCTTAACATAGAAAGTTATTAGTAAAAGAGAGAGAGAAATACATTAATTTCTGAATATCTAATTGGACTTTTTATTTCAGAAACTTGACGTAGAGGTTGCATAAATGTCATTCAAGTACTTTAATTTAGCGACCTCTGTAAATGAATTTTGAGACCTTTGAGCAACTTTTTTGATATCTCTTCTACGGTTAATAAAAAACGTCAGTAGAGGACATGGGAAATTTTAAATTTATCAGTTTCTGGGTTAAACTGTCAACTAATCCTATATTTTTTTATATATATTTATCAGGAAGAAGTTAGACCTAAATGCGGCAGCCTGTGTGTTGGCTTATATTTCTAGTCGCATTGCAGACTGTTGCGTCATACAGATTATGTTAGTGTATCTTAAAAGGTTATAATATTAGTTCATCCATTCGTCGGTTAGTGCACACGAGAACTTTTGAACGAAAGCAAACTATTGGTTTATGTTTCTTTTTTCTTTTTCTTCCTTTTCCTTTGCAAAATAATTCTAGAGCAAGGGCGCCGATTCTGGGGGTCTGCCTCCCCTCCAAAGCTCACATGGGCCCCCTATTGTATTTATGAATATACAATATTTGGCATAATTTGAATGCAATTTGTCTTAAAATCCTCATATATATATACCTTCTGCATCTGAATGCCCCCCCCCCCCGCAAATTTACAGAGAAATCGGCGCCCTTGGTCTAGAGTGATTATTTCTTCCGAATTAGTTAAGCTAGACTTTTAACTGTTACTATCAGATGGTACGGTGTTCAGTGGTAGAGCGTTTAACTATGTTACATGGGGTCCCTGGTTCAATTGTTGACCCAGTAAGTTTCTGGTGCACAACATTGTATCCGCAGGTTTTTTCATGGACCACTCGGAGCATTCCTACATTCTCATTCCACCAGTTATTCCATTATCATTCACTTACCGTAATCATCCATCTCCCTTAGCCTAAAGGATATGATCGTAGGACGTGAAACTGAGAGATTTCTTTTCATTTTAACAATCACCTCCCGTTCTCCAAACATAGAAATACAGGATCTATCCTGAAAGTAAAAATATTAAGGATTAAGGATTTAGATTTCTGGGCTTTCGGCATCCAAGGCCATTTAGCCCGTCACGTTTTGAGGGATGTCGTCCCTCGGAGAGTACACAATCCGGGGAAAAGGAAGGAAGAAAGGATTGGGGAAGGAAGGAAGCGGCCTGGGACCTGTAAGTTAGGTACCACCCCGGCATTTGCCTGGTGTGAATGAGGAAAACCCAGGAAAACCTCATTCAAGGTGGCTGGCCTGAAAAAGCTTTTACGCTTTTTTCGACCGAGTGACCCCACTGGGAATCGAACCCGGGACTGCTCGCACAAAAAGGCGAGAGCGTTAGCGACTACGCTACGCGGGGCCACGTAAGACATTAAGTTGAAAACATATTTAACTTGACAAAATCTTTCAACACATGTAGTATTCTCTAAAATATGAACCTTGAGCAACGAAACACGAAGCCCAGAGAATTCTCCACTCTTTGTATGTGTTTCGGAACTCTTTTTCTGGAATCTCGATGAGCGGGCCGATAATGGCCCTTTGTACGTCTTCCACTGTGTCGTATCGGTGCTCTTTCAGGGTGCTTTTCGTCCTCGGAAACACGAAGAAGTCACATGGAGAGAGGTTGAGGCTGTGTGGTGCTTTGGAAAGCATGGTTATGCCTTTTCCGGTCAAAAACTCTTTGATAGCTAACAAATGTTCAGTAGTTGCAAATGTTCAGTTACAATTTCATGAACTTACTCTTTCGGAATCCATAACACTTCGGTAATCATACGGAAACCTAAACGTCGATCAGTGTTTAATAAAAATACATACACAGTTGACATTAACGTCCGTAACTGTCGTCGACGGCCGGCCGGACCGCTCATCGCCGTGGATGTCTTTTCGGGCGTCTGTAAAAGCTTTGTGCCATTTGAAAACTCTGGATCTCTAGAATGCATCATTGCCGCCTGCTGTTTTGATTACGGATTGGCAAAACCGTTTTTTATAAAAGCCGGAAACCGGTTTCTAGAAAACCAAAAACCGAAAAACCGACATTTCGGTTTTCTCCAAAAAAAACGGTTCGGTTTTTCATAGAAGCCGGTTTCCGTTTTCTTCAGAACCGGTTCGGTTTTTCACCGAAATCGGTTTCGGTTTTCTTCAAAAACCGGTTCGGGTTTTTCACCGGTACCGGTTTCGGTGAAAACTCTTGGAAAACCTATAAAACTCTGTGGAAACGGATTCGGTTTCCGGAGAACAACGAAACACTATTCTGGTCAGAAATAGAGCAAATTTTGGGGAAAAAACCGGAACCGGTTTTGAAGAAAACCGAAACCGAATCCGGTGAAAAACCGAACCGGTTTTGGAGAAAACCGATAAACGGTTTCGGTGAAAACCGAACCAGTTTCGAAGAAAACCGAAACCGGTTTTTGTGCCCACCACTAGTTTGGAACATGTCGAACGTCTCAGTAAGGGACTTATTCAGCTTACTGCAAACCTTCACCGCGTAGCTCGTTCAACGTTCACTCCATTGTTCCCATTAATGCAACAATAAACCAGGGGCAAACTCTCGAGTCTGTTCACTAGCTTCGACTGTTCAAAGCCAACAGATATAAATCGTGTTGTTAAGTTGGAAGTTTCTTCACCTTTCCTCGCCGTCAGTTTTCCGATCAACACGTGCGCACAACAACAAGTCTTGTTTCCATATTTTGAGGACAAACCTTGTATGTATAAAGATTATACTTTTTTAAGGTTTGAAAAATACTTTTTTTTCAGGTTAACATTTTTTTTTTGTTAAACCTCAAAAATATTGTTCAGATTAAAACCTCACCTGCTTGAAGTCTGAGAGAGTATATAAACCCTACGTTATTTTAATTATTTGGCTTATGTCAAACAGATGTTCTTCCCAGAAGTTAAAGAATATTATTTTTTAAACATTAAAAAAATCATGTACTTGGGAACAGGTATACAGGGTATCCGAGGAGGAAGGGGCAATATTTTGGGAAATATGTATGATTCTAAGCAAAAAAGGTTCATATAAACATTGGTTCTAATTTCAACGGTTTGAAAGCTACAAGTTATGAACCATTTTTTACATTATGTTGGATATTGTTCACCCGGTAATTATTCTATAGAGGTGAGCCATAGCGGATTTGAAAGGTGAAGGAATGCCTTTTACAACAGTATGCAACATGGGTCAGTGGTGTCTTGGGAAAAGGTGGATATTGAGGGAAAGTTAAGATTATGTCAGGGAATTGGATGGCAACACTGATTCCCAAATTAACCTCAATAACTTCCCGTTCAAAGACAAGACTGTCTCATGTTGCATACTGTTGGAAAGGTCATTCCAACACCTTTCAAATCCGCTATGTCTTACCTCTGTAGAATGAATACAGGGTGAGCATTAAGCAACATGAAGTCAAAAATGGTTCACAACCTGTAGATCTCAAACCGTTGAGATTAGGACCCATGTTCATATGAACCTTTTTGCTTAGAACCATCCACACTACCATTTTCCGAAGTATTGCCCCTTCCTCCTAGGACACCCTGTATAAAGCCTAGAATTAATGCTATTTGACATCAGTTTAACCTCAAGTATAAGTTGGTGGTGCGGTTGCTCAGTGGTAGAGTGTTCATCTCCGGTGCTTGGGGTCCCTGGTTCGATCTCAGCTAGCGCCGTGTGGAATTTGTGGTGGACAAACACCATGCTCGTGGGTTTTCTTGGGGTTCTCCCGTTTCTTCCCACTTTCTTCATTCCACCATTTCATTCATTTCTCATCATCACCGTCTCCTTTAGCCTAACCGGCATAATCGTGGGACGTAAAACTTAAAGATTTCATTTCTTCAAGTTTTTTTTTGGGGGGGGGTTAACTTCGAAAACAATTGTTGAGAATGAACTTCACATGGTTGGAGAATGAGAAAGTGAATACTGGCAGCTTTAACAACCAGCATAGATTTATTCATAAATCTAATTTGGCCTGATCTCCTTCAGTACATTTACCAGAGTCTGTTTACACTGTTTACCACTCGCTAGGTAAAAACACAGTTGACCCATAACTTTGTTCACATGGCTCCGTGCCTGTGTATTGTTATAAATATACAATTACTTCGAACTACTGTCATCCATCAGCTAGTCATTGATGCTGTGCAAAATTGATTACAGGTACAACTGAAAAAATATATTTTCTTTTTCGACGAAATCAAAAAACTTGTGAAACGTTGGGAAAAGTGTGTTGGAGTGCAGGGAGATTATGTACAAAAATAATGTATGTATGTTTCATTTTTCTATCATTAGAATAAATGTACCTTTTCTCGAAAGTCCCTAGATATCTATCTATCTATCTATCTATCTATTTTTAGCTGCTAGGGGTCTAAAAAGGACGAAACAATAGATATATTCTAAATTTTCTAACTTTGATTTATTTGCTCCTCTCTATACAATATTGACTAAATCTTGATCTGAAGAAATGCGTGAAGCAATAAAACTATGGATATGCTATTGCCATCAACACGTTCTGTTCTAATGTAGTTTTCGAAATGTCATGATATTTTTCCTAAAATATCACTATTTTTGCAGAAACAACTTTTGATGTCACCGTTTTACAAAGAAATAAGTATAAAAAGCTTTATCGACCCTATTATTTATTCACAAATAAATATTTTGTTGTTTTTTAAGAAACAAAATGTATTTTGTTCATTACATACCACCAAGGCATCTTTCTGTGAGGCGAAAAAGTCGAAGGACAAAAAAGTTTATATTTTACAATAAATTTTGTTGAGAGTGGTAAAGGACTGTGAGAAACATCGTTATAGAAAGTTTCGTTAATTAATTTTAATAAATAACATATTTATACATATCTATAATTTTGAGGGGTTTAAACGGGACGAAATGTTTCCAATAATTTGGATCTTTTTTAAATAACAACGATATTTTACATCTTATTGCAATGAATCTGACATAATTCAATCTAAGTAGCATAAGAAACGTTTTCCCGAGATGTGTCAGTAATTAGATAGAAATAACGTTGATCGATATGACGATATTTTTTATGGTCAAGGGGTTTTTTCGGGACGATTTTTGGTTATTTCCAGGTATCCAACTCTCAACAGAATGTGTAAGAAAATGTCGGCAACTGTGAGCGTATTCTTTAAAACGTCTCTTCTCAAGCATTTCTCATTTCATAAACTATTCTGTTTAAACAGTTCACAGAAATTAGGATGGAAAATTGACAAAAACAGTGTCTACCAACATTTCAGATAGAACATCATGTCCATACACAATTGCTTCGGAGAAAGTCGCACCGCCGTTCGCTCATAACAAACGCTATTGAGAAGGGGGAAGTATGTAGAGGAGGAGCCCTCCCCACGTGCGTCACGCAGCAGCTCAATAGTTGATTGACACCTGAAGTTCCTTTATAGCTGTTTTCTTCCGCTGTTATAAAGCAGTAAAGCGAACAAGAAAGACTGGTTACAGATTTCAATAACAATTGTATAGGCTATGCTCTACACAAACATATTTAAAGCTGAGAAAATATGTAGAAACCCTGGACTAAAAGACACACATCATTTGAAATATTATAATAAATAACTACAATACATGTATATAGAATAAGAAATACATGTTACTCAATGATAATTAAATAATCCAATGTAACACCACTCTGCAATATATCCCGTATTTTCAGGAACACCATCAATAAGACCATTATATTAGTTTTATTTATGGTTTAGTGTCTCACTGGTAATTACACTGAAAGGAGAGGTTCCGACTTCATCTGATCGCATGCAGTTTTTTATATGGTTTCTTGCCTTTCACTCCTTACATTGTGTCGTTTATTATTATTATTATTATTATTATTATTATTATTATTATTATTATTATTATTATTATTATTATTAATTATTATTATTATTATTAATATTATTATTATTACATTATTAGAGAGTTAAGTTGATTTTGAGTTTAACGTCCGTTTCAGCAGCTAAGCTGTATGAGAAGTGGACGTACTGATTAACGTGGAATCCGAAACACATGAGCTCCTACTGGGAATCGAACCCAGGTACCCCACGCCAAAAACGCGTACGCTAATCGCTTAGGTATGGAGATACTCATAATAATAATAATAATAATAATAATAATAATAATAATAATAATAATAATAATAATAATAATAATAATAATAATAATAAAGTTTAAATTAAAAGACAAATTCTGACCAAAGCATATATTAACTAATAAATAATAGTATTACAGTTTCGGCAAATTAATTTACCGAAACTGTAACGCTATTATTTATTAGTATATATGTGCTTTGGTCAGAATTTGTCTTTTAATTTATACAGGAAGTTCCAAAGCTAGAATGAGTGGTATTCAAATAATATAGTTAATAACATCAAGAAATTTTGAAAACAATAATTTTGGGAGAAAATAGTTTTTGTGGTGGTAAATTAAAGAAATGAAATTAACACTAAAAGCATTTGCGAGATTAAATGTTCCTATAAACTAAACTACTTCCCTGATATTCGAGAAAACCGCACTCAATGCTTTTATTTTCTTCATTTTACTTTCTCAAAAATAGTTTCTTCTTTTTAATGCATTTTATAAAAACTATGCTTTGTTATAATTTCAGCATCATCTTTACCAAAGGATTTACCAATGAATAAATAAGAAGTTTATCTATGACCTCTTTCTAGTACCGAAGCTATACGTTGCTTGAAAACAGTAATGGTTTTAGATTTTCCCTCAGGGTTGAGAATTTTAATACACTAGGTGTGAAAAGTAATATTGTTGAAATGGTGGGAAATTCACATTTACCATGTCCAGAAGGAATTCAATAGCTCCAAGGGGCTCCCTGTCACTCTCTGAAATAATCACTGCTTGAAAATGAAATCTCTGAGTTTAATGCCACACAATTATGCTCCAAGGCTGAAGGAGATGGTAGCGAATGAAACAAGCAAATGATGGTAAAATCTTGGCGATATAAAAAGAGGGAGGTAATGGAAGGTATTCGAGAAAACCCGTGCACATAATTTTCATCCTCAATGAAACCGGCTTGGAGAGAACCAGGACCGAAGCTGGGGCCACATATCCTAAGAAGTAGGTAGGTGCTCTATCACTGAGCCACCGAGGTTTTCGTATAAGTGAATCCTACCTTAAGATCGAATCAGATATACGTTAATGAGTTCAAATTTTAAGACCGATCAAGAATCGAACTCGGAGCCTCTTACATCACGCTCGCTAACCACCAGAACAGAGCGGTGACTGTAGGGGGTGAAATACAAGGACCTGATCCCTATTAATTGTAACTTCCTGAAGATAGCTCCCCACTCATCACAAATATATATTCCAAATATATACTTTATTCCTTTTAAGACATTTTTAGTACTCAAAGAGCATTCCCTAAAAATCTCGAAATCTAATTTTGTAAAACAAACACAGGGGCGGATCCAGGATGGCGATCGGGGGCGATCGCAACCCCAAGAATAGGATTTTAAAAAAATAAAACCCATTACAAAGTTGTAGCTCTTGATTTTTTTTAAAACTTTGTATTATAATTGTAGAATAAAACCTAAAATAAGTAAGTCTTCAATTGCAGAAGTTAAATGAATCAATACATCTCAATAAATTACTTGCATTGGAATTCTTGCTCAGAAAATGCCCACTTTCGAAAATGTAGGTGGCCGCTTCTCTTCTTTCTTTTCAAGATGCAATATTTTGAGCTATCCGTTCCTTCTCAAAACTGATTTCTGCTTCTTGTTAACAATTGGTAAACAGTAAGCTATAAACCCATTTATCCGCAAGTGTTTGCCAATATTCCTGTTTTAGAAAGTTAATTTTGTCAGTACAGAAAGTCAATAAACGTAATGGTTCTGGCATTTTACATGCAAGTGCAATTGAAAATACAAAGAAGGAAGTAATATAACTACCGTATGAATAGAAATTAAAGTTCATGATTCAAGAAGAATTCGTATTCTTATTATTATTCTTACTCTACTGCTACTACTGTTATTTATATATTATTATTATTATTATTATTATTATTATTATTATTATTATTATTATTATTATTATTATTATTATTTGTAATCCATCAGTATCAACGTTTAAACAAGTCAACATGCATGCAGTGCATGGCAGCCAAGTTCCGCGAAGAAAATGAAAACTGGCCTGCACTGCCGTAAGCATATTATACACGAACAAGAGTTTTGGGTAAAATCGCCGATTTCGAGGCTCTGTAAAACCGATTCTAGTAAGGAGATAAAACATGAAATTTATAATTTAAGGAGATATCCGAGAGATGTGCTCATATACCAAATCTCACATTCCTACCTTCAACCATATTCGAGTATTGGACCCCTAAAATATGCAGTTTTCAGGTTCACTGACTCACTGACTCACTCATCAAATTGATTAGGTACTTCCCAATGAGACAGAGACGTGAAACTTAGCACAAAGGTACCTTATAATGACCTGAGTATAGAAAAAGTCCGAAATCTGATGAATGTGCTATGGGAAATTTTTCATGGGCAAAAAACTGTCCTTAGCTAAGCAAGAAATCGTTTCACTCACTCACTCATCAAATTGATAAGGTACTTCCCAATGAGATAGAGAAGTGAAACTTTGCATAAAGGTATTCTATAATGACTTGAGTATAGAAAAAGTCAGAAATCTAAGGAATGTGCTATGGGAATTTTTTTATGGGCAAGAAACTGTCCTTAGCCAGACAGGAAATCGTTTCATTGACTCACTCAACACTTTGATTAGGTATTTTCCAGTGGGATAGAGACGTGAAACTTTACATAAAGGTACCCTATAATGACTTGAGTATTGTGGTATGGGAATTTTTATAGGCAAAATACTGTCCATAGCCAAGCAAGATATCGTTTCACTGACTCACTCATCAAATTGATTAGGTAGTTCCAACGAGATAGAGATGTGAAATTCTGCATAAAGGTACCCTACAATGACTTGAGTATGGGAAAAGTCTGAAATTTGAGAAATGTGCTATGACAATTTTTTACTGGCAAGAAACTGTCTTTAACCAAGCAAGAAATCGTTTCACTCCTCGCTGTCTACCATGTGCCCCTTTGGAGTATGGGGTCCCGAGTTCGATTCCCGGTAGAAGAGCCTTTGGAATTTTAACTCTCCTCGATGTTTCTGTGTTCGTGTCCCTGTAGTTCTAGATTAATAGAAAAACGAGCTAAGGTCACCGACAAAAATTCGTTATCCGGACATCGGTATATTGTACAAATATATGGGATCCTTATGTTTACTATAGAAATCAATACTTAACATACGTTATCCATATGCTACATACGTACTGGCCCCTTTCCCGCTTAGATGTTACTCAGTGGCGTTACAGGATGTCTGACATCTAACAGTCTTCCGTACATTACGTACGTCAACTATAAGTTACAAACGGCCATCTGTATGTGAGATCATGACTGTCTATATAGTTCTTTCCTTTGTGCGGAAAGTACATTTATTCGGAACACTTATACGGAAACTATGTTTAAAATATACTCTTTCAGTTATACGTTAAGTCCAAAAATTATAGGATTTACATATGTAACCTACGTACGCCACATATCTACCTATGTAACCTATGTACCTACGTACATTTTTTTCTCAGTGTGCGAGTAAAATAAGTGAAAGCTAGTAATAAGTAGTTAAGCAAGTTAATGAGGCACACTCTGAGAATCAGTTAACTTTTAAAAACGTGGGCTAAGACACGTACATACTGCCGTAAATTTCGTGGTTGGAAACCCAGACAAGGGGAGCCAATATTTTTTTCTTTTTTCAGTGAAGATTTTTCCTTTATTGCAGTCATTTGTATTAAATAGATATTGAAATTAATTGATAAGTAAGAGATTGTAGAAGTGAGTATATTTAGAATTAATAAAGTTTCCGAAGAAATGAGAAATTTAATTGTTCGAGTTTACGTAAGACTAGCAACAAAATGTAACCGATTTCGTAAATATATTGGTACCACGAGTTGTATTATGGTTACCACAGTCATTATGTAAAAATGTTCTTGATGCTTCGTGTCTCTATCTGTGAACAGTGTGCGAATCTCTTACGTATCAGCCTTTTCATCAACAGTGAATTTTGTGCCTTTGCTCTTCATATTTCCTGAATTTGCCCACCTGGGGGTTCGCCCCCACGCGTCCGCCTTTCCTCGGCCTACTTCCTCACACTTCTTAAGCTCACAATTCTACCGAATTTCAAATTTCTTTTCCTATTTCAACTATTTAAAACATAAGATTTTGTATCCCAGGAAAACGCCTATTTAAATAACATGGGGATTTCTTTATCTCCCTTTAGATTCCTTAAAAATTAAAAAAAAAAAAATATTCACTTTTAGCAATTTTCCTGTAGGTTAGTCGCGGGAGGCTACAATCGTGCCAAATGTCATCATTCTAATCTTGCCGGAAGTGAATAAACATTTTGGGGTGTAGAAGACATCCAATATAAATAACATGGAAATGTTTTTTCAGTTCCTCTTAAAACCACTCTAAAGTTGGAATTGTTTATTATTACTGATTACTTAGGTAATACTAACGAAAACGTAGAAGCATACTGAATTTCAAGATCCTATTCCAAGTCCAAGTTCCTAAAACATGAGATTATAGGTACAAAAAAAGACCCATTTAAATAACATGGGGAAATTCTTCATCCCCCCTCATCATTTCAACTTTCCACGTCAATCGGAAGCACCTCTTTAATTTATGTCGGTTCATGTATTTTATATACAGTTAGGATATGTTGGTGGCAAATATTATTAAGATTACAAGCTATTTGAAAGGTGTATATCGTTGGAAGGAAAACCCGAGGCAGTATGAAACTGCGCAACATGCGCGCCATGTAATGAACTCCGTAATTTTGCAATGTGGAATGGTAGAGAACAATTAAGTATATTGAAACACCAGCCATGTCTAGTGATGTAGCAGCGAGGATTCAGCATTAAGGGTTTTGGGCCCTGTTGATACTCTTCGTATTTAGGTAATGAAAAATGAGGTGTTAGCGATCGTGATTTTGTAGTTCTGGTAAATGAATTAGAATCTCGTTTGGACATAACTCTCTGACAGATATTTAATAGAATGAATCTTCCCCGCTGTTCTAGTGGCTAGCATGTGCGCCTTTCTTGTACGGCGTCCTGGGTTCGATTTCCGGTGGGAGAGCCCTTGGGAACTAATGTTGCATGTGACACATTATGACTCCTTTAAAAATGTACAATTTTAAATTTAAATCCAATAATATGCCACAATTAAGATATACGATATTGACATGGTGAACTACAAAAAGAAGTGAAATATGAACAAAAGCACCAGAGATACAAAAAGTGCAGCCAAGTTCGTCAGCCTCAAAAAGTGTTGAGATGAGGATAGATGAACCAAGTTCCTTGGCCCTGCATCTGAAACGAACACTGGAACTTGGCGCGAGATGTCAAGGAAAATGATGTTAAGGAACCTTAGGGATAGTGGTGATGGGCGTGGTGGGTTTGAGACCACCACCAACCTTAGGAATATCAACTTCGCTAAGGCGATAAGACACATATACAGTATATTGCAGTAAGATTGGTGGTTCGAAACCCAGACAAGGAAAACTTATATTCCTTCACGAAGTGTCAAGGTAAATGATGTTAACGAACCTTAGGGATGGTGTTTGTGAGCGTGGTGGATTTGGGGGTCCCCATTAGCCTTATGGCTGAAATGTCCCGGCCCTGAAACTAGGAACAGACATCTTAATGTATTCGAATATGTTAGACATCTTGCGCCAAGTTCCAGTGTACGTTTCAGATGCAGTGGTAAGGAACTTGGCTCATCCATCCTCATCTCAACACTTTTTGAGGCTGACGAACTTGGCTGCACTTTTTGTACCTCTGGTGTTTTTGTTCATTTTAATTCTACAGAAGAGTCCATTCCCTTTTATAAAATTGTTTCACTTTTCGTTTTTTCTTTCTTCTTTCTTTTTTGCAATATATTATTACCTTGTTTTGAGCTCGAACGACTGCCCCCCCTTAATATTTAACTTGGATCCGCCTCTAGTTACACAGTTAAGGAATTATCCACAGAAAGATACATTAAAATTTTTTTGTTGTTTATTACAAGCGCTTGCATGCGTGGAATAAAAAGAAATTTCTATTTTACGTACATACCAATGTAAAGCTAATTAATGTTAACTGGAAAGCAAAGTTGTTAATGTTTAATTTAGTCGGCAATGTCTTAATGAGATCAGCGAAGTTAAATTGTACAGGATCTGGCCCGAGTGACCATGCGTACTCATTACATGGTATCGACATTTCGGTATACACCCAGCGTCGTGAGGACAATTGGGGAACTACTTGAAAGAAAGTATTGAACTCGGTGACTTCAACTTTCGGCCATTCAAGATTCGTCTAATAACCTCAGGCAATGAAATTTGCAGATGTTAACTCAAGAGAAAGTGTAAGCGAATCTTGAATTCAAGATTGCCTAATGTGAAACTATGTTGGTACTACTGACAAAAAATGACACAATTTAAGAAATTTGTAGTTTCTAAATTAAAAAATAATAAAAATAGAAATAAAAATAAAAAGTACACATCAAAACAGTATAAGCGCAATTACACTATATGACTAGATATTATATGTTTGACACCAAGATATAAAAATATTACATGAAGTTACAAGATCATTACAGAAAATATAAAATGAAGTCACAAATTCGACGAGAGTTTGCATAATTCATAAAATAAAATTAAACAAAGCACCAAAGATCAGTATAAGCACAATTACGGTATAGATAGTATACGCTTGACATCGAGCATCACCATTAAAAGTGTAAATTTTTAATTAAGTGCGAACTGTTTTAGCGCAGTATGCAGGGGTCTGAACCGAAAAAAAATAGTAACAACAAAATTTATGGGACAGCTTCTTCCCATCAAGTATAGGCATATTGTAAAAGTGACCAGATATTCACTTAAGCTTCACCCAATATGGCTGTCATATCTCATGTGATCGCCGCAGTCTATAGAATATCCATGTTTCCTTGATTTCTTACCTTTCGTTCAATTATGCGATTTTGAAACTTATAACAAAATATTTTGTAAACAAATTTCTTCTCGTTTGATATAAAGTACAATCTCTGTAGGTTAGGTAGATATAAAATTACAAATGGAGGAGAGGGTTGTGTCGTTTAATCTTGTATCTGTTTCTCTCTCTCTCTCTCTCTCTCTCTCTCTCTCTCTCTCTCTTTCAAGCGTATTTTTCTGATTTTTCATAAAGAAAACAGATTTCATCAATCAGTCAAAATGTTTAAATACATAAAAATACAGGAGGAAACATGGATGATGTGATGATATTTTTACATGAATTTTCAGGAAGTAACATGGCTTTGTCTCTGTTCCAAAAAGGGAAGAAAACCTTTGAAACTACTCAAGACATAGACAGTTAATTGTAACAGGTTATGAGTATATTCAATAATTCTACCATGATTCCTGAAGAACTAGTAAAAGTGGGATAACGTTTCCAATTATACTTTTATGCATCCCATGGGGTGACGCACTGGCTTTCTGTCTATATTTCACATACAGAAGACTTATTTCACACCAGTCGCTTACCCCTCAGTCGGCACGTATAGAAAGTGTACCATGAGGGGCTAGCTTTGCGGGAGCAACATATTCAAGTAATTGATATGGGGGAGCAACATATTCAAGTATTGGGGATCGGAAGAGAAAATGGAGAACACTACCTAGTTCGTTCTTTGGACATAGCAACACCATTTTTTTTTTTTTTTTAAAGCTCGTGTATTGCAAATGTAAAACTCTCATATACTTGGGCTATTGTTTATGTTCGAGATTGTTTCACTCAGACATGCAGTGGCGTAACTACGGGCTTGGGGGCCACCCAGCAGACAACGTGGAATGGGGCCCCTTCTCTACGTCCTACATCACGATTTGGGGCCCCGTGATGGCTTCGCGCCCCCAGTAATGCAGGGTCTGCAGGGCCCTTATTTACGCCCAACCGTATCGTTTATGTCCCAACAGTGTATCGTGCCAGGGATGGACTATTTTTTTTGTCTTTTATGTACCATAAATTATTTCTATCGCTTATAAAAAACTGAATTTCGCTTAAATAACGTTTTCTCTATAGATTATTTTGCTAAATAAGATTACAGAAACTTCCGTATAATGCCCTATTGTTCTCAAATGCATCATATTTTGTATATGTCAAGTGTAATTCTAGCATGTTCACATACTTTCTTTCTTTCTTTTTTTTTTTTACTTATATAAATATTATTTGTATAAACAAACAAAAGAAATTAGAAAAATACGCTTGACAGAAACACAGGCACAACAAACAGGCGATACAAGCCAACTCCTTCATTTCTAGATTTATATCTACCTGACGTACAGAGATGAATATAAGAAACGAAACGAAATTTTATTCACAAAAATATTTTGTTACAGGTACCAAGACCGCATAATTGAACCTAAGCTAAGAAATCAAGGAAAACATTATTTTTCTATACACAGTGTCGGCTAAATTGAATATGGCAGCCACATTGGATGTAGCTCAAGAGGAATGTTCGGCGACTTTCAGGATGTTACCATACTTGATAAAAGGAAATTATCCTGCAAGTTTCGTTAGGCTACCAATTTGCGCTGGGTTTGTCAAAATTTTCCGCTACATACTTTACTATTTAATAAGAACGTGAAAACACTTTCAAGAAAAAATGATAACTATTAATAAGGTGCAGGACTACCAACGTATGCGAGCTAAACGAAGTGCTTTAAAAAATCAACTTTCGCCTAGTAAGAAAATTAACTGTGTTATCGCTTTGATTGACGTTTGCATAGCTAGGAGGTATTACGCGAATCTTGAATAGGCGAAACTTGAAGCCCGGTGAACTCCCGTCTAGTAATCCAGCATTAACGGCGAGGGGGGCGATGTGCTGACCACACATCACTCCAAAGGCATGAGTGCCGTAAGCCAGCTTTTAAGCCATGGTCCCCTAAAGGCTGTTACGCCAGTGTTTATTTAAAGTTTAATTCAGTGATGTAGGTAGTATTCTGAGATTTATTATTTTTCTTTTTCCATTTTGCATAATTATGTTTTTTTTCTCGTTATTACATATATAAAACATTCTAGCAGTTTCGATTTGCTCGACTACAAACACGGAAGTGTACGATAATTTGGAACTATTCATACTGTTAGGTGAAAAAAAAAAGTTGTATACCTATATAATACATCACAGTCTTATGAGCTTGTATAAGAAACAGAAAGTGAAATCTGAACTAGGAGAGATATCTGAGTTTGAATCTCGTGTTTGGTGACACAACCCGAGACCATAGATAATAAAAGATGATTGTTAGATTTGAGTTTAGTGTCCCGTTCTGCACCAAGGCTATATGACACGCGGACCTGCAACAACCCACTTTAGAAATAGGAAGTGTTTTTTATGCTAAAGTTTGGTGCCGTTTTTTGCTGAAAACCCCGAGTTTTGTGTTCTTACAGCTTTCGACTTACCCCCATTTTAAATGTGGGGGATGCATATCTCTAGCCTCCATTTTAAAAATTGAAAGCTCTTTCTATGCGAAACTTTTATGCATCTAGTCCAACTTCTCGCGAATATTCTTAGAACGTACACCAATCGTTTATGATTTGTTTGGGAAGATATAGGAGTGAAGTCCCGAAGTTAGAAGTTTACTATTTTAAAGATACATTACCGCAAATTGGGGGACAACTTCGTGAAGTTAGCACCCCATACGTCACATATAATTTTAAAATCTACATCAATTGTTTTAAAATTGCCTGAGAGGATTTAAGACTGAAATCCTAAAGTTTAGAAGTTTACACTTCTCAAGATACAGCCAGTAAAATAAAGAAGGGCCCATTCGTCACGAATAATGAAACCTACGTTAATTGTTTTGGATTTGTTTCGAAGGATTTAGGGATGAAATTGTTAAGTTTATGAGTTAAAAGTTCTGAATATACAGTACAACAAAATAGTGGGGCCTCCCATTAGTCAAACTCTTCGTGAATATCAATCGTTTAGGAGTTGTTTGCGAGGACTTAAAAGTGAAGTTCCAAACTTCAGGAGGTTTTTTTTTTTTTTTTTTTTTTTAAGGGTTGGAAATAGTTTACGTGTTGTTTCCACGACTTCATTTTGCTGTTGTTTGCCAAGGTATTATGTCTGGCTTATCTTATATCACAATCGTGAAGATTTATAGATAATGGACTCATAAGCTGAGGGTTACCAGATAACCATATCATAAAAATAAAATATATTATATTTATAAACATAATACATACAATACAAACTGTCCCAAGCACGTTATTGGGTTACTACGCTATCAGCTGCTAACGCCGCTGTTAAATTTATTCAAGTTGAGTTTAAGCACTGGAGGAAATCATTTGTGTGCTTAAAATTTCCTCAAATGCATTTTCAAAATATATATGACGTACAATTTGTGTGTGTTCGAATGTGTAGCCAACGTTAAATGTAGGCATTTCATCACGACCACCCATAAGTAGGAGGTAACCATCCCGAAAAATGTGAACCCGGACCTTCAGGAGGCATGTTTGTTTTCTTTTTCTTTTATCTTTAATAGCTTTCCTAGAGATTAAATTAAACAAAATTAGATTTAAATATATGGATTTAGCAATCTTTTGAACATCTTTGGTGAGAGGAAGGAAACTTCTATTGGTAATACAAAAATTTAGTGACTGATTGTTAGTTGGCTATTTTCAAGCCCACTCAGAGGGCTCCTTTGTGGCTAAGCGGTTAGCGTACGCGTACTCTGACTTGGAAGACCCGGGTTCGATTCCAATGGGAGCTCATGTGAATCGGATTCCACGTTAAACTGTAGGTCCACATCTCATATAGCCTCGATGCTGAGCGGGCCGCTAAAAATCAAATCAAATCAATTCAACAGAGAGTATTAAAATACATGGGTCGGCAATCCCTTCATAGCTTTTTTGAAACAAGATGGAATGTGCATGAATTGGAATAGATTTGAGTTAAACATCCCATTCGGCAGCAGACTGAGACATGAACCTACAGCTTAACATGGAATCTGATCCAAATAAGTTTCCGCCGGTAATTTAACCCAGGTCTCCCACTCCAAAGGCGCGTACGCTATCCACATAGCCACAAGGGAGTACTGTGTACGATTTGATACAACAAAACCTATGGCAGAAGTAAACTAGCAGATTACATTTCTCTTGAACCATTAATTCTCTCGGACGTTTGAAGATAAAATTTAGACTATATAAATGTAAGAAGTTGAATTCCACAATCGAAAGATACTGAACACCCCCAGAAAAAAAGAATAATTTAAAATATTGTTTTTGTGATGTAATCGTACACAGGATCGTATCTCAGATGGATTCTCGGGGTGCAGAAATGAGAAATATTTGCTTAATTTTTCAAGCAAGTCTCAGAGTAAACACTTTAGATGACAGTGATGCAGTGGGTTCTTGTTTCCTACCACTTTCTTCGTTACACTATTTTTCATTCATTCTGATCATTACCATATCCTTTAGCTCACACGTCATAACCATGGGAAGTAAAACTGAAATATTTCATTTCATTTTTCTAAAGTATATAAAACCCAGTTCTTTAGTCGCGTAGCATAACGGAAAACGTAACATTTTGTAACAGCCCATATTAAAAACTCAGTTAAAAGAGAAAATGCAGTTATATCAATTTACTAAGCTTTTGTGATATTAATGATGTTTTGTGTTCAAAGGCGAGAACATTTATCACTTGTTCCAGAGAATCAAAAACAGAGGTACCTTACAACCCTTCCTTTTACTCCAGGTGTGTGTGAACTTTCACGACAATGAGATATGGTAATGTCGGAATGCAAATCGTGGCAAAATCGTGGCAATCAACACGAAAATCGAGTCGTGGCAAACAACACGCCACTTGGAAATTCTGGGGAATAACTTCGTGAGGGAGTAACTTCCTGAAACTAGCTCGTCACAAAAAAAAAAAAAAAAAAAAAAAAAATCAAGCTCACTCTCAAAAATCTCGGTGTCTCGTTTCGAATATAGACAAAAAAAAAAAATACATACATATATACACCATTGTCTTTACTCAAAATGCACGCATTGTTAAGTTACATTTCTGATAGTAAACAATTACCCTTGGGTGACCTTGTTCAGAGGGATATACACGGGAGAAAGAGGAATTCCACCTCTGAAGTGATTCACAAGGTATATCGAAAGTGTTTAAAACAACTCAAATTTTGAGTTGTGACTCGATATACTGTAGATCTATTTACTTTCCAGTCACTTTTAGTCAAAGAGCATGTTTTAAACAAATTCCGAAACCTAATTTTGTAAATCAAGCACATGAGATTTCAACCTTCCAATATTATTTTGTTACACATAGGGGTAGATCCAGAGGTATTTTTTTTTTTTACGTTGTAGAAGTTTAATGAAGCAATACATCGCAAGAAATTACTTGCATTGGCGTTCTTCCTCAGAAAATTTCGACCTTCCAAAATGCAGGTAGCCATTTCTTGTTCTTTGTTTTTAAGATTTGATATTTTGCGTTATCGCTTCGTTCTGAAGGTTTGGTGCTGATTGCCACGTGTGCTGACTGCCACAGCCATTATTGGTGCTGATTGCCACGACTGGCGCTGATTGCAAATATCAAGGTGCTGACTGCCACGACGGTGAGCTGACTGCCACGAGCCTGAGAGAAACTATTTGGAAAGAGCGGAATTAATCCCTCATACTAAATTTACTAATCATCATACTAAATTAATATGAGGGATTAATTTAGTAGTCGTCACAGCAAATCTATGTCGCATCCTGTAAGTTATAAAGTTACTCACTAAGTGTAACGACATACGCTTGGATGTTTATAAAGGGATTGTCTTTTCTGTTATATGTACAATTTGCACATTTCGTTGTTTAAATTAATTGTTTTATTGTATTATTTAATGGATCAGTATTATAATGTAAAATTAGTGTGTATTTATTCACCCAAATAATGTTTTTAAAGTCAAAGGAAGGGCTATTTAAACAATGCTAGATGGACAGTTCTTGGCATTAATAATAATAATAATAATAATAATAATAATAATAATAATAATAATAATAATAATAATAATAATAATAATAATAATAATAATAATAATAATAATAACGATAATAATAATTCCACATCTAAAGAACTAGATTTTCCGGATGATCATCTTTGCTTCGAAGACGGAACTTCCATTTTGCAGTACGATAGATTGGAAAAAGATAAACGGATTTTATGTTATGCATATGATAAGTCTGAAGTCAGCGCTAACAAGGGAGGTTCGGGACAAAGCACTCGCCTGCAGAGAAACTAACGAGGAAACTGTCTCAAGTGTAAACAACCGATTTGGCTGGAGTCCGGATATGTGTTACGGGAGATCAAAGTAGGAGACACGTATTGTGGCGTTTGGGCCCATACGCAGAAATTTCCGAAATACGGGGCTCCAAAGTGCCCCCACATGCTATAACTAGGAAGCGAATGACGTTACTTGTACACAACCGATTTGGCTGGGGTCCAGATATCTGTTACGGGAAACCAAAGTAGGAGACACGTATTTTGGCGTTTGGGCCCATACGCAAAAATTTCCGAAATACGGGGCCCCAAAGTGACCCTATATGATATAACTAGGAAGCGAATGACGTTACTTGTACACAACCGATTTGGCTGGGGTCCAGATATGTGTTACGGAGGACCAAAGTAGGAGACACTTATTATGGCGTTTTGGCCCATACGCAGAAATTTCCGAAATATGGGGCTCCAAAGTGCCCCCACATGCTATAACTAGGAAGCGAATGACGTTACTTGTACACAACCGATTTGGCTGGGGTCCAAATATCTGTTACGGGAAACCAAGGTAGGAGACACGGATTTTGGCGTTTGGGCCCGTACGCAGAAATTTCCGAAATACGGGGCCCCAAAGTGACCCTACATGATATAACTAGGAAGCGAATGACGTTACTTGTACACAACCGATTTGGCTGGGGTCCGGATATGTGTTATGGGAGACCAAAGTAGGAGACACGTATTTTGGCGTTTTGGCCCCCGAAATACGGAGCCCCAAAGTGACCCTATATGATATAACTAGGAAGCGAATGACGTTACTTGTACACAACCGATTTGGATGGATTCCGGATATGTGTTACGGGGGACCAAGGTAAGAAACATGTGTTTTGGCGTCTGGGCCAATACGCAGAAATTTCCGAAATACGGGGCCCCAAAGTGCCCCTACATGCTATAACTAGGAAGCGAATGACGTTACTTGTACAGAACCAATTTGGCAGGGGTCCGAATATGCCTATTATAAGCCCAAGTCGAAGAGATGCAGTGTTTTTTTTTTTTCTCGACCGAACCTGACAGGCCGGCAAACTTTACTTCTTCCACACTGCCCGGTTTCCTGACAACACACGCCGTATAGATTAAATATTAATGATCAATCTCTGGCACAATAGTGTTCCGCCCAGTTTCCACACATCCTAGCCATAGAAATACAGGCGAAAATCGCAAACATTCTTTTGATCTGTTGACACCCTCGTGGTCAGCAGATCCACCCTCGACGGCTCGTGCCAGCTGAACATTTGTTCACAATTGCATGGGTACGACATTTGCCAACTTCATGGGCTTATTGAAAACCTAGCAATATGGGACCATGTATATTCGACATTCCTTTTTGTGGGGCCTAACAACAAACACAAGTCACTTACTTTTGCATATATACTAACATCTTATTCCAAGCCAAGCCAATTCTTCGTACCAGTAACGTCATTCGCTTCCTAGTTATAGCATGAAGGGCAACTTTGGGGCCCCGTATTTCGGAAATTTCTGCGTATGGACTAAACAGCCTAAATACGTGTCTCCTACTTTGGTCTCCCGTAACACATATCTTGACTCCAGTCAAATCGGTTTTATACAAGTAACGTCATTCGCTTCCTAGTTATAGCATGTACGGGCACTTTGGGGCCCCGTATTTCGGAAATTTCTGGGTATGGGCCCAAACGCTAGAATATGTGTCTCCTACTTTGGTCTCCCGTAACACATGTCCGGACCCCAGCCAAATCGGTTGTATACACTTTAGACCGTTTCCTCGTAAGCATGCCATTTGAAGGACCAATTCATGCTGATTTCAACAGGTAATAATATTCCTGTACAGTTGAGAACTGTTCGAGATATTCAGCTTGGAAGTTTATATGAAAAAATGAGTGGATGCATATTTAAACGCGTTAAGTATTTTCTTCCATAGCGAAGCCTGATGTTTTGAACTTGCTACTGCTTGATCACTGGGTCCATTCACAGACAAATTGTTCATTACAAGTTGCATGACGGATGACAAAAGACGTAATGGTTGAGAAGATACCAAAGAACTGCTACACACGGGGATACAACCATTTGATGTGTTTGGATTCCTACCAATCAAAGATTATGGCAGAATATTTGTACAGAGTATGAAACAACTTCATCAGGACGTTATGATGTACCAACGAAATAATCAAATACAGTTCGTATCCATACGAATCAGTTCCGATCACCGCAATACATTGGATTGTTTCAGTTTGCGTTTCACAAGGAAGGTTACGAACAAATTATAGGCCTATACCTTTTGAATCACTTATCGAATTTGCTTTCTGGTTTGGTTCTGCGAACTGTTTCCTTAACGAATGCAACGCAATTGCACATATAAAATGTTCATGATGCAAGTAAATTTTTGCCTGTGTCATTTCTTCATAAAACAGAAGAACAACAGTGATTAATTTTCATCTCTAACTTATCATTATTGTGAACAATATAATGATTAATTGTATCTAACAAACCCGTTAGTTATTGCAAAACAGTCTTTTTTTTCTATTACTTCCGATAGCATTCAATTCGTATGTCAATATTCATTGCTAATTATGTTGTACTTAACGCGTTTAAATGCGCACATCCTCATTTTCTCATATAATGCCAAGTTGAATATCTCGAACAATTCTCAACAGTACAGGAATTTTATTAGCTTGTTGTAATCATCGTGAATTAGGGCTTCAAATGGCATGCTTAGTTTCTCTGCAGGCGAGTGCTTTCTTCCGAACTTCCCTTGTGAGGCAGAGTTGGCGTGGGTCAATGAAAACTTGACCCACGACCCACTGACCCACTGACCCACCACCCACCGTGACCCACGACCCACTGACCCACCACTCACCATGACCCAATCTGACCCACGACCCACCATCACCCAACACCCACCGTAACCCACTCTGACCCACCATGACCCACAATGACCCACCACCCATGGTGACCCACTCTGATCCACCACCCACGGTGACCCACTCTGACCCACCACCCACCATGAACCACTCTCATCCACTTTGACCTACTCTGACTCACCAAAATCCATCGTCATCAACTTTGAACACGATCCACGACCTCTTCTGTACTGACTAAAGAGTTTACACTTGTAATAAAACAAGACTGTGAAATTGTCACTAATCGGAGTTCGAATTTCTACGGACAATCGCTCAAGCACCACTCTGTTACAATAACAGTGGATCTGACCTTTACGATATAAAATGGTAAAGTGTTTGTCAGTGAGGAAATTTAAGCAGTTCGAGGTGGGGGAAATTAGTGTGTGCCTAAAATATATTTGTACTAAGAGAGTATTCTTGCAAGTGTTAATTTCTGAACGCATTCCACAAGAAACTTCTATTCGCAGGAAAATACCCCTGTACAATATGGAAAAGGTTATGGTTTCTCAGTTCACAGTATTTTTCTCACAAAAAACTTGAAAAATCAGTTGTTCATAGGGTATAAAGGTGCTCGGGTACCCTATGTGAGAGCATCTCCATAAAGTATGCTCATAATTGTAATTTGTGTAATCACTAAAGCACCGCGTTAAATTTAAGTTAAAAATATGCATAATTGCAATTATTATGAATATTTATTCAAAGTAGTTTACCTAAAGCAAAGAAGAGACTTACTAAAAATTAAGTAAAAAGTTGAATAACAGAAATAAGCCATTAGTAATACAAGTATACATTTTCCGTAACTCGTAATTTTCCATCTTAAAACAAATCTGAAATCGGATTTATTTCCTGTTGGTAACTTTTTGGTGGTAAATCATCACCAGTGGAATGATGACCATCCTTCAGCCAAGAAATAACTAGCTCGTCTACTTTGAGCTTGTCTAGCGGTGGGCCATTAACATTGATGAGTAACAAGTTAGACAATGTTTGAGCACTTAGTCTGTTTGTAATATGAGTCATCTGTAAATTCATAAGGGGAAATACCTATTCGCACTCTGTCGTGGAAATTGATAATATTTCTACCCGATTTTTGCAACTTCTCATCGACAATCTACTTGTTAGACTTAAGTCTAATAATGATTTTTCTTGGTCAGGTTTGAAATACTCAGCAAGAAGTATCATCTCTCTATCACCATACAACATCTTTTCCATATCGACCATGTCAGTTGGCAATGTCGACCCATGTAGAACAGAAACTTCATCTACCACGCCTTTGATAGGTAATCTTGTGGATAAATTATCCATTAAAGCCTGATAAACTGATGGTTTCTTATTTGTTTATAAATTTAATTTTTGTAATTACACATGAAGGTTTGATACCATTACCAAGTTCCCTCTCCCGTCTAGAAAGCAAAAGGGAACGAGGCTCCTGGAAAGTGTTCAGAGTTGAATGGGAATTTTCCTCCTTCTTCAACTTCAATTACCACACTGCTGTTTGCCATGTGCCAAATTACGATGAATTTCAATTAAATTATCATAGTATAATTATTTCTTTGTTGAATTATCAATATTTTCAGTGGAAAAAAGGATGAAATTTCAAAGTTCCAAATCAAAGTAAGTAGAACAACGTAAAGAGAGAAAAAGTGTAAAATTTTCCATATAATTATGGGTACAAACCAAACTTCAAATTTCCGTGTAATTAAGCTTACAGTACAAATTTTACGCCTCTCACAACTTTATGGGTTGATTGCCCTGTGCTGTATGCGCTCCATATAATAAACATAAGCTTCAGCAACTATTATAGCAGAAAGCAATGGATATATGAAGCCAAGCACTGTAGTTTTTTTTTCTAATTTTTTTCTTAAATAACATCGATCGTTTTCGATCATTTTTACAAACCAACTCACTACCAATTTTCCATATATAGAAAATGCCCCCCCCCCCCCCACACACATATATAGGAGAATTTTAAAAAATGCTAGGACACACTGTTTATTTTCAATAAAGAGTTAATACACTGAATTTCATCTCCGTAAGATTAACGGCTTGCGAGATACTCTTTTTTTTTTTTTGTTTGTTTGTTTGCAAAAATTCGGATCATCACTACCTCCTTAGGATATTATGCATTATAATAAAAGCAATATAACATCCCAATTTGGATTAAGGCCTAACTATATACCAAAAGTAATTTCATTTGATTTTGCAATTTGACCGTGATGATCAGGCACGCATAGTTACATTCATTTTTTTAATATAATAATTTATATATTACACTGATTCAAAAATGTATTTTTTCCAGTAGTTAGCTCCTCTAAAAGCTCACAGGTCTCGAAAGCCAAGTAGTAGTATAACTGCTATTGCTATTATTACTATTAAAAATCAGTAGCGTAGCGTGGTATTCCGAAATGGGGATGCCAAAGTTAGTCACTTGTGCGATACAATACTGCTGCAATCAGCAATACGAGGGGAAATATATGATACCGAGGAGATATGGGATTATAAACTAGGAATGCAATGGATATACCCGATTGCAATGAAATGAGCTAAGCGAGCTTAAACTACGTAATCAGGAAGCGTTTTTCGGTGATTATTCCTCGATGGTACATCGGATTTTTGATTTCGACCTATGTTCTCACTCAGCACGACATACTCTATCAGCGTGCTAAGTTTGGTTGAGATTGGCCAAACGGTCTAGGAGGAAGCATTTTTCGGTGATTATTCCTCGATGGTACATCGGATTTTTGATTTCGACCTATGTTGTCACTCAGCACGACATACTCTATCAGCGTGCTAAGTTTGGTTGAGATTGGCCAAACGGTCTAGGAGGAAGCGTTTTTGGTGATTATTCCTCGATGGTACATCGGATTTTTGATTTCGACCTATGTTGTCACTCAGCACGACATACTCTATCAGCGTGCTAAGTTTGGTTGAGATCGGCCAAACGGTCTAGGAGGAGTTCGCGGACAACCAAACGGCTAACCCGAGTATAAGAGCTTCGCTTCGCTCAGCTCAAAAAATTACGGGGCCAGGCCTAATTGGTGGCCTAGTGGGGCATACAGAAGTAAATGCGTGGATTACGTTAGAAGCTAACAAGCAATTGTCTCAGCTCCTTCTTGCCACTACCGTTGTGACGAGAAAACTTGCCCCATTGTTGAATGAACATTGTTTTCAGTATAGTTAGTTCCCTTCATTTCTTTTTCGTGGGAAGCTTCTTTCTCTTTCTTCACATACCATCCCTCAATCTCGTTATATATATATATATATATATATATATATATATATATATATATATATATATATACAGGGTGTTTAATAAATAATGGTCATAAATTAAACCGTAGATAGCACACGCCAAAACTAACAAAAAAGTCTTAGTAAACATGTGTCCGCAAACGCTTCATAACGGAGATAGGGGCTGTCGAAAGTGTGGTAAAATTAAGTTTAGAGACGAATATCTCAAAAAGTATGAATCCGACAGAGGGCGGTCCAATGAATGACTATCGAAGTCAGACCTGCGCTATGCAGAAATGCATGGTTGATAACTCTGCAATGCGCGCGCAAGGGATTCCCCAAAGAAACAGAGGGATTCCCGGAAAATTGTCCAAGGAAAGGCGGCTTGAGATGAACATCGAGGGCGAGTCTATCCACCAGTAATTCATAAGTCGTGGTACCAGGTTGAAAGCTCGAAAAGATACAAAATGGCGGACAATGTTTACGTGCCGTGTGTGGTTGCATAACCAGTAGGAAATGAGAGAGGCAATCGAAGAAAGGTGGTGGTGCATGTTGTGAACTACTTCAGAGCACATTCGTAAGACGAATGCGCATGTCCGCCATTTTGTTCATGTTCATGTCGATGTTCATCTCGAGCCCCTTTTCCTTGGACAATTTTCCGGGAATCCCTCCGTTTCTTTGGGGATTCCCTTGCGCGCGCATTGCAGGGTTATCAACCGTGCATTTTTGCATAAGGCAGGTCTGACTTCAATTGTCATTCATTGGATCGCCCTCTGTCGGATTCATACTTTTTGAGATATTCGTCTCTTTAAACTTAATTTTCCCACACTTTCGACAGCCCCTATCTCCGTTACGAAGCGTTTGCGGACACATGTTTACTAAGACTTTTTTGTTAGTTTTGGTGTGTACTATCTTCGGTTTAATTTATGACCATTGCTTATTAAACACCCTGTATATATATAATGTAGCCCCTAGAAATTTGTCATCTTGGGTACGGAACTCAGTGTATACGTATATCATTTGAAGATGTAGAAAGCACTTAAAACAATTCAGGAGGCCTGTTTCTGTGTGTCTATTTTGCTGTCAGATATCCAGACTCGAAATGTCCAAGCAATCTTTGCGAGGAGCGGGGAGTGCTGGCTCTCTTGGCCTACCAGATTGGTGACCGTGATTCTACATAATGCTTTATATCTATGCTTGTGTGTGAGCTCCCTCAGAGTTTCTTGCTACGCCACTGGGCATACTATGTATTTGTGATGAAGATTAAAAGTTTGCGTTTAATTACGATTACAATTACGATGCATTTAATTAGAACTAAAGCATAACTCTTTTTATACTATTATTTACATAACCGACGTGCTTCAAAAAGGTATTGAACTAGCCATTTCTGTTTTGTTCTATTTCCTTGCAGTTCGCACTCGTTCGTTCTGTATAGCTTAGTTCAAAATAGATAGAGTTGGAAATACTTGAGAATATGCCAGCTTATACCTAAAGCAAAATGTAGAGTTGCGAAGGGTGAAGAGGAGTGAGAAAGCAAGTAGTTGAGCATGCGCATTCGACAGAAAGCAGACGAAAACCCCGATGCTTGTAGTAGGCCTGGATGCCCAAGGAACATAGCTTACAAGAGGAAAGTGGAATGAATGTGCATTTGAGTGAGGCGCATGCGTAGGTTCCGCTTGTCAAAGTAAAGCGAGAGAGCGCATTCAGAAGATTGCAGTGGAAATATTTGTGATAATTACAAGCAAACAATTTATATATAATGAAATACGTACTTTTAAAACAGGGAATGCCGGGCGTACTGGCGTTCCCTTATGCTACGCCGCTGTTAAAAATATCAATATCCAAAAGTGCCTGAAGTTCGTTTTTCACTAGGTTAGATATACTCACCTCAGGTAAGTAGACAGAAACAAGTGGAAAAGAAAGGGAAATGAAGATCTTGAAAGTAAAACAGAGACAAATTTACCAGTCCTCAGAAGATACTGTCTACAATGCAGTGAGCAGAGAGGGTCGGTAGATCATACTGAGTCGGTGGTACGCAGTGGGTCACGGTGGGTGGGGAGTCGCAGTGGGTCACGGTGGGTGGGGAGTCGCAGTGGGTCACATACTGTTGACCCACGACCCACTGACCCACCCAGAAAACTTGACCCACTTGACCCACCGACCTACTGACCCACTTCATCTCTGTTGTGAGGGACAGCCAGCAGTGTTTTTTGATGGAATTTTCAAGAACTGCTCGAAACAATTTGCGCAGCTGTAAACAGTTCATGCTGACATAGGGAATTCAACTGAGAACATATAAATCGTACCAATTTTGTACGTACCGCTCCCTGACAAAACTGAAAGTACATACAGAGATCTGTTTACGTTTGTTAGAAATTGGTCTGAACAACACGATCCTAAGGTTCATCACGTTTCTTTCATGCTTCTTGACGTCCGGTAATGCTACGTCTAGCAACTTCCTCTCAGGCTCGTGGCAGTCAGCACGCCATCGTGACAATCAGCACCTTGATATTGACAATCAGCGCCAGTCGTGGCAATCCGCAATTGGCTGTGGTAGTCAGCAGCAATGACAATCAGCACCATTCTGAAAACCGATTTCTGCTTTCTTAAACAATTGGTAGACAATAAGCTTTAAACGCTATCTGTTCGCAAGTGTCTGTCAATATTGCAGTTTTAGAAATTCTAGTTTGATAGTGCAGAAAGTTAATAGACCTAAGGTTCTGGCATCGTATTCTTCTTCTTCTTCTTCTTCTTCTTCCACTACTACTACTATTACTACTACTACTACTACTACTACTACTACTACTACTACTACTACTAATACTAATAATAATAATAATAAATATTATTATTATTATTATTATTATTATTATTATTATTATTATTATTAGTAGTAGTAGTAGTAGTAGTAGTAGTAGCAGTAGTAGTAGTAGTAGTAGTAGTAGTAATCCATCAGCATCAATGTTTAAACAAGTTAATTGTACAGAAGAGTCCATTCCCTTTTATAAAATTGTTTGACTTTTTTTTTTTTTTTTTCAATATATTATTACTGGTTTTGAGCTCGAACTATTGCTTCCCTAGCAATATTCAGCCTGGATCCGTCCCTGGTTACACACAGTGGCGGCGGTTGGACATTAAAAGTGGGGGGGCAAGACATGATCTGAATATTTGTATTTCAATCTTAGTTTCTCTGGTTGTTTCTAACACTTTGTTTGACGAAAGGTTGCATAACCAATAGGATAGTATCTTTTTCTGTTAAAATACCGTATATCGTATTTTATATTCCATTAAATAAATTGACAAGAGCAGCGTAAGTGGGTACTAGCCCTTTGTACTCTTAAACAACGAAGATGTACGAAAGATTTGATTCCTTGCTCGTGAACATCTTAAAATTCTGCCTGGAAAATTGTGTGATCAGATTATTTAATAACAAATTTGCAAAACAAATAAATAGAAAGAATAATATTAATCAGTAATGAATAGGGTATATTAAGGCTTGTTTTGCAAAAGTTATAGAATTAAATAGTTTAGAATTAAAAATATGAGTTGTTCATTAATCCCCAGACTCAATTTGAGACAGGGGATTAATGATCAACTCATATTTTTAATTCTAAAAATGTATGTTATTACTCTTAGAAAATTAAAGACATTAAATACTACAAGCATATGCTACGACTTTAAAGCAATATTTGCTTTAGCAGCTTCCCGAAACATGTTCGTTCTCATTACGTGCACTTTTCACTTTTTTGGAACATATTAAAACACAACAATAGTTAGAATCACTCCAGTTATAAAAAGTAAACCCCAAACCTAGAGTTATGTTGAGTTCACTAAATTTAATTGTCGATACACTCGCACACACTGGCGTCTCTGGCATGTGAAATTGGGGGGGGGGCGGACATCAAAGAAAGTGATTTAAATGGTACTACCTAGCCCAACCTGTTTATTAACTTCGATTCCATTTGTTACCTTTCTGCTTACCTTCACGGACCCCCTAAGGTATATCAAGAACTCGATTACAATCGTTTCATAGCCTGAATATTATATTCGAAATAAATATATTTATTATTATTGATATGATATTCTGTCGTTAGTAAATAAATTAAATTAGAATAAAATATTGAAATATTGTACTTAAATATTGGCGGGGACGCGTCCCTCTCGTCTCCCTCCCAGCCAGAGACGCCCGTGCTTGCACACCCCTAAACACACCACTTCAACGTATGTTACAGTCCAAAACAATGAAAAAGGTAGCAGTTGTTTCTTATTACTCTCTTTTTAATCAGTATTCTTTATTACTACATAGAAGAAAATATATTTTAGGAACTGTCAATTTTTGTGCAATTAAAGAATAACTTGTGAAATACTTTTTTTTTTTTTTTTTTTTAATGTTCTCTCAATTAGTTTCAAAGCGGCTGACTTACATATCAACCCCTTGCAAGAAGAAGTGAAAGTATGCTGGAATTATTGTGCTCCAATAGGTTAATTTTTGGGTTATTTTCCGTCGCAATTAAAACGCAATTCCTGTAGCTTTCTTAACTCCACGGGAAGACAGCCAATATGTACTCACGCAACGGCAAATATTATATGGTACCATTTTTTCTATGAAACAGGAATACATACAAAAACTTCACATTTCCAAATGAAACTATATACATTCACGGGTTACTTCAAAAAAGTGGGGGGGCAACTGCCCCCCTTTGCCCCCCCTAATCGCCGCCCATGGTTACACAGTTAAGGAATTATCCACAGAAATATACGTTTAAAATTCCCTGTTGTTTTATTACAACCGCTTGTATGTATGGAATAAAAATAAATTTCTATTTTACGTAGATAACGATGTAAAACTAATTAATGTAGTGGAAAGCGAAGGTGTAAATGTTTAAATAACTCGGCAATGCCCTAGTGAGATCAGCGAGGTCAAGGAGTATCGGTTCTGGCTCGAGGAACGATTGCCGACCATGCATACTCACTAGATAGTGTTGGCATTATGGCATGCACCCAGCGTCATAAGGACAATTAGGAAGCTACTTGAAAGAAAGTAGTAGCGAGCTCCGGTTGAGAAAGCCAGCATTAACGGCGAGGGTACTCGATGTACTGAGCACTCATCACCCCCACAGTCATGAGTGCCACAAACACCCTTTTAAGCCATGATACCCGAAAGGGGATATTTTTGTAAACTTTAATTCAATCATAGTATTCAGCATTCTGAGATTTAAATTTTTATTTTCTGTTATCGTTACACAGCTGTGCTTTTTTCGTAATTATATCAAAAATTCTAGCAGTTTCGTTTTGCTCCACTATAAACACGGAAGTATACAACAATTTGTAATTTTCATTCTTTACAACAGAAAAAAAAAAACTTCTATATAATGCATCACGATCGTATGAGCTTGTATAAGAAACTGAAAGTGCAATTCGAACTACGACAGACATCTGAATTCAAACCTAACTCGATTGATGACGCAACTGAGACTATAGTTAATAAAAGGCGATTGTTTGATTTGAAATGAAATCTTTGAGTTTTACGTCCCACGATTATGCCGATTAGGCTAAAGGAGACGGTGATTATGAGAAATGAATGAAATGGTGGAATGAAGAAAGTGGGAGAAAACGGGAGAACCCCGAGAAAACCCACGCACACGGTATTTGTCCACCACAAAGTTCACTTGGCGGGAGCAGGGTTTGAACCCGGGACCCCAAGCACCAGAGGTGAACGCTCTACCACTGATTGTTTGATTTGAGTTTAGCATTCCCTTCTGCACCGAGAGTATTTGAGAAGTGGTCCTACAACTTAATGTGCAGCTATAGTATTATGGAGAATAAGCTCATCATAAGAATGTAAGAAGGTCGTGTTATAAAATGTCAATTAAAGTTGGTCTTGTGAAAGGTAATAAAGCATTTCATATATTTGAAACAATTATTGTAGTAGTAAAATATCTATTTGTTTAGATAATGAACGTGATTTTCTTTGTTTAACATGGCAGTCAAAGCAGAATGTAATCTATAGGCTATATACAAAATAAAAGTGACTACTTTTGTGACTTAATAACTCTTGAACCACCCAATCAATCACAATCAAATTTTCAACATAAGATGAGTTCCAGCCTGGAATGGTTTTTATTATTTCATTTTAGCGGTACTATGTAAGGGAAGGGGAGGGGGGTTAATTTAAAAATGATTGAAAAATACCGATATTAATGTCGAATCCATAGCTTTAAGTGTCGTTGAGATGAACAGTGACAATTCCGATGTCGTTTAAATCCAAATTCAGCTCTGCAAATTGGAGGAAGGAAGATATATATAGCCTATATATGCGTACCTTTCGGGTCCTTGTCTTCAAAAGCGAATTGCACTTTGTGGCAACGTCGCAGATAAAGAATCATTGATTAGATCTACCAATGCCGATTCTTGCCAGATGACAGTTAAGTCAATCATGGGCGTCTCTAGCATATTAAAATTGGGGGTCGGGGACGACTAGAATGCTAGTAGACCTCAACTAAAGTTATGTGCAAATTATGAGGAAACTGAAATCTACTTTACTAATGACATCCGCTCTTTCTAGCCTTAGCAACATAGTTCATCATAATTTTCTTCCATGACTTTTAGACTACTTGCCGAAAAAAATTATGTTTGTATATAATATGGTTATTAGGTTATTTCTTCACCTTGACATTCCTACCGTTGAATTCCTACTTAAACGCATTTGCAGCAGTGTAGTTTTATAGTTCTCATATATTTTGATTGTTTAGCTAACAGAATCTTAACTTTCTGAAAGAAGTCTTATGATGATGTTTGATTTGATTGTGAATTTCGATTTTTTTTAAAGTTTTTCTTCTTCTGCGTTCTTAATGAACTCAAAAGGTATATTATCTACCTTTTTGTTCTTCATTTCGCTGTATGTTTTTGAACTTCTCCAATGAACCATCCTCGTTTACTTCATTTTCCGTTTTAATGTTTATTCTTGGTGTCATCCGACTCCTCAATGTATTCTTTTCATCTTCTTCAAACTCAATTCACTCATTAAACACTCATTTCTATCTTTAGTTTATATATTGTCATAGTAGTTGTCCCTTGCTGTCCTTCTACAGTATTCGCATGAAATTTACTCTCATATATAATATTCAAATTTCTCTATCTTTTAAAATTCTTTTTGGTCACCTTCGCTTCTATTGTATATTTCCGTCCTTGTAGATTTCCCTTCTTAATTCGCAGATAAACTTTCTATACATTCTTTCTTCCCCTTAACCAGTCTCCCTTCGTCATGGAAACCAATTGTTGCTGGTTAAGCAATGAAAAATTTATGTTCCTGCAGCAGATACTACTTTGACTAACCAAGAAGCGTAACTTTAAAAATAAATAAATAAATAAATAAATAAAATACTTCTTTCAAAGTGACATACGTCAGGCGGACATTCTATTCACGTTAACCTAATGTTTAAGAACAGGCATAACTTTAATTTGTTCTGCCTATATTTTTACTTCTTCCACATATATCTAAATACTTTCAGCATTGATCCATTTATCTCGTACTCAGAATATTTGGGGGACGCGTCCCCTCTTTAGACCGCCAGAGACGCCCGTGAAGTCAATAGACGTTGATAGTAGCACCAATTATTATCTTAACAATCGATATAACTGTTTGATGGATTTGTAGAGCGAAGCTAATGCTCCAAATTAATATGCGATGTTGCCACATAGTGAAATTTAATTCCCCATACCAGCTGAGGGAGGCCCCGAAGAGCATTCCATCATATACGATTTTCCCTTTATTTTGACCTGCAGAATAGTGTTCTGTAGTTTGTGGGTGCCATTTTTAGGACATCCGATATACTATATGTAAAAATAACCGATAATAGTGTCGAATCCATAATTTTCGGGGTCCCTGAGACGAACAGTGACACTTCCGATGCTGTTTAAACCTTCTAAGCCCAGCTCCCATTAGTGCTCTTAAAGGGGATGGTGACTTAAAAATTGTTGAAAATGATCGATATTAGTGTCGAATTCATAGTTGATTGATGACAGTATTTTTGCCCTATATGTCCAAAATGAAACTTATTCTCCCCGTGCAAAAAACGGGCATTCTGGTAGCGAACAATAAATGAGAAATTGTAAAATTTAAATTTCCTATCATTCAAATACATTCTTGCAGCTATCTACTGTGTTATCTGGTAGGATATTGAATAACTCTGATTCAGCAGGAAGAAAATTAACTATAGTATTGAAGTTGACTGTGAAGAGTTTCTCTGCATAGCAAGTACTGAGGTTATATGATAAGATCTGTTGTTTAAAGTGAAATGTGGATCAGTATTCGAGTTTTATCCAATGTTTGATATACACCCTAATGATTGAACCCGCGAACACGCATAAAAAGCACGAGTGTTGGCCAACTAGCTACGAATGGATAAGCCACACAACGATTCAAATTGAATAATAAAAATGATACTACTTACACATTTTATTTATTTTATACTATTTACTTTGAGACGAGATCGGGACTGAGACCACTTTTGTCAAACGAGACGAAACCGGAACTGCAACCTCGTGTGTATACCATCCCTACCCGAACTCCTTCAAATTCGACGATTCTTTAAAAGAGCTTTAGTCTTAAAAAAAAAAAAACTATAATTTAATTTAGAAAGTTTTAATGAATTTTTATGATCAATTTTATATCAATTTGCGATCATTATTAACGAATCATTCATATAGGTATTGAAAGTAATCAATAAATCACCATAAATCATCACCAGGACTGTTGTTCACACAGGCGGTGTCAGATACAACTCTACGTAAAATTTGAATGGCTGATGCCATGAATGATAAGAATGGTACCATGTATTATTAAGCTTATTTCTACTGTATGTGCCAGATAAAAAGGAAAGACAACCATATCTTTGAAGTTTTTTAGGGTACACAGACAGTAGAGCCTACAAACAATGAAAGCAAATATTATCTACTCTAAATGCACTAGCTCATTCGTAACACTTGAGCAAGTGACAAGAGAGCGTTGTTTTTTATAATAAGAAAAAAGAAAAGAAAAAGAATGAAAAAACAACTGACATAGTTTTCTTGAAACATTCATCGTAAAGGGAAATTCAAAAGATTTAAGAACACAAAGGAAACATTTAACTTGATGATACAACATCTATTTCACTCCCGTTAGTAACAAAAATGCAGGCGTGTAAAATTTTTGTTTTATTTTCATGTATTGAACCAACAACTTGCCACATGGAAGGAGTCCCCCCCCCCTTCCGCATTATGAAACCTTTTGCTGTGATTTTTCCGTTTCCCGACTATCCACTACCGATTTCTTCACACAACTGGATACTTGAGAGTTTACAGAGGTCACATGGATCACAAGCACTTTTGAAAGAGACACCTGTGAAAAAGGGGTAAAGGGTCATCGGGTTAATGATCCCTAATAGTACCGCAGTGACTAAATGCTAAAGGTATATAACATGTGGTGATATTCGTCCTTTGTTCAATGGCAGGAAATTTCATGTGAATTTTATAGTGTACAACGCGGGGTTTGAGCTTTATTCTACCTTTCTTTTGCATTTTCATTACATGGGTTCCTCCATTATAATTCACTGTACATCATTGTTGTTCTTCATCTCAATGGGAGTAAAACGAAGATGTTGAGGACTCATGCTTGGTTTAGAGGTTAGAACGCTTGCCTTCGGCGCGCGTAGCCCTAGGTTTGATTCCCACGTGATACGAAAAAAGTGGTTCTGATTCCACAATAATAAGTAGGTTCACGTCTCCTTCAGCCACCACGGCGTAAGAGTGGGACGTTAAACTCAAACAAACCAAAAACAAAAAAAAATAGGTTAAGCTTTCATTTCATGTCGAGTTTTCTTCAATTATGAGTTTTATTTTTAAAAGTAGTGTACTTAACCCGTAGTTTTAAACACAACTTACGAGTAACGAGTAAGTTCTATGCTTAATTCTATGTCTAAAATCCGTCGATCGAGTTTTTCATTGCTGCAATGTTTTGAAATATTTTTCATAAAATTTATTCTACCTGTGCGAATAGCGGGCATCATAGGAGCCGACTTCGGGGGAAGGGGGCAGGACACTTTTGCCCCCCCCCCAATATTTAAAGGTGGGGTCCTCGCCCCCCAATATAATCCAGTTTAGGAAAAAGTAGCAAAGAGGAGAACTGTCGTAAACTTCGTCGTACCTTTAATTCAATATTAGGAACAACCTTCTTATTCGATACAAAACGCCACTTCCAAAGTTGTGTTTAATAGAGCACTGAAGCTTCAACTAACACTATCGCAGCACTGATATGACAAGGGACGATCAATGTGGTGCGCAAACTTGCAGTGAAGTTCCCAAATTTTGAACTGGAATTTGTTTTAGGCAAATTTGATTTAGGTCTTGAAATTCGCAGCGGAACGGATGGAGCGGACCGAGATCCTGTGGGAGAGGGGCTTTTATCCAGCACCTGATAGAAAACGTCTGAATATGATGATATATTTATTTATTCATTGTTTGCCCCCCCCCGATCGACGCAAATCCGTCTTCAACATTGAGCGGGAAGGGTAATATATATATATATATATATATATAAAAGCAATGTTCAAAATATTTATGAAATTCAAAAACAATGTTGTGGAGGATCAGGGGAGCAGAGTTGTCTTCAGTGGCGTATAGGGTGCTATCGGGCTCAAGATCGCCCCGTAATAAATATGTTAGTTTTTCGCATTCCACTTAGAACAATAATCAATAATCCTTCTTAGCATTTCCAAGAATTTTATTGACTTTCCATTTTCTTATGCTCTTTGTTCAGAAATAATAGTGTATTTGCTAAATTTCATATAATGTAAGAATTGCGTCCTCTGTTTCTTTCTTTGTTCCTTTCTAATTTTCTGTTTCTTTTTCTTGATGTTACTATCTTTGGTTTCGCCTATCATACTTTATCGACCGTTGTTGTGATTCAAGTCGGCTGTCATCAGTAACACCTAAACTAACAGGAGTTGATAAGCGAAACTGGTGTTCCACACCAACTTGCGTGGATATCAACATAAGGGAACTTTAGTTATTATAACAAAGGAAAAATTATATCGTTTTGTTATTTTAAAAAGAAGAAAATGTTTGAATTAAAGAAAATCAAAACGGGGGAATAATTAACCTAGAAAATTAGGTAGGCCAAGAATATACTTCCTTTTTCTTCTATGGATAGAATAAAAGGTGAGATTCACTCCTAAGTTTTTGTATTATACCATATAGAATTTATCGGTCTGCAATTCTTGCCATTGAAATTTCAATTCATGCATAAATTAAAATACTTTTAATTCTCAAACTCAGGTGGGCAATTGCCACTTCCTTCCCTGTGTTGGGCGTAGCCCTTCGAAACAAAATCCTAAAGGCCCCACTGGTTGTGTGCAACATTGCGAGGTGGGCAGATTTGAGACTTATTCTAGGGAAGATAGATGAAATCCATATTACGGTAAAGGGCCGCAGTGGCTCAGTGGTAGAGCGTTCACCTCTGATGCATCGGGTCCCGGGTTCAAACCCTGCTCCCGCAACGTGCACTTTGTAGTGGACAAACACCATGTGCGTGGGTTTATTCGCGGTTCTCCCGTTTCCTTACACTTTCTTCGTTCCACCATTTCATTCATTTCTCATTATCACAGTCTCCTTTAGCACAGCCAGCATAACCATGGGACATAAAACTCAAAGATTTCCATATTACGGTAGATGAATCTGATTTCTGTGATGAACACGTTGTAGAGTATATTATATATTAGGCGATGTAGATGAAGTAGTAGTAGTACACATCCGTATTACAAATCACTGCCGTCAACGCATTCTGAAATCTTAATACATGAATATTTATAATTGGTATGTTTCCAATTAGGCATCAACAATTATCCACGTTAAAATTTTGGACACTTGTTTTATAATAATATAAATAATGACTTCCCCAAAACTATGAAGAAAGAAAATTAAGTATGACGCAACAATACTCTTATTTGAGCAAAATGATGATAATCTCAACAGCATTACAGGAATCGTTACAGAAATCTGACACGTGTCATATACACTTTAGTTAACAGATGTAACCTTAAGATTACGGAGAAAATATTCCAGCAATTAAGTTCTTTTCTTTACTTACGAAGCATGAGTAGATGCTTAGGCTGTTACCACAAATAGATGAAATGCGCGTTTACTGAAAAGATGGGTTCTACTGACGTAGGGTAGTCTATATACTCTTCGTGTGCTAGGATCTAGGAGAGAGGAGGAGATAAGATTTCACATCAGGTTACGTCACGCACAGTCGCACACCTTCATTTTCATTAAAAATGGAAAAGCCAAAAGAAATCAATTTCATCTCACTTTCCTTTGAGGGAGTCGGACACAAATAATCACACTTATCTGCAAAAAGCACTTTTAAAAACGGATTATAGGGGGAGCCTCCAGTTCCAATGTTGGGGGACATGTCTCCCAATTTCCCCGGGATTTTTGCCCGTACCTACAGCTGAGACAATTTTCCAGAATGAGGAGAGGGGCATATTCTCCTCTGGCATTTATTGCAATTTGTGCTCAAGTAGCGGATATGGAATTAATACATATTGATGAAACTACTAAACGCACTACAGCAGGAAGTTCAGTTTGAAATACTACAGAATGCGATTCTTTCTTATATATATATATATACCGGTAAAAGCTAAGAGAAATAAATTCCATCATACATTCCTTTATGGCAGACGGACACAAATCATAACACTTATCTCAAAAAGCACTTTTCACGTCAGATTATTGGGGGGACTGTCCCCCAGGTCCAAGATTGGGGGACATGTCCCTCTCATCCTCCCGGGATTTGCGCCAGTGCCCCCCAATATTTTCTTCAAGTCGGCGCCTATGAGTGTTACATTCCTTTATTTTCATCTTTTTATTAAGTCATCTGGGGCATGATGTGTGTGTGTTTGGTATAAGTTATTATTAATATCTGTATAACATGAATTATGATATATTCTTATTAACACTCCTAAAGGCAATATTTAGATGCATGTAGCAAATTCCTTAGTGTGTCGAATTTTCAACAGCTTCTCTCTCCCTACTATGTTTAAGAAATATGGGTATATTTTATAGGTTTTAAAATATATCACCGATAAAAGCGTCAACCAGAATAGCTATAGCGCGAATTCCATTGCAATCAGTACAATAATTTCCAACTTACAAAGGTGTACAAGTATACACAATTTTGAATCAACCTTTTATCTTATCGGTGTCATTATGAGGTTTCACTGTATATTATTATTAATATTATTATTTTGTGTCATTCTTTTTTCACGACGTAGCATTCATATATCACACAGCTGGAAAACTGGGATTATAATTCTGTAGTTGATGAGACCATGTAATACATTCGTTTAATGTATCTTTTAATGTCTTTATTACTGATCTTGAACAATAAAGCACATTTTACTTATTTTTGCATAAAACGTGATATTTGATATGCTTCTTAGTAGATATAGCAAATGTGTTCCTCAGGGATATTGCTATTTCAAGAATTTCAAACCAAAGTATTCTAAAACCAATACTTTGTATTTTTCTGTACACATAAAGTATGTAACTGGATTAAATTATGTACCGCTGTATTTTCTAGTTTTCTTTTATTGCTGATAAAACATTCTAGTCTTGGATTTGTGTGCCTTAATATGCATCTCTATTACAGTACACAAATGGCATGTCTGTTACAGCATAAATATTCATGAGCCAAGTGAGTTTATATCATAAGATTTGTAAAAGGAGCTTCAATTCTTCCCAGATTCTGTATGCAATAAATAAACACTTTCTTGTAATCTTTGGTGACTTTGCCATTGCACCCACGGTATTCATATCTCCCTCACGTAAGAAATCCGTCTGGCTATTCGAGGCCACGGTGGCTCAGTGCTAGAGTGTTTACTTTGGTGTATGGGGTCCCGGGTTCAAACTCTGCTCCCACCAAGTAAACTTTGTGGTGGACAAACACCGTGTGCGTAGGTTTCCTCGTGAATCTCCCGTTTCCTCCCACTTTCCTCATTCTGCCATTTCATTTATTTCTCATCATCACCCTCTCCTTTAGCCTAGCCGAAATAACCTTGGGAAGTAAGATTTCATTTCATTTTTCCGGCTGGCTATTGGCCCTCTAACGCCCCTTTTCCTCGTTAATAATACTTGTGTGTAATTTGCAATCGCGGAAAATAAACTTCCACAGATTCTAAACATTTCATCTCAGTCTCTACTGTGAAGGCACGGAAAATTCTGGAGTGCTAGATGTTAATAGAACGACGTCATAATTCTATCTTTTTAATCGATTAAATTTGGAAGTGGTAAAAACAAAGTAATATGGAAATCAAAGAATCGGAACAAAACTCTCCCTAAAGACAGAATCTACTGCCATCATGGCTTGTAGTTAGGGATAGACATGGCGAGTCCGAGCGAGTTTTCTTTCAATTCCACTCGAGAGCTCGGCTCGGAAAATTTATCCAACTCGACTCGAGTCAAATCCTGTGTAGTTTGAAGTACACTGGATGGGCGGATATATGAAGAGGAAAAGGATCACACGCGAGCATTTTCTTTGTTCAAGGGTTCAAGGATACAAGGAGGAGTTCGGACCTTCAGCACCGAGGTCACATTCGACCTTTAGGTTGGGCAAGGATTAAGAAAGAAAGGGGCTCTAGCCTAAAAGAGTAACTATCATCCCAGCATTCACCTGAAGGGACTGAATAAATCAGGAAACCCCTCAGTCAGAATGTCCTACCGGAGCAGGGTTCTTGCCAACCTCGACCTACTAAATAACGCGTGGCAGGCAGAGTGATCTCTACTCCACCGGCTGAGTGATTACATGCGACTTCAATATTCATGGCAGTACCGTTACTACTCATAAACAAGAGGAAGGGGCAAATACAAAAAAATAAATAAATAAATAAATAAAAAAATAAATAAATAAAATAAAATAAAAAAATAAATAAATAAAACAAAAAATAAAAAAGGGTGAATTTTACTATACATATGTTTATTAAAAGTTGATATTTAGTTATGATATATAACAGAAAATATAGAAAAAGAAATATCTGTCTACTGAGCAATGAGCAATACTATCTAAATAGAAGTGGCCTAATAGATTAAAGAATTTGTCTTCAGAATAACAACTGGTAGTTAAATGTTAATTCGTACTGTTCTCCAGCGTTGGATAAAGGGAAAATGTCTGCCTATTAAACGGTTTATTCGTTTCACAATAAATGAAATTTCAACGTTGAATCAACGTATGTATTACTAAGGTTTGTGGTGACGCCAGTGCCGTGAACATTGAAGTGGGATATGATCCTTCATCCTTCATATGCTCGTCTGTTCCATCTTTCATCTTTCTTGGTTCAGAACACTTCAAACTACCCCGTCTTTCATCCACTTTGTCCATTAATGGCGTGACGTGGTAACGGTACATTATTCTTTAATTGAGTGCTACACAACTGTAGAGCAGAGATGTTTGGTCCAATTTGAAATATTGCAACATTTTAGACCGAAAGCCTATACTTTCCAGTAACATGGCTCTCTTATGTTTCATCACTTTTTCATATATTTAATCGCTATCTAGATGACCTGTGCAACCAGACTTATGGGGCACCGTTTATTTATACAGTACACTCACATCCTATATAATATACTGTATATACGGGGATAATGTGTGCAGATGGACGTTTGTTGTTCATGAAAGTAATAATACTTCAGATGTTTTTAATAATATTGAAAACAAATCTTTCACAAAGAATGTAACACATTGTTGGAAATCCCTGAGAAAATGAATCGTTGCAGAATGTTAAGCAGCAAGCAGGGGTGCAGCTGCACTGCAACAGAAAAAATACTTATTCCTTGTCCACTTTGTTGAAATGATCTGAATATATTCTTAAAGAAACGTAGCATTCAGAAAACAATGCTCTGAATAAGTAAATTTCTCCAAAATAATAATAATAATAAAAAACGGGAACAGTAAATGAAAAATTAAAGTCGGGGTGCACATGCATTCAATTGGTGGTATTTGCTTTAAAATGAATGAAAATAAAAGTTTTATATAATTTCAAACTTAGTTTTAAATTCTATATAAAAGTGCACTCAAGGTACTCGTATTAGTAACTCCTGAATCAAAAGGCAACCCTAAAAAAATAACTATATGCATGTGAGGGAAATGGATGAGAATAAAGTGTAACAGTTTAAAAAGTTTCAATTCTGTAAAAATGCTCCAAAGAACCCTGTCATAGTGTTTCTGAGGTCAACTTTAAAATTTTAAGTGATAACTGTTGCAAAAAGTAGTGTTTTCTAAGTCTCGAAGTTAAAAAAGTTACTTCGGAGTCTGAGGGAGAAGCCCCGAGAGGAGCTTCGGAAACGAAACCCACATGCGTAGAAACATGGAATATGAGGGCCTATACCTACGCTTGGTTCGTCGGTGTCCGGGTCAGGGATCCTTGCGGCGGATTATCGGGGTTCTACGGTAATAGATTTTCACACTATTCTTCCGAGTTCATCCGCAGGTTAGTAAGCACTGTGTTAGCTTTTTCTCGAACTACTGGGAAAGAATCCTATTTACAAAATTTTAGCTTGATTTTGCTACATACAGCGATGTTCATGAGACGATATTTCAGATTGTCTCATGTTGTCTCAGAGTAATGCAGTCTCGTCTCGTTTTCGGGATGTGACGAGATGTGAGAATTGCCCTTTCTCGGGAGCAACACTAAAATTATTCTACATTACTGCTTACCTTTTCATAGCTTTCGTTTTCGCAACAAAGAAATCTATGATCTATAAATGTACTAAAAGGAGCCGCACGGGTGAACGAAGTATCAAACTCGATTCGACTCGAAACTCGACCTAAAAAGTATGACTAGAATACAGAAAATTTCTTTGCCTCGGCTGAAAACTCGACTCGTGCCCATTCCTATTTGTAATAATCTGTCAGTTTTCTAAGGCTATTCGTGGTATTTCTCGTGCCTTAAACGGCCTCTGGGGCCGCGATTGTGCACCATTTTGTGTAAAAGTAAACAAATCACTATTTTGGCAAGTTATCCTTAAATATTCACGAATATAACCACAACTAGGAATTCAGAATATATGTGTGTATGGTTTTGTTCGGAAAGTATGTCCGTGCTGAGGATAATGACGTATAATACACGACCCACATGACTACACCAGCAAATCAATTTGTAGTTGTAACTATATTTTCGGAATGTGTATTTTCAGTTCTCCGAGAAGTATTGAAACCCTTGCAAAATAGTCCAAATTGTTTGAAGTTTCAGTTTTCCTGAAATTATTTGTCTTTCCTCAAGAAAGTAACACATAAATAGGTGATTATATTACAATAATTATCGAACGATCCATGGACCCTCGAAAACGGACATTTTTCTTGTAAATATACGCTGATAGAAGAATTCTTAAGGGAATATTACACATGTACGCCTTACGCTTCTCTTTAAGTCCAATTCCGCTTTGAAACTCTTAAGTAACAAGACAATTTGGCCGTAGAAATAACAATGAAAATGAAGATAGTTTCGAAAGTAATCTGTGTAATTTGAATTTCCTTATCTTTTGTTCCATTCTATTATTTTTATATCTGCATCTTTAAAGAATTATAAATGGGTGACGATAAAACTCTATATTATGAGAATTCAACTAGACAATAATACATTATAATTCATTTTAGAAACAAATTCAATCTCGAAAGTCGAGATGTGACTACGTGAGATAGCTTAGTGCCGCAACGTAGAATAGTGGTCAAAGTACTTGTTCCAGTTTCTATTCTCTGTAGCATACTAAGCCGTGAATGAAGAACAGACAAAACGGATCATATCATTACAGAAACATTATATTATGTAGCTTCGTTTATGAACAAGAACGTCAGATTACACCTAATAAAATAATCGAAAACTTATTTGTTATACTTTGCGCAATTTTATCACTACAAGATGCTATATACCCAGGAATACTTTCTTGTTACCAAATAAGCAAAAATCGACCGTACTCATCAGCTCGTTTCATTGATTATCATATTCTTTGCATAGCCTGTTGTAAAGGCAGACAAAAGGAGCTGTAAAGCAATAAATCACCTCTAGTTTTCACGTGTCAGTACCTCACTAATATTCTTTTCCTCTTGGGAATTCACTTTAGTTTTAACTTATATACGATATACCATAACAAGTAAGCGGAAATAACGTGTTTGTTATGATTTTCAGTAATAATTTTGTTATTTTTTATTTTCAAAATTTAATACCTACTTAATACTAATCCATATTTAGTCAATTATAAACACACAATAATCTCTGAGTTGCTTCGTGTAAATAGACAGAAGACATACTAGCTGAGACTAAGCGAAAACTTGCATTGACGCACTGTAGTGTCCATAAATCATGTCTATTTACTGTATAATTGCAGTATGTTTTCTTCTTCACAGAGAGAATGAAAATACTGTAAAGCATATCGAGAATGTAGATTACACTTTATAGCCAAAAGCCATATTTGTAACAAGTTTTGGCTATTTTTGTCTCATGGTAGCTAGCTCTTCAGCCTTTTAAAACGGGAGTCATAACAGTGTATAGAAAAATAGTTGAGAACGTTGTTTCATTTAGTCGTCCGTTTTAGACCCCTTGCATATTTTAGTTCATTCCAAGATGGGTCTAAAAGTGCCGAAAACGACGCGAAAAGACCCCTTGAATATGAGGCGCTTCTATCTATCTGAACTTACAACAAATGGCAACAGCGAAACAAATGGCATACTTTGACTCAATCGTGTGTGGGCAGCGCGTTGACTTCCAATAGTATTTATTGTTTTTTTTGTTTTTTTTGAAACAAAGATTTGATAGCTCATAATGTAAGGGTTTCCCAATTGCCTTAAAACACGATAGCAACACCGTAATAGTCATATTAAATTAAACTGAGAAGGAAAGAAATCTCGAAGAACCAATTACGAGAAGATAGAGAAGCGAGAAGCTTAGAAGCTGAAACAGAACAATCTTATATAGAAAGATGGTCACATGATGAAAAAGCAGTTGAAGACAGAAATATTTTTGTACTGTTAATAATATTAAACTATTAACAAAGAGTGGTGGGTCTGGTGTAACCAAACAAACTAAACATAAGAACATCAACATATTGTAATATAGTAATCAAAAATAGAAAATTTTCATCATGAGTTTAAAATACTTTTGTATCTGTATGTATATAAAACCATCTGCTAACTTTTATTTTGAACAGAATGCTTGGTTACATGATTTTCCGATTGCAAATCAGTAAAGATTGCCGATGCTCGCCCAGTAAATGCACATCCTGCTTTGACCTCTACTGATACACATATTTGTGGGCAAGTAAACCTCAGTATGATGAAGCCGTAGTTACTCTGTTATTGTATCCTCGTCGCCAAAAGTGCCTTTACATCGCCGTGACGGGTATGTGACCGCGCAGTACTCCAAGGAAGGGATGGTTGCATAAGAAATTGTGAATAATTTTGAAGAGTTTTTATTTTGACTAGGGAAATAACGTATGTATAAGGAGTAAAGGAACAGATTTAAAGCATCAGTACACTGTCATCTCTGAAAAGATGCGTATTTTCAGTTTTTCAGTTTATTATCTTCGATGTTCAGTTAATAAATGCTAACAATTGCTACTAGCGCATGTCACTCTTCAGAAATTCACTACGACATGTTCGCAGGACACTTTTCTAAGTCCTAAATGTATGCGTCAATAATTTCTTTCGTCTCACTGTCCTTATTTCAGAATGGAAACTGATTACGCTGAACGTGAATATGTTTCGCTGTCGTAAAGCAAGGTCCGTAATAAATGTAAATAAGGTTCTTCTTATTAAAAAAACACAGATGTATTTATTGTTTGTATAGCACAATATAATACAGTAACTAAGCAACATGATAATCCTTAACACCAGCAAGATTTTTCCAACAGGAGGGGGGAGCAATAGGCCGATATAGAGTTTTTCGATTTATTGCGCTATATATATTAAGTTAAAATTCATAACATTTGTAATTGATAGCATATATCGTCTTACTTTTTAAAATCGCCACTGTAGCGTATTAGTCAGAACATTCATCTCCAGACATGATGTAGAGAGAAAAGAAAGAAAGAGATATGATCAGTAGCGTAACTAATTTTCCTGCGCCAGGGATCGATTAATAATCGATTTACTCATACCCGCCGCCTGCCCCACGCATTTCAGCTGCTGCGTTATATATATGGTTCTATGTCAGAAGGGCAAGACGAAAAAGCGAGGACAGAAAGGCCGGAGTCAAAACAGGAACGATCAAAAGGACCCGCGACATAAGAGCTCAAGGCAAAACGGACCCGCATCAAACGGGCCTTGTTAAAAGGACCCTACGTCAACTGGACCGGTGTCAAAACGGGCCCCGCTACAAAAGGGCCCGAGTCAAAAGAAACCTGCTTAAAAGGTCTCCGAAACAAAAGTGCCCGAGTTAAAACGGCCCAGCGTCAAATGGGACCGGGTCAAAATGGCTCCGTGTTAAAAGAGCCCGGGTTAAAAGGGCCCTGGTAACTGCCTCCGCGACAAAACGCCCCGAGTAAAACCGGCCCCGGGTCATAAGTTCTCTGCGCCAAAGGAGCTATGTGCCAAAAGGGCCCGAGTCAATACAGCCACGCATCAAAGGAGCCGGGTCGAAACAACGCGTAACAAAAAGCCCGAGTCAAAACGGACCCGAGTCTAAAGGGACTGGGTCAAAAGGTCTCCGCGACAAAAGACGGGAGTCGAATCTACCCCGCATCAGAAGTGTCCGGTTCAAAAGTACCCTGCGTCAAAAAAACCCGGGTCAAAAGGACCCCGACTCAAAAGGCCCTGGGTCAAAAGAATTTCGTAACAAAAAGACTCGAGTAAAAAGGTTCCTGCGTCAAACGTGCCAGAGTAAAAACGCCCTCGCATTAAAAGAGCGTAGGTTAAGATGTCTGCGAGTCAACAGGGCTCGGGTAAAAGAGCCCCGAGCAAAAACAGCCTGGGCCAAAAGATATCCGTGACAAAACGACCCTGCGTCAAACGAGCCCGCGTCAAAGGGTCCCGCAACAAAAGGGCCCTAGTTCAAAAAAGGCCGGGTCAAAAGGACCCGCCTCAAAAGGGACCGATCTAAACAGCCCCGCTACAAAAGAGCCCGAGTGAAAAAGATCCCGCGTAAAACAGGCCTGGGTCAAAACTCTCCGCGAAAAAAGGGCCAGAGTCAAAACGACCCTGCGTCAAAAGGTTCTTAGTCCAAAGGCTCGAGAAAAAAGGGCCCTGTGTCAAAAGAGTACGGGTCAAAACGACCCCGCCTCAAAAGGGCCCAGGTCAAAACAGTCCGGCGTGAAAAAGGCCCGAGACAAAATTATCCCGCGTCAAGAGAGCCAGGAATAAAACGATCCATCGTCAAAATGGTCTGCGTCAAACGGGTCCAAGAAAAGGCAGCCCCACGTCAAGAGAGCCCGAGGACCCGGGACAAATTGGCCCTGGGTCAGAAAAGGCCGGGTCATAGGAGCGGCCTCTAAAGGGCATAAGTGAAAAGGACCCCGCAACAAAAGGGCCCTAGTCAAAAAGACCGGTTTCTAAAGGGCAAGGGTCAAAAGAGCGAAGCAACGAAAAGGCCTGAGTCAAAATGGCCCAGCGTCAAAATTGTACGGGTCAAAATGGATAAAGTTAAAAAGCCCTGTGTCAAAAGAGCCTGGGTCGAAAGGAACCCTCCTCAAAAGGACCCGAATCAAAACGGCCCAGTGTGAAACAGGTCTGGGTATAAGGGTATCCGCGACAAAAGGGAACGACTCAAAACGACCCCGCGTCAAAAGGGCTCGAGTTAAAAGGGGACTGCGTAAAAAGAGCGCCGGTCAAAAGTATCCCGCCTCAAAAGGGCCCGGGTCAAATCGGAACAGCGTGAAAAAGTTCAGGTCAAAATCGTCCTGCGACAAAGAGACCGGAGTAAAAAAGAACCTTGTGTTAAGAGAGTTTTAGTCAAAAGGGCTCTATGCCAAACGGACTGTGCCAAAAGGGGTCCCGCTACAAAAATGCCCGAGTCGAAAAGGCCCGGGTCTAAAGCTCTTTGCAACAAACGTTCCCGGATCAAAACGGCCCCGCGTCAAAAGAGCTCGAGTCAAAATGTACCTGCGTCAAACAGGCCCAAGTAAAAAGGGCTCCGCGTGAAAAGAGCCCAGCTCAATAAGGCTCGAATAAAAGAACCCCCCGACAAAAGGCCCGGGTTCAAAATATCTCTGCAACAAAAGAGCCCGAGTCAAAAGGACCTGTGTGAAAGGGTCTCCGCGACAGAAGGACCCGAGTCAAAATGGCCCCACGTCTAAAGGGCCCAGGTTAAATGGGCTTGAGTTAAAAGGGCCTGCGTCAAAAGAGCCCGGCTCAAAAGGATCCCGCGAGAAAAAACCCGAGTCAAAAGGTTACTACGTCAAACGGAACCGAGAAGAAACGGCTCCGCGTTAAAAGAGAGCAAGTCAAAAAGTCTGCAGGTCAAAAGGGCCTAGCGACAAAAGGCCCCGAGTAGAAACGGCCCCGCGTAAAAAGGAGACGATTCAAAAGACCCCGCGACAAATGGTCCCTACTTCGAAAGAGGCCGGGTCAAAAGGATGCAACTCAAAAGGGCACGGTTCAAACCAGCCCCGCTAGAAAACGGCCCGCGTCAAGAGGTCTCCGCGAGAAAAGTACCCGAGTCAAAACGATCCCGCGTGAAAAGGGCCCGGGTCAAAACAGCCCAGTGTGAAATGTCCAGGTCAAAAGTCTCCGCGAAAAAAGAGTCCAAGTCAAAATGACCACGCGTCAAAATGGCCTGGGTCGAAAAGGCTTGAGTTAAAAGTTTCCGGGATAAAACGATCAAGCGTGAAAAAGACCTGGGTCAAAATGGTCGCGCGACAAAAAGAACCGAGTCAAAAGGGCCCTACGTCAAACGAGCCCGAGTATAAACAGCCCCGCGTCAAGAGAGCCTAGAAAAAATAAAGAAACATTCGCAATAATGTTACCTCGCCGGTTTTGAATGCTTAAGGCACCGGATGAGAGTTACGCGGCTGAGCGAATGTAAAAAAAGAGCACAGGTCAAAAGGTCTCCTGGTCAAAAGGCCCCGCGAGAAAAGTCTCCGAGTCAAAAGATCTCCGCAACAAAAGGGCCAGAGTCACAACGGCCCCGCTACAAACGGATACGAGTCAAAACAGCCCGCGCCAAAAGGGCTTGGTGAAAGGGCCCCGCGACAAACGGGCCCTACATTAAAAGAGCCCGGGTCAAAAGGACCCGCCTCTACAGGACACGGTTGAAAATAGCAACGCTACTAAAAGGCCAGAGTCAAAACGGCCCCCACGTCAAAATTGCTCGGGTCAAAAGGAATCGAGTTAAAAGAGTCCTGCGTCAAAGCAGACTGGGTCGAAAGAACTCTGCCTCAAACGGGCCCGAGTCTTACGGCCCAGCATGAAAAAGGTCTTGGCGTAAGTGCTCCGCGACAAAAATGCACGAGTCAAAATGGCCCCGCGTCAAAATTGCCCGGGTCAAAAGGAATCGAGTTAAAAGAGTCCTGCGTCATAGCAGACTGGGTCGAAAGAACCCTACCTCAAAAGGGCCCGAGTCTTACGGCCCAGCATGGAAAAGGTCTGGGCGTAAGTGCTCCGCGACAAAAATGCACGAGTCAAAATGGCCCCGCGTCAAAGTTACCCGGTAAATACGGTTTCACGTGAAAAAAGCCTGAGATCAAAGTAAGAGTGAAAATCAGGTATGCACGAGGGGATAATATCCCCTTCGTAAGTTGAAGTGATTGTGCCAAAGAAGGAGAAACATCTGTAGTTGTTATTAACAAATAGTAAATTTGAATGGTGATATTAATTTTTTAATTGTTCTGCAACAATCTCTATCGCTTCTCCATCAAAGTTCCCTTGCTCTTCCGACTTTCTAAATCAAACCTTATCTATTATTGACTTTCCCCTTAGGTCTAAAATTCCATTTCCACCCCTGGATCAAAGTATAGAATGAAAAATATTCTGTCGAAAAGATTAGTTTAAAGTTGCTCTGAGAAGACATGTGGATCTCTATACAGGGCATTGGGACAGAACAATAATATAGAGTTTTTCGATTTATTGCCCTATATATATTAAAAGTCATAGTTTATCATTGATAGCGTATATCCTCCTACTTTTTAAAATTGCCACAGTAGCCTATTAGTCAGAACATACATCTCCAGATATAATGTAAAGAGAAGAGAAGGAAGGAGATATGCCCAGTGGCCTAACTAGTTTTACTGTGCCCTGGGTCGATTCATTCTATTGGTGATCGATTTGCTCATACCCTCCTGCCCCACGCATTTCAGCTGCTGCGTTATATATATATATATATATATATATATATATATATATATATATATATATACATACATATATACAAGGTTTGTCCGGAAAGTAATAGGACTGAGTCGATTTTTAAAAAGAATATTGAGCCAATCGTTACAATTCTTTGAAAACTTTCGAAATAGGCCCCTTCTGTGTCGATGCAGCGCTACCAGCGCGATTTCCAAGCGTTGAAGGCGTCACGGAAGTCATTCTCCGGAATAGCCTTGAGAGCCGCGGTGCAAGCTGCTTGGATCCCCTCTGTCGTCTCAAAATGCTTGCCTTTCATCGGGCGTTTCAGGCGAGGAATCAAAAAGAAGTCCAGGGGGTCACATCTGGGCTGTAGAGCGGCTGCGGAAGCGTTGGGTTGCAGGCCTTGGTCAGGTAGCTGTTCACAAGAAAGGCGGTGTGAGCCGGAGAGTTGTCGTGGTGCAGCTTCCAGTCAGCTCCGATGTCTGGTCGAACCCGATTGATCCTTTGTTTGAGTCTCTTGAGCACTTCCACGTAAAACTTGGCGTTGACGGTTTGTCCAGGAAGAACAAATTCATATGGGACGAAGCCTTTGATGTCAAAAAAGACAATGAGCATCGTTTTCACTTTGGATTTGCTCATTCTTCTCTTTTTGGGCGAGGAGACGCCGGCGTGTGCCACTCGGAAGATTGCCTCTTCGTTTCGGGATCATACTCAAAGATCTATGATTCGTCACCTGTGATTAGTTTTTTCAAAAATTGGGGGTCACTTTCACATATGTTCAAATTTTCTTGGCACAATTCCACTCGTCGCAATTTCTGGTCGTCAGTGAGCACTTTTGGGACAAACTTCGCGAACACCTTGCGCATGTTCAAATGCTCCGTCACAATTTCATGAACCACAGTTTTTGGTAAATTTAACATCTGGGCAATTAAACGAATACTTAGTCGACGGTCTGAGTTCAAAACTTCGCGCACACGAGTCACATTGTCGGTGTTTGTCGAAGTCGAAGGTTTTCCAGCACGGTCTTCATCGGCGACCTCTTCCCGGCCCTCCGAAAAGGCCTTGTGCCACCAAAACACACCACTTCTTGCTAAAGCATCATCTGGGTAAGCCTGCTTGATCATATCAAACGTCTCTGTCGCAGATTTACCGAGTTTAACACAGAATTTAATCGCGTACCTCTGCTCTAACGAACGCTGCATTTTCGGCTTGCACCACTCACAGAAACACGTAGCGCGAAAAAGCCTGTCCTGACTCTCCGTGTGCTCGGAGACAACTGACCAGCCGATCGTTCGTTAGCTAGGAACGCCCACTACTGGATTCAGTCAGTGCGCGCACGCTCCGAAGTACAGTCATGGCGATATAAAATCAGTCCTATTACTTCCCGGACAAACCCTGTATATATATATATATATATATATATATATATATATATATATATATACTAACAGTATACAAAGTTATTTTTATTAAGAAATCTAAGTTTTTACTTATCTTTTTCCTAAGTTATCACTACATACTTAACTCGTAACTACTATGACCTAACTCGTAACTAATGTGACCTCCGCAAACACATTTCTAGCTGTGGACAATATATATATTGTTTCACTGAGGCTTCAGTCGTCTATTCTCAGTTAACCTTGCTAGGGGGCCGCGGTGGCTCAGTGATAGAGTATTCACCTCTGGTGCATGGGGTCCTGGGTTTGATCCAGCCCGTGCAAAGTGAACCTTGTGCTGGGTAAACACTGTGTGCGTGGGTTTTCTCGGGGTTCTCCAATTTCGTCCCACTTTCTTCATTCCACCATTTCATTCATTTCTCATTATCCTCCTTTAGCCTAGCCGGCATAATCGTGGGTCGTAAAACTTAACGGTTGCATTTTGATCTTGACCTAGACCGCTCGCTCACAAGTGACTGTGCTTCCCTCGCTTGTGAGCCTGCCGGTGAAGTGGGACGGGCGAGTCTACTTGCTCAGAGGTTAGGTAGGTATGTTAACAACGTGCGCTATCAGCGCCACTAGTACATTTCATTGCATAGTGTCTCCACAGCAGTGTTGCCACTATTTAAGTTCCAACCCTCGTATATATATATATATATATATATATATATATATATATATATATATATATATATATATATATCGATATAGATAAATAAATATTCCTATTGTTTTGGAAAATTGCGAACTATAGCCTATATAAATTGAATCATACAGAAGAGATTCGAAGACGCACTAGACACCAGCGTAAATGGTGGCGAATCCTGCATATATTACAATACAATAAAACTCCATTTTGTGGCTATCGCAGCATTGGATTTAGAGAACACGCTTTTCCGGAGTTAGTTGTTAGTGATCGTAACCACCGCCTGAAAATGCCCTCATGTTCCCACTAGTATTGCTATTTCTGAGAATGTTATCTGAAACCTTTGATTTGAATCATTACTCACTCTATTCTTCTAAGGGGTTTTGCATAGGAAACAGAAGAAATTCTTTTTCGTGAAATTATATTTTCCGCGATGGAATGGTCCAGGATTTGTAGATCAAAATAAGATATTAAAAAACCTAATTCGTCGGATATTATCTCGTACTAAATTTTTTATTTTTGAATTTGAATATTTCTGAAGAAATTGAGTTTATTCGCATTCTCGCACTGATTTAGGACAAGAAGAATATGAAAAGAGGTAAACTGAAGTCCTAAGTCCAAAAAAGATGCTCGAGATCTTCTTCACAAACGAGATGTCCCTGCTTCTTCACATGCGCAGCCACTTTGAATCTGTGGTCGACGAGGAAGGCAACTTTGCATCGTCGAAACTGGCGAATTTCAAATGCACGAAGCATCCTGGATCCCTGAAAAAGAGATCGATGTTAGTTCTTCAGATCCTGTTCCACCTTCATCTTCCTTGTCAGTACGAGGGTCACTACGAAAGTTTTCAGATGTGAAATAACTTACTTAAAATCAATTTAACACTTACATTTTCTCAAAGTATTCACCATTACACTGTACACACTTTTGCATCCTCGAAAGCTACTTTTGGAAGCAGTGTTGCCAGCCTTTTTCTTCAAGTGTTGAAAGTTCGTTCTCGTAAGCCACTACAGCTTCTTCAGGGTTGCAAAATCTCTTCCCACGCAAGCGATCTTTGATCCTGGGGAACAGAAAAAAATCACACGGGGCCAGGTCAGGGCTATACGGCGAATGAGACATAAGTTTGACCTCCCTAGCTTCTAAAATCTGAATTGTGATATTGACCGTGTGTGCGGACGCGTTGTCATGATGAAGCAGGATCCCACGCAATCCAGTTCTTGGACGCCGTTCCCGAAGCTTCTGGAACACTTTTGTTAGGCAAACAGTAGTGTACCATTGAGCAGTAACAGTCCTTTGTTCTTCAAGTGGAACAGTTGCAACACGGCCAGATTTGGAGAAGAAACTTGCGACCATATTCTTCCCCACACTTCGAGGTCGTTTCACTTTCGTGGGTGGATTTTCGTCTGGAAAGATCCAAACTTTAGACTGGCGTTTATTTTCAGAGTCAAATTGATAGATCCAAGCCTCATCACCAGTAACAATGTCAGAGACGCGTCGAGAATTGCCTCCATCAAATCTTGCAAGCATTTCTTCACACCATTACACACGCATGCGCTTCTGCTGTTCAGTCAAAGTGTGAGGCACCCAACAAGATGAAACCTTCATGAACCGAAGATGAACATGAAGAATTTTTGTTACTGCTGGCGATCCAATGTTCACTGTAGATTCAATGTCGTTGAAAGTTGTTCAAGGATTTTCTCGAATCATTTGTTCCACAGCGGCAATGTTTTCATCTGACGCAGCTTTTGCAGGACGTTCAGCTCTCTCTCCATCTTTAAGCGATGTCCGGCCTCTTCTGAATTCACCAAACCACAGAAAAATTGTAGCACGGGAATTAGCAAGGACCCCAAATGCCCCCTGCAAACGGTCAAGGCTTTGTGTCTCGTTCAAACCACTTTTGAAATTGTAAAGGATCATTGCCCGAAAAGGTTCCCTTTCGAGCTCCATTCTAGACAGCCGAATACTGCTCACATCAACAAACAAGTGAAGGCGATACGCCGTTGAAACCTGCTTCGCTTCTTTGCTCTGAATACCACTACTGAACGCAATTGTTGGAATTCAAATACTGTGCCACAACAATGTGTATCTCAAAACTTTCGTAGTGACCCTCGTTGTCATCATCTGACCGAAAAGGAAGGTGTGATATCCTTGAGAAACGACAGTATGCAGTTTTGAAGAATTAGGACTGTTAATTAAGCAATCTTATGGGGTTAAAATATTATTACCATCCTACCATTTTCTAATACGTACCGGTACTTTGATTTATTAGTGAAAAATACTACAAATATATTCAGAAAAAGAGCATTTTGTAATAAAATTTCTGCTATTAAAAATAGTTTTTATTATAATAACTCCCAAAATAAGGAAAATTGGTGAGAAAACAAAAATCCAAAAGTGTTACGTAACGAACGGGGGAGGGGTTCAGCCTTGCATTACGAAGTGTGACAAGGGGGGGAGAGGATAAAAATTGGTCAAAAGTAGCGTTACGTAATATGTGGACGGCCCCTTAAGACTAATCATTGTGTGTATTGGTAGGTAGCCGTAGCCAGCCCAAAAATATGAGGGGGCGGTAGAAGTTAGGGGGCCGATCCAACCATATTATAGTTCATCATTATAGTATAGCAGTTCATTTGCAAGCCTACCGTGAATATTTTAGGGGGCATACGCAGGGTGGGTCCTGGGGGTCCCCGAAATCCCGACTTTAAAAAAATGTAATCTACTTTTAGGGGCAATTTTAGAAATTTTCATATAATTTAGTCTCAAATTGTATTTGAACCCCTCCAAAACGCTTTACGCCCCTCCCGAAATAAATTTCTGGGTACGTTCCTGTTAGGGGGAACAATGAAACTTTAGGGGGGCCCGGCACCCTAGTTCCCCTGTGGATACGGGCCTGCAGCCAAGCAACTAATCAAACACAAAAGCATCAATTGTCAGCTTTTTGAATGACAAGTTACATTTTCTCAGCACTAATAATTGAATGTTTTTTTACATAAAAATAAGTTTATTTTCATACTTTATTTTCGGATAACAAAAAACTTTATTTCATTTAAGTATGTTCTTTCGCTTCGTAATAATCTATTACCAAAAGACCATTAGTCAAAAATATTTTGAAAATATCTTTTTTCCCCAAAACTAGTTAAGTCCATTAAAGTATAGCACTAGTAAACGGTCCACAATCAACTGCCAATGGTAACACGTATTAACATGTTTTAATTTCAAAACAAATAATGGTGTTAAATCTGACCTCACGATAGTACTTATGCAGTATAAAAATAAGGATATTAGTAAAGAGTTAATATGAATTATGTTAATAGGAAATTAAATTAAAAATAGTTTACCCTACATAATCTAATTTAAGAAAAATAATGATAATAATAAAATAAAATAATGCAATAATAAACAGATGGTAATAAAAAGTTTTTTATTGTAATCCTGGATTCTCTCGTGTTGAACAACATGGCTTTCCTCAATGCAGCCTCCAGAAGGGCGATAAATACGTATTATGAAGCACTCCAGTTCACATATTTGGTTAGCCAACCACATATCAAGAAAAGTCTCAAATTTATTTTTCAGACCTGCCCCCCCCCTAAAAACTTCCTGGATCTGTCCGTGATATCGGTTGTTGCCAATTAACTGATAATAGTCATAGCGTACCTTTTGAAATGTTTTCAAACGCTCTTTGCATAAGGAACAGTTTTCCGTATTCTTTATTTTTTCTTTTCTTTTCTTTTTTTCGCCCTTTTACGGTGCTGGAAAGGGACTCCATGAGCAGTGTTTGGCACACGACCCACTCGGGAGAGTAATGCTCCCAGAAGTATGTTTTTTTCGCGCGCTAATCTAGCCAGCTGTTCTAAACGCTATCCTAGCCAGTTGTTTTAAGTTGGTCACAAAATTTATATCATGGAGTACAAGGGGAATAAAACGAGCCCTGCGGGGTTTCTAACCCGTTCCTACTACTACTACTACTTATCTGCACAAAAGTAAGTAAATCACTTTTTTGAATATTATTTTCATATTATTTTAATTTAAAAAGTGTTATAAAAATATTTTAAAAATGTAAAAAAAATCCTCGAGGCGGGTTTGAACTCACGCCAAAATGGACTTTTATTAGTAGCATATAGCGCTAGCCCACTCGGCCACGAACACTGACAACAACAGTTATTTGATTTCTGCTTTTTAAATGCAACGTGGCAAGAAATTGATAACACCAACCAATCAGAACTGTTTCTCGTTCGTACTTCCGAGAGCATTACTCTCCTGATCTAGTCCTTTTGGCACAAGCTATGTGCGAGCAGCTCTGAAGTTGAATGTTTTCAAGGCCAAGGCCACCAACACATTTTGATAAGCACACTGTCGCGTGATTCACCCTTAGGGAGTGAGTATGCCACAGCAGTTGCATTGTGTGTTTCCGTATGATACTGAGATATTTCTTTGGCAGGAAAATAGTTTTGTATGGAACCAAAGACGACTGAATATAAAAACATTTAAAAGGTATACTCGGCCTGCAAGACTTACATGGCGGGCTTTACTTTGATGAGTAAGGACAACCACTACCACAGTGCATGTTGTGGCACGAAAGTTGTAGTCTACGTGTCTGCCATGAGTTGGTCTGTGTTTGCACACATCAGGCTTGACTTTCGTTTGTTGAGTACAGCACCTGAAATCCATTCATAATTCGATATGAAGGTTTCAACAAGTGACAGTTCTTGTAGATTGTTAATATGTTTTAGCTACTAAATGAGTGTCTTCATTATTCGATTTAAAAACAACAAATAAAGCTTTTTACTTTGGGTTTTCTGTTTTCCAAGCCTAGAAGCATTGTAGAACACGTTAAGTATGGTTTCACGCCTTTCTGCGTCGAGACATAGGAAGTGATGACGTCAAAACTTAAAAAAATATTTTTTTACTAGGCCGATATTTATTTTTTTTTTAATTTTTTGGCGGATTTACTTTTGCAACTAGAAGATTGAAATTTTGCACAAACATGCAGTCCACCGAACAAAATTTATCAGATTTTTTCAGGTGATATCTGCGTTAACACTGGGGGTCCATAGGGGCAAAAAGGTAAAAAAAATATTTTTAACCAAAAAATCTCTTTTTTTTCGCGATTTTCACGCCTTAGATACACGATGGAGACATGTGAATGGTATCGTTTGAAAGCCAGTTCTGAAGAGAATTATGTACGACCCACGATTCTAGGATAAATAGGGATGTCTCAAGGAAACTTTTACACAAGATCCTGTTTTATACGGGAATCTGGGGTATTATGGATATATATATATATATATGGCAGGCTTAGTTTTGCACTTAGAAGATTGAAATTTGGACAAATATTCACTCCACCGAATAGTATTTATCAGATTTCTTTCAGATCTCTGCGTTAAAACAGAGGGGTCCAGAAGGGCAAAATTTTAAAAGGATATTTTGATGAAAAATTTCTTTCTTCGCGATTTTCCCGCGTTAGATACATGATAGAGACATGTGAATAATACCGTTTGAAAGGTAGTTCTATTCTCAAGAGAATGATGGCAAACCATGATCCTAGAATAAACACGGATGTCTCAGGAAATTTTTTACCTGTCATCAGGGTCTTTTGCGGTAGTCTGGGGCACTGTGGGGATTACTGATAAATGAAATACTTTTCCTGCCCTTACTATTCAAGATAGAAAATTGAAATTTTGTACACACATATAGTATTTTTCAGTTGATTTTAAGATGTCTACGTTTACACGGGGGTCCAAAGGGACTAAAAAAATTTAAAAATCAGAAAAAATTCTGATTTCTCTCAAAATTTCTCACTTCAGGGACAAAATAGGGAAGTGTAAATGGTACTCTCCGATTCAAAAATATTGCGACAGCTAACGCCGTGCAAACTTTGTTTAACAAATGGTGTAGTGTTTCTTTCTGAGAACGACAACACGAAAAGTTCATACTGCAGATCAATGATGTCTTTGGAATGTCCTGGTAATTCCCTTGCCCTTTCCCAACCAACATTCGTAAATCGTCTCTATCATGATACAGGTGTTTGCTTTCATATTCTTACGTAATGCTTGTCCAGTATGATAAGTCGATTCTTCACAATCACATTGTAAAAATATTAACTTTGACGTGAATAAGATTTGAACCTATGTTAGATAGCTGTATTATGCATAAAGCCACTGCTTTACCCGAACACTTTCATGCCACCTGAAATTAGAAGCCAAATATTACTTACTTTAGGTGTGATCTTTGGAACGAATCAAAGTGCACAACGAAATTGATTTATTCGACGGCCTAGAGATAAATTAGTGCCCACTAATAAATGAAGGAAATGCATACAATCCAGGGAAAATTACAGAAATAAAACATATTTTCAGTAATTTCGTCGTGCAAGTTCAAAAGTACGGGAATAATAATAATAATAATAATAATAATAATAATAATAATAATAATAATAATAATAATAATAATAATAAATGTGTACGTTCACACTATAGTAGTCTATTATTATTATTATTATTATTATTATTATTATTATTAGCATCAATTACCCGCTTGGTTGGGTTAAATTGAGAAAAAATATTAATATGGTCCGTTACTCAGTCACTGTTTCGTGTTACTAAAGCCCTCTTTGATATCGGCCATTTTCGTTGTGTTTTTTATATCCTCTCCCATCCCTATGTTGTGGGGCACGGCATCTGCAGTGTCATTGTTGATCTCAGCGAGCCGGAAAACTGTGAATTCGACACTGATATTGGTTATTTCGATCATTTTTATATGCCTCTCCCTCCTCCCACTAGAGGGACTGAATTTGGGTTTAAACAGCATCAGATGTGTCACTATTAATCTCAGCGAATCCAAAAATTACAGATACACCACTTATACCAGTAATTTTTCGTTCTTTGTTAAATGTCGCTCCTCCTCTTCATCTCTTTAGTTCCAAGTTCCAAGTGATATGACAGAAACCATCTCAGGTTCGAACTTCATCTAGGTTGAAAATTTGATCGTGATGGATCATTTGTTTCGCGAGTTATCAACTTTTATTTACACTTTTTAACTTCTCCCTCTCCACAACCCTAAGGTATATCGTCAAAGTAAATAGATAAATGCTATCTTAGGCCCGAACCTGATCTGTGTTGAAAATTTAATTGAGATCGGTCGGGTGGTTCAAGAGTGATGAAGTCACAAAGACAGCCACTTTCATTTTCAGTTTTTTTTTTACATGTTCCTCCCTCTCACCGGCCCCTACGTTGCACCGTCAAACTGAAATGACAAAAGTAGTCCCAGATCCGAACCTTATCTATGTTGAAAGCTTTATAGAGATCAGTTGGGTGGTTCAAGAGATTAGGAGCCACACACATAGTTACTTTCAATTTTATAATATAGGTTATTATTATTATTATTATTATTATTATTATTATTATTATTATTATTATTATTATTATTATTATTATTATTATTATTATTTGCTTACTTTTGAACTTGCACGGAGAACTTACTGCAAAATATGTTTTAATTTCACATTCTTTCCTCGATTGCTCGATTGTAAGTTTTTTTTTTTATTAATTGGGCACTTATTTCTCTCTAGTCCGTCGAATAAATCAATTTTGTTGCGCATTTTGTTGCAAATAACGTTACAGGAAGAAGCCAATTCGTTCCAAAGATCAGGGCTAAAGAAAGTAATATTCGGCTTGAAATTTTAGATGGCATGATAGTGTAGGGGTAACGCAATGGCCTTATGAATAATATTGCTATCTACGAGAAACATCCAGAAAGTGATACCCGTTTGCGCCGCTTGAAGCGCTGACGACTCGGAAAGCCGCTGGGCAAGGTCATAACGCGTCAGTGGCTTGTCTGCCTGCTCTGTGCGAGGTTGCGTGATGTTAGCAGTGCATGTGTTATGTTTGTGCTCATTTATAATGATTAAACGAATTGAAAACCCCGCCAGTTGTGAAGTGAGGGCCGTGATTAAATTTCTTAATGAACGAAACGTTCGACCTTGTGAAATTCATCCCCAATTAAAGGAGGTGTATGGAGACAATGCGATGGACGAGTCGTCTGTTCGGCGCTGGTGTCGCAACTTCAACCTGGGGAGGGGGAGTACACACGACGAGGAGCGTTCAGGGAGACCATCTGTCATTACAGACGAACTGCTGAGGTCAGTAGACGAATGAGTGAGGAACGATCGGCGCGTCACAATTGATGAACTCTGTGAACATTTTCCTAATGTGTCTCGACTTTCTGGCGGGAAAAAGATTTGACAGTGATGATGAACTTAAAGGAGGCGTGACTACGTATCTCAATACGCTGGTGGCGGAGGACTATGACGCTGGAATACAAAAACTCGTCACACGGTATGACAAATGCCTAAATTTGCTTGGTGTTTATGTGGAGAAGTAGCGTAAAGTATGTTCTTTCCAATAAAAATCTGTATATTTGTTAATATGTACTGCAGTGTCTTTATTGCACAAACGGGTATCAATTTCCGGATGACCCTCGTAGCATAGTGATTGTGAAGAATCGACTTATCATACTGGACAAGCAATACATAACAATGTGAAAGCAAACACCTGTATCATGATAGAGACGATTTACGAATGTTGGATGGGAAAGAGGACAGGAATTACCAGGATATTCCAAAGACATCATTGATCTGCAGTATGCAATTTTCGTGTTATCGTTCTCAGAAAGAAACATTACACCATTTGTTAAACAAAGTTTGGCTAAAGCAATCGGTGATGTAGTGGTAACGTGCCAGACTTCTTAATGAAAAATCTTGGTTCGATACTCCATCAGGTAGTATGATTTTTTCGCATAAAATAATGGCTGCAAACAGAGACTCATCTCCTGATGGAGAACTTACAAGGCATCACTAGCGATAGTTCGAGTAAATAGTGTGTGCGTTCTATATCATACACTGCAATAGTAAGTATGCTTCATATTTATATTCGTCCCGTCCCTCTCTCTTTCTTTCTTGACGTTTCCCTACCTGTCTTTGCATCTTTCACTTCTCTAGCTCTCTCCCTCTCACACATACATGCAGTTCATATTTCAAAGTTAAAACGGAGCAGAAGCCTGGTCCGGGGAATCTAATTAACTGTTAACTTCGGCGTCGTGTTTTTCGTGCTCTGGGGATAACATCAACGGCCTTAGTCATATCTGACAGAAATACTGTTTAAACGCAAGGAAATAAGTAAAATCTCTTTTTTTATCCTCTGGGTTACCGAATCTCAGTCGAATTACTGGTTCACTACGGATTTAAATTCCTCGATCCAGTGGTGGTCTATAACCTAACCAACATCATACGACTGAAACGATGATGCGTATGAGCTCTTAGCGTGTTCTTTCTCTCTGTGCAAATTACGTTATATTCGGAAGAGGTGAAATCAATGCTGGATGTTCGGAACAGATAACTCTTCGGAAAAGACTAGAAAATGGTACCTCTCTGGTTATTTGAAAACAAAATTTTATTTTACTAGTTCGACACAATATTTGTTCCCGTCATATAATTCAATGTGTTTTATTAACGTTGAAATTTGAAAGATGCTACATCTATGAGAAACATGATTTTTTTCCTTTCCAACATTTGTAGCTTTCCATTACAATACAGTTTGGACTTTTAATATAGGTTATATCTGATAGATATTTAGCAATAAAATAGCACTCTTCAATTTTCTCTTTTTTCTTTCTTTCTCTTTTCTTTTCGTTTCGTTTTTTTCGTTCAGTTCGCATTAGTAGTCTGAAATGGAAGATATGACCAACGCTCTCTACTGGGTATATTAGAATGTATTTTGGATCATTACGTCCAACGAACACTACCGAATTTGCAGTCGAATCACGCGGAAACAAAGCATGTGTGTTAAACCTTTGAAATTATCCTAGATGTGTCTCGGAGATCTACAATTCTACTTGAAATTGAGTATGCTATCCATTATGAAAGTAACATAATAAATATTTAAAGGATCGTCTATATATCCGAATAGTTCTGAAAAACTATGTAAAAACAAACATTATTTATATTACTGTTGGATTTCTGGAAACGGAACTTTATAATGTTAGGTTATTTTCTTACTACGTTTGAATTACACAGTTTTATCTGTTCTCCCGTTCCTTTTTCTTCTTCTCCTCTCCTTTCCTCTTCTCTCTCTCTCTCTCTGCTCATTTCTGAATCTCTGTGTAATAGACATTCATTGGTTTCAATTTTTTATTGTGGGTGTTTCAGTTTCTCCCTACAACAACCTATGAATCTTGTTTCGTGTCTTTTTTGTTATTTCTTTTTATCTATACTAATACATGTATAGTTTGAAATAAGAATTGCGCTCATGTTGTTAGCTAATTTTAGTATGGAAGAGAAGAAAGAAGGTGAGAGAGGGGTCTCTTTACCTGACACGACTATGTGATAAGAAGATGTATATTTGATGGCCTAACTGCAGGCGTTAGCTGTCGCAATGTTTTATGCGGAGTTTACCATTTAAAAGGCTGCTGTATTGTGATAAAACGAGACCTGAAGTATGATTATACGATAAATAGGGATGATGCTGATATCACTTTACTGAATGTCTGTAATTTACTTTTAAACATCGGACACCCTGTAAAACAGAGCATACTCTGTCCCAAACAGATGATGTGTCACAAACGAGTTCACATTCTCATCTGTAGGAATATTAAGGTATAAGTTAGTCTAAAAACATAACCTTTTATATTTAATAATATTGTGTGATATGCAATATGGCGGAATTCAAGATCGGTTCGAAGGTGACCCCACTCCAAGTCAATGCAATAATGCCAATTGTAACATGTTTTGCCTCCATCCATGCACGTCGTTATTATTGTTCTGTCCCAATACTTTTCACTAACCCTGTATACAGTTCCACATGTGCCTTCTGACTGCAAAATTAAACTAATCGCTTTCACAGAATATTTTTCATACTATACTTTGATCTAGGGCTAGAAATCGAATTTTAGAACTAAGGGGAAAATGAATAATGTATAAAGTAACGAGAACACAGACTCCGAAAGACGGGAGTGCAACCTTACTTTAATGGAGAATGACTTAAGTAATAGCATTTGTCGCAGAACAATCAACAACCAAACAAAACTTATATCACCATTCAAATTTCCTATTTGCTACTAATAACTACAGATATTTTTCCTTCTTTTGCACAAAACCATCAACTTACCAAAGGGACAATATACACTTGTGCATGCTCGATTTCCTCTCGTGCTTTGATCTCAGGCTTTTTAGCCGTGGAACCGGGCCCTTTTGACGCGGGGCCTTTTTCAGTCGGGACTATTTTACGCGTGGCACTTTCGACTCAAACGGTATTGGCGCGCGGCCGTTTTGACTCCGGACCTTTTGACCAGGGCACTTTTGAAACAGCGCCCTTTTGACGCGGGCTCATTTGTCGCCGACTCCTTACCCGGGCTCTTTCTACTCGGGGCCGTTTTGACTTGGACCCTTTTGACTCGGCCCCTTTGGTCGCGGAGCCCTTTAGACGCGGGACCGTTTTTGACTAGGGCAGTTTTGTCATGGTGCTCTTTCGCCCGGGGCTCTTTTGACTCGGGCATTTCGGTCCTCGCCCTTCTGCCATAGAATATATATTCACCAGCTGAAATGCGTTGGGCAGGGGGAAGTTATGAGTAAATAGATGATCAACGATCCAGGGCACAGTAAAAATACTTAGTAAGTGGTCATATATCTTTCTTTCTCCTGATTTCCACTCTTGATCTCAGGCTCTTTAGCCGTGGAATTGTATTTACCGGGCCTTTTATCCCGTGGTCTTTTTGACGCGGGGCTTCTTTGACACGGCCTCTTTTAACGCGGGGCCTCTTTTGACTCGGGACATTTTGTAGCGTGGCCCTTTCGACTCGGGAACTTTTGACACGGGACAGTCCTCACCCGTGCCCTTTTGATGCGGTGTCCTTTTTCACCGGGCATTTTTAGATAGGACCCTTTTGTCGCGACGACCTTTTGACTTGGGCACTTTTGACAGCAGGGCCCTTTTGACTTGGACCCATTTGTCGCCGGTCCCTTTTGACCGGGGTCCAGTTTACTTAGATACATGATCAATGACCAGAACGCAGTAAAATTTGTTACACCACTGATCATATCTCTTTCTTTCTCCTGATTTCCAGTCCTGATCTCAGGCTTTTTCGCCGTGAAATTATATTGCCGGGCCCTTTTGACGCGGAGCCTTTTGAGTCGGTCCTTTTTGACGCAGGGGTCTTTTGACTCGTCCCGTTTTAACGGAGGCCTTTTTGACTCGGGCTTCCTTTCGCGGTGCCCTTTCGCCTGTAACCCTTTTGACCCGGGACCGTTTTGACCCGTGTCCTATTTGAGGTGAGGTCCCTTTTGACTCGGACATTTTTGATAGGGGCTTTTTGTCGCGACGTCCTTTTGATTCCGGCCCTTTTGACAGCGGGGCTGTTTTGATTCGGATCCTTTTGTCACAGGGCCCTTTCGACCCTTTTTATTCGGGCATTTCTATTCTTGTCTTTTGTCCGTGCCCTTCTGACATAGAAATATATATACCAGCTGAAATGCGGGCGGCAGAGGGAAGGTATGAGTTGGATGAACGATCAGGGCACAATAAAATTAGTTACGCCACTGGTCATATGTATCTTTCTCCTGGTTTCCACTCCTGATCTCAGGTTTTTTAGCCGTGGAATTGTATTTGCCGACCCCTTTGACGCGGGGCTCTTTTGACTTGGCTCCTTTTGACGCGGGGCCTTTTTGACTCGGGGCCTTTTGCCGCGGGGTCATTTTGACTCGGGTCATTTTGACGCGGGACCATCTTGATCTGTCCCCTTTTGAAACGGGGTCCTTTTTGACCCGGCTTTTTTGACATAAGGCCTTTTTGACTCGGCCTCTTTACTCGCAAGCATATTTTGACCCGTGTCTTTTTGAGGCGGTGTCCACTTTGTCCGTTTTTTTACATAGGGCCCTTTTGTCTCGGACTCTCTTCTCGCGATGATCTTTGACCCGGGCCCCTTTGACGAGGGGAACATTTTCACGCTGTGCATTTTCGACTCGGGCATTTTTGTCGCGGGGCCACTTTTGAACTTGCTCTTTTGACGCGGGGCCTTTTAAAACCGAGCCCCGTTTTGACTCGGGCCTTTCTATCCTAGCCCTTTTTCGGGCCCTTCTGACATGGAACCATATATATATATAACGCAGCAGTTGAAATGCGTGGGACAGGGAGGGGTATGAGTAATGGATTATCCAGGGTGCAGTAAAATTACTTACGCCACTTTTCATATCTCTTTCCTTCTTTTCCCTCTACATTATATCTGGAGATGTATGTTCTGACTAATAGGTTAAACTGGCGATTTTAAAAAGTAAGAGGATATGCGCTATCAATGATAAACTATGACTTTTAATATATATAGGGCAATAAATCAAAAAACTCTATATCGGTCTTCCCCCCCCCCTCGTTCGAAAAAAATCTTGCGGGCGTTGGTGATTATCGTGTTGGTTAATTACTGTATTATATTGTGCTATACATGGAATAGATACTTCTGTGTTTTATTTAATAATAAGAACCTTATTTACATTTATTACAACCCTTGCTTGACGACAGCGAAACATACGTTCAGCATAAGGACAGTGACACGAATGAAATAATTCACGCATACATTTAGGACTTAGAAAAGTGTCCTGCGAACATGTCGTGTTAAATTCCTGAAGAGTGAAAGGCGCTAGTAGCAGTTGTCAGCAGTTATTAACTTAACATATAAGAGAATAAAATGAAAAACTGAAAATACGAATCTTTTCAGAGATTATAGTGTATTGATGCTTCAAATCTTTTCCTTTGCTCCCTATATCAACGTTATTTCCCTAGTCAAAATAAAAACTGTTCAAAATTAATCACAATTTCTTATGCAACCATCCCTTCCTTGGAGTACTGCGCGGTCACATACCCGTCACGGCGATGTAAAGGCACTTTTGGCGACGAGGATACACTAGAGACCTGCACGGGCCAAATTTTTCGGCCCAAGCCCAATCCAGTCTGAATGTACGTAGGCCCGAAAAATTTTGGAGATTTTCGGCCCGAGCCTGGCCCGATAAGTTTTTTAAAATTCTTGGCCCAAGCCCGGCCCGCGCCCGATAAATTTTGGAAGTTTCATTTTGTAACATTTTTCACGGGCACACTTTATTCTAATTATCGTTTAACGAATGTCAATAATTATTAAAGAACTGCAATTAATCGGCCCCAGCCCGGCCCGACCTAAAGAGAAATCAGTGTCGGCCCGCCAAAGCCCGGCCCGTACAGGTCTCTATTGTACACGTAAAATCTCTAATTCTATAGCTTTATACTCTGCAGTTTTTACATACATTTTTGAATATGTCAGAATTGCTCTCTCTAATTGTGTACTATTGGTCTACTAATCTCGACTGTGTCCAGCAGAATACTTCCTTACAAGTACACATACATGCACAGATGCATCACTTTCTAGTAGAAGATCCCTGGCAGGACTAGATTAAATCATCTGGAAACCCGGGGCTAGAAAAAAATAGTGAGCCCTGTAGACTTTGCTTAATACATTTCTGTGAAAGTGCAATAGGAAAGTTAAGAGAATAATATTTTTGGTCATATTTTATCTTATGATGATTCTATCTTGTATGATTCGTTTCAGACAGCCAGTTGAGACTTTGATCAAATTCGGGGGCCCCATCCGCCTTTAGGCTCAGGGCTACACCCCCCTAAGCCCTCCTTAATCCGGCCTTGATCCGTGGGTAGGAAATGAAATGAAATCCTTGAATTTTATGTCCCACGGTTATGCCGGATAGGCTAAAGGAGACGGTGATGGTGAGAAATGAATGAAATGGTGAAATGAAGAAATTGGGAGGAAATAGGAAACTCCTGAGGAAATCCACGTACACGGTGTTTGTCCACCACAAAGTTCATTTGGCGCGAGCTGGGATCGAACCAGGAACCCCAAGCACCAGAGGTGAACGCTCTACCACTAAGCCAATGCGGCCACTAATCCCTGGGTAGGTTTAACAATATTTTTATTTAATTATACTATATCAATTCCTGTTGTTCATAGAACTTTCGTGTGGCCTAAAAACTTAAAGTAATTTGACAATAATTGAATTTCGCAAAATAACTATAGAAGAATATACTCAAAACACAAACTGCACAAAACATATATTTAGATGAGAAATTAGAGTAATTACTGGCATATTAAGAAACATTAGAAATTTTTAAAGTTGGAAAATTAAGTGCATTAAAAATGATTACTTTGCATTGGAATGATTATATTTTTTAATAATATAAACAATAACACACAATGGCGCATTTAGGAGAGTCTTCCGGGCTTAAGCCCTCAGAAATCTTACTTACTTAGTAAAGTAAATGAAATATATTGCAAAATTTTTCACATTTACAGGCAAAGCCCCCCTCCCCGAAAGTTAGCAAAGCCCCTCCCGAAACGAAATCTTAAGTACGCCAGTGATAACACATATTGCGATTCTCCACTCATTCAATCTAATGAATGTAATCCTTCTCTCTTTGAATTATTGAATCTGTAAATCCGAGAATGTTAACACAAATAAAAAGCTAGTTGTTATTAATGATCCTATTAGCTATGGTGATTACTGAGGGAGTAATCAAAATTCGCATTACACTAAACTGTCAATTAAAGAAACACTCATTTTGGAACAGGTTGGCCCCTTTTGTAAGTTTGCATTCATGGCATGGCTTCCACACATAAGGGCACGGGTTCAATGAGATGACGTACATCTTTCATGTTTAACTTAAACCAAACATACCAGTGCCCCTTTGTTATTTAATATACATTTAGGCTTTATGTCTACCTTACCATCCATCTAACTGGAAGCTTCCAAATATCTAATCCTTAATTGGGTTGTAGTCAGGGAAGTGTGGGGTAAATGACAAGGTATAAATAAATCATTATGTGTACCTCTAAAAAGCCTGCGGTGATTGGAGCACGGTGACTAGAAACTGTTTGCCACTAGATGGATTTAAAATACTTTTTCCCAAGTTAATTTTTTTCCTTACCAAAGGCGTAAGAGTAGTGAACTTTGAATGCATACTACAGGTATCTCTTTACTGTTTCATAAGTTGAGACTAATCTAATTCGCTTCCGTGTATCACAACTTTTTTTTTAGTTCTTGTGAAAGCTGGTAGATCAATTTTCAAGATGTAATATATACACTTTCAATTTTTCCCCAAACTTTTTGCTGGTCTAGTAATTAACACGCACCCTTGGTTCATTAGATCATGGGTTCGATTCGTGATGAAAGAGTACCTAAATTTTAAAGTATTATGGTCGTTCACATTCCATATTTCAGCTGTAGATCTACGTCTTATATAGCCTTGGTGCATAAAAGAGATGCTAAACTTCAATAATCATCATAGTCTTTCCCCCACATACTTGTAACCGGTTTGAGTTTTATGAAAGTTAAAACACATTTAGTTTGCAACATCATACTTGAAAAAGGACTTTGACCACATTTCGTGAAAATAGTGGAGCTTACAAAATGTTTTTTTCTACGGAGACTATGAATCCTCCCACAGTTGATAATAGATGAAACGGGAGAACCCGGAGAATACCGATGCACACGGTGTTTTTCTATCCCAAATCTGACTTGGCACTAGTCACCATCGAACCAGGAAACGCCACCATAAGCGGTCTACCACTTTATCAATAAGATATTTATAAACTATACCGAAAAGATGTCCCAAATTGTAAATGCTACATTAAGTGTTTAATGTTTTACGTTTCTATTTTAATGTTTTTGTGTATTTATCTTTTTATTTATTAAGTATTCCGAATTACTTGGAATTAAGATGTGTTTTGTGTACTTGGATGACTGTACTTTTAGTGATCTTGAAATAATGGTAGAGTTGGAAACTAGTATAATATTTTTCATTAAAAAAAAAATCCCAAATGAGATGGAAGAAATATAATGGATATAGTAGTTTGATACTATAATGCTACCACAAGCTCTTATACCATGGTTATTGCTATTCTCGTTGCTATAGTGGCTAGCACTCACGACTTTGGTACGTGGGGTTCCGAGTTCGATTCCCGGTTGAAAAAGAACAGAAATTGGAACGCACAAATGTAGTTCGGATTCCACCTAAAACTTTAGATTCAAGTGTCTAATAGCCTTACTGCTGAAAAGAAACACTAAACTTCAAATCACTATCAGATGAGCATAATTTATAAAGTTTCAGTAAAATATATTGAACACTTCCAGAAAAGTATGTTGGTAGCACTGGTCGTCCTACTTAGACCCCTCCGTCCCATTTAAACCCCTATCGTCCGGCTTAGACCCATTTTTGGTCCTCAATAGACCCATTCGTCCCGTATAGACCCCTTGTGTATTTTCGTGCACTGCAAAAGGGGTCTAAACTGAACGAAAACGTCCGGAATAGACCCATTGCAGCTACCTATTTATCTATCTATCTATCTATATATATATATATATATATATATATATATATATATATATATAGGGTGTTTCAAAACAACACCGACAACCTTTGGGAGGTGATTCCTGACACCAAGATAAGACAAAAAGTATAGACCAACCTGGGTACACAAATGCTTCCTTTCGGAGGTATAGGCTGCCAAAAACATGAAAAAATTAACTTTAAAGGTCCATATTTTCAACAGTATGGGACCTACCGTAGTCGGGTCAAGACTTCACTTAGGAACTATTATGTGCACTATCCAAAAATCATTATTTCAGAATCGTAAGGTACTCACGCAATAATTTTTATAGAGAGAGAGTTTGACTATAGGCATGTAATTTGAGGTACTCACCAACTACCTGTATAAAAATTATTGCGGAAGTACCACAGGATTCTGAAATACAGTATGTATTTTTGAATAGGGCACATATTAGTTCCCAAGTGAAGTCTTGACCGGAATACGATAGGTCCCATAGTTTTCTGTAGCTGTAAGAATTTCTAAAAGTAAAGATCGTTAAACTAAAATTTACTGTTCCTGAGTATAAGTGAGTAAAGTTTACTGTTATGTCTGAGTATAACGAGCGGTTCTGCAAACTCAAAATACTTTAACACCCGGTTCTAGCGAACCAGCTGAATAGCATCACTCTAATAAACGAATAGTAAATTATGATTGTGATAAATTTTTAGCTGCATTTTTTTTACTCTAATTCTACAGAGTTTCATTGATTTCCATATTTATAAAATACAACTCAATTTTCATATTTATAAAATACACCTCAATATTCCTAACGATTCTAGGTAATGGAGGAAGTTTGAAGTTTTAAACAACTAATTAATATATTGGACACGTACGTATGTCGCTTTTGTGAGAACCAAATGAGAAAATAAAACACATGATTGTAATAAACATAAAACATTGTTTATCAACGTGTTTTACTTTGTTCTTTTGTTTGGACAATATTTTTTTTCCCCTTGTTTACATGAAACAAAACCCACTCATGAAAAGTACTTATTACATAAAGGCTGTGTTTTATAATGTAATATTTGTTTAATGTTTCAATATCATTATACAGTAAACATACGTTTATCGATTGCTACACAATTAATTAATAATCATCTCCTAAGGATGTTGTTTGTATGTTACTCAGATTTAAAAATGCCTAGTTGCAACTAAACTTGGTTAAAATGTTTTAGTTTGTGTCACAATTAATTCAATTTTCCAAATAGTCAATATTGTTCCTTTTTTTAAAATATTTGTTTTCTATGGTTTGTATCTGTGGTAATTTTTCTCTTTTACTAATTGGTTACATAAACATATAAGAACAAACTAGGATTTTTTTGTTTTTACATATTGGCAGTATGTAGGTTATCTTATATGCTTCGAACGGGATACTTTAACAATTTGCGTCTGATTGGTTAGTACAAAGTGTCTGGTTAATGATTGGCTATCGCGTATAGATCGAATCTCCGTCTACAAACCTAGAAGTAGACGTGCGCTATTGTTTTTCGTTCTTGTTTCCCGGTTGTAAGGTCTGGGATTCGAATACGGTGACCGACCATCTTCAGTGAGGCTTTCCTAGGTTTTTTTTCTCAGTTCCGCTAGGCGAGTGTCGGAATAGTGTCTTAAATAAAGCTCTGGCCGATAATTCTCGGTTCTTTTTGTTGATTATTTAATGTACCCGAGCGCGCATGCCTTTCCCGCGCGAAGTCTTGAGTTTCAATTTTCGGTGGACATCAATCAATCAACCCTAGACCATATCTAAACATAAGGGCACAACGGCATAGTTAATGCGAGAAACATGAAACCGGAGCATTTATCAGTATGATGTTCCAGCTTGTAGGTGACAGAGTGCCATGTATGTGTTGCTGACAAGCAGATGACACGGTGGCTCAATAGTAGAGCCCCTGACCTCTGGTGCGTCGTGTCCCTGGTTCGATCACCGGCCATGTAAATTTATGGTCCGTGAGTATTCTCGGGGTACTCCCGTTTCCTCCCACTTTCTCATTCCAATAATTCTTCCGTCACCATTCACTTGCTGTAATCATCCGTCTCCCTTACCCTACAAGGACATAATCGTGGGACGTTAAACTGAAATGTAATATTTTCAATTCGTATTTAAACATTCATTTTAAAAATAAGCAACAAGATGGAAGCCAATATGCTAACCATGCATCATTCAGCTAACAAATTGGCCAAACAAAACCTCTCATGATGAATTACAACGTCAGTGAGATTATTATTATTAGTAGTAGTAGTTGTACTAACAGTAGCAGTAGGAGTAGTGATTGTAATTTTACCAAGTTCTTGACATCTTCTAGTGTGTGTGGCAGTGGCGGATCCAGGGACACGATCGGGGCGATCGCCTCCGCCAGAAGAGGAAACTTTCTTATTTTATATATATATTTATATAAATAAAACCCATCCGAGAGTTTGAATCTCTTAAAATAGCTCAAAGTAGCATTATGACAACCCACCGCCCCCTCCCCCAGAAGTCGGTCCTGGATCCGCCCCTGGTGTGTGGTGTAGATTTTCCGTTATAGGAGCTTCTTTAAACCGATCAGAAACGTTGATCGGACTAGTTACGTGTTATCCCAAATCTCTTTTGACGGATCAATGAAAATAAATTCCATCTGCACTTCCTCTATAAAATATTTGTAATAGTATTGATATGGTTATTTATTCATAATTGAAATCATTCTTCTGGTATTTACGCATGAATCACAGGGACTCGGCCCCAGGAAGACAAATTTTCAGGGGCGACATATTTTTAAAAAATCTAGATCGAAGTATGGCAAAAAACAGAGGTTGCCCACGACAGATAAGTTTAAGGGCGATTCCTACTATTGTGCTGCCAAAATGTCTTGAACCATGGCAAAAATGCGAACTAAAGCTCACACTCTCACACACCCTCGCGTTGAGCCAATAAGGGTTCAGCTGTTGCTAAGCGAGAGAAAGCGAGTGGAAGTCCTTCAGACGATAGCAGCGCTTGCAACGGAAGACTAGGGATCAAGTCAATGCGATATAATAATAGAAATAATGATCACACTGAAACCGAATTTCATCTTTACGATACCAGCCTCAGAGGGCGCTAAGGCTGTTTCTTATTGGCTTTCAACATAATCCGTGCACTTGGTTTTGTACGCCCCGTCTCGTTGCTGGTGGCTCAATGTAAGCGATCGCGGACATTTTGTTCGGACCTATGCTGAATACCTAGGGGGGCAGAGATGCACAAACTTTTCTTGGATTCAGGCGCTTAAAGTACCTAAATATAAGCCTGAATAGAGAATTTCAAGAGGATATTTTATAATTAGCTAATATGAGTTCATTCACAATAGCTATAAGATATACATTTAACTCTGTTTATTTTTTATGCTACGTTAGTTTTAAAACCACGGATTAAATTATTTCTATTGAATTTCTCTTTTCAGATCGTCCATCATCGTGGTGTAGAGTAAGTGATAATGACGGAACAGGATGACTTGCCCAGGCTTCTTTCGCCCAACCTGAAGGCGTTCGTGAATTCAATTGGGTGATTATCAACCAATCAGCAAACCAACCAACCATGGAGGAGGACTTGGAGACAAACGTTCAGCTGTTCATCCCCAACGCCACAGACTGGAATTCAACAGTGGCCAATGCTTCTAGCGTCGCCTCAGCCCCAGAAAGGGATGAAAACTTGGCCAAATTCGAAATAGCAACTTTGGTGTTAATTTTTGTGTTAACAGTTCTCGGCAACAGTGCTGTGCTTTTGGCTTTGTACGCAAGACGTGGCAAACTCACCCGGATGTACTATTTTATTTTACATCTTAGCTTAGCGGACTTGATAACGGCATTCTTTAACGTGTTAGCCCAAATCGGCTGGGAGATTACGTACCGGTTTGTAGGTGGAAATTTCTTGTGTAAATTTATCAAATTTATGCAGATTTTAGGACCTTACTTAAGTTCGTATGTGTTGGTCATGACAGCCATAGATCGTTACCGGGCTATCTGCTTCCCTCTTTCATATTGTTCATGGACAGCCCGGAGATCACGTATCATGATTATTATCTCATGGTGTTTATCATTAGTTTTCTGTTTGCCTCAAGTGTTTATTTTCTCGTACCAAGAAATTGCGCCAGGAATCTACGACTGTTGGGCCACTTTTGTGAAACCTTGGGGACAAAGCGCTTACGTCACGTGGTACAGTGTGTCCGTGTTTTTTGTTCCTTTAGTGATTCTAGTGTTTACGTACTCCTGTATCTGTCGTGCAATATGGGTAAACTTCAATTTGAAGTTAGGTGACAACAATAGACGGTTAAGCTTAAAGAACAATCGCGTCATGAAGTTGTGTGCGAAATTCAAACGATCCACTGCTTCATCTAAGACTGGATACTCCTGGGATTCGAGTGGATCTGACAGAAACTATATTACTACTGATACTGACTTTACAGTTCCTCTCCAGAACGGGAAGACAAGTTCTTGCCCTTCGTGCGTTCAACAAGAGATTCCCCAACCACCGGGAACCCCCGGAGGGCGATCCGTCATCCTGTTGAGCGAAGGCTCTGCTGCTAATTTGCGGGACGCCAGAGGTGGTGGAAGTACAAATCAGTTGACGGTGAATCCCAGGACGCATTCCATTAAAGGCATCTCAAGAGCCAAAATTAAAACTGTCAAGTTAACTGTGGTAGTGATCGCATGCTATATCTTTTGTTCTTCGCCTTTCATCTCAGCCCAGCTGTGGGCCACATGGGACCCCAACGCTAGCAAGTCACCTTTTTGGTCAGGTAAGTTCACTTAATGTTAAAGATTGTTGAAAAGTGTCAGCTTTTGAAGAACGTTACGGCAAAAAAAAAAAGTTTTATCAATGCAAGTTACGGGAAGAAACTTATTTAGTCTGTTCCTTTCTGAAGCTATATGTAACTTTCTCTCCATAGTTTGCAGTGATATAATTTAGAATTTTACGGCTGTGACTTCTCACAAAAGCCGTTATTGTTCTTGAATGTAGTTTAACAACAATTGAGAACTCAATCAATGCTTGTGTTAGAGATTTTAGTGCGTAAGAGGAAGAACTAAGCAAAGCGAAGTGCGAATCAAACAAAAACGAGAGTTACTTACTTGCTGTCTTTAGTTTGACTGTGAGCAGTGACGACTCGTGAGGGAAGTCGCATTCGTAAAAGTGTAGACTCTTATGTTTGCAGAATAAATTGTATACTGTGCATGAAGAGTTAGAAGAAGTACTTTATCCTGTTTTTTCCTTTTTCTTCTTCTTCTTGGAGGGCTCAATGGCTCAGTGGTAGACGGCTTACCATTGCTGTATCGTGTTCGTGGTTCGACTCCCGGCCAAGTAAGTTTATAATGGACAAAATCGTGTCCATGAGTTTTCTCGGGGTACTCCCCCTTTTCTCCCACATTCTCATTTGACCGCTTCTTCCATCATCATTCGTGGAGCTCCTTCGTGGCTGAGCGGTTAGCGTACGCGCTTTTGGCGTGGGAGACACGGGTTCGATTCCCGGCGGGAGCTAATGTGGTTCGGATTCCACGTTAATCAGTAGGTCCACGTCTCATATAGCCTCGCTGCTGAAAAGGACGTTAAACTCAAAATCAACTCAACTCTTCCATCATCATTAACTTGCGTAGCCTAAATTGCACAGCTGTAGAACGTTAAACTCAAAGATTACATTTTTCTTCTTCTTTTTAAGTGCTTTTATATTGCGTTCTTATTCAACACTGAGGTTATGAGGATACAGATCATAATACGCAGGATTCCAGAAAGCAGAATTATACAACTTATTCACCGGACCTAGCTCCATCCTCAATTTGATAGTCATTACGTGTTAAAAGCGTTTTGAACAACTTCACTTCACAGTGGTTAGAACTTGCTTCTGTTATTCAGCCATTTTGTCTTGGTTGAAATATACTCGCTTATTTAATCCATTTAACACAGTCATTGGCAAGTGAATGCTATGTGACGTCAGAGGTTGCTGCTATAGTTTGCTTTGTTGCTCAACACAGGACAAGAAAAACTGCTTTTCGATATCTATTACTGTCTTTTCTCAATAGCGACTAGTGTTGAAACCGTGAAATATCGATTTCTATCGTTTCCCGTTTGAAAATGAAATTCTTCAATTTTGTTTCCCACGTTTATGCCCTTTAGGATAAGGGAGAAAGATGATTAAGACAAATGAATGAGGATGGAAAAAATAATGGAATGAGAATGTAGGAGAAACGGGAGCACCCGAGAAAACCCACGGATACGATGGTTCCAACCACAAACTAACTTGGCCGGAAATCGAATCTGGGAACACACGCACCAGAAGTAAACGCTTTAGCATTGATCAACCATATTACAGCTTCCGGTTTGAATAAAATGTTAATGGGGACGAAACGTATTTTTCGCACGCAGTAATCACATCAAGAAGTCTTATCTTGCTATCTCTAACCGTTTCCAATCAATGAGATTTAATATTGGTACCGGAAGTGGTAGTATATGTTTGCTACTTCCGGTGTTAGGACTTAGACAAGGGAGTGGACAGAACTTATTGTTGCAATACTGAATGTATGTAAAGGAAAAAAGCTTCTTTTTGTTTATTGCCATTTGTTCTCGATAGTGTAAGGTTTTACGTTTCTACACTACGTGCTAACCATAAACACATTTCAAATAACAAGAAGAAAAAAGTCATCAACTATCGCCAACAACCAGCAAGCAACAAACCTTCAAGCAAATTGCAACATTCTGCTTTGAAAAAACATCGCAAAAGCATCAATCTTTATAACCAATTCAGTTCGAGGTCTCTATTTGGGTGAACATTTATTTGTAACCACTCCGTGTAATCTGGTCGCTGTTCGTGGTTCGTGGTCCTACCAATAAGTATCTTCCTGATACTTGAACTTACCTGGACAGGACGATGAAGGACCTCTCCAAGAAGAGGTTACGAACTGTTTCCAAATCGCTCGTCGGTCTCAATAATGAGATGAGCATTAGGCGCCGAGAGGTTCGGGTGTCTCGTCTCGAAAACCTCACGGACGATCAGATGGTCATCCAGACCATAACGCACACCAATATCACTCATACAAACAACGAAACACACTGGATTAAATAACACTACACTTATTTATTAGAACACTATTATATAAAAAAAATAGCGAAGAGGAATGAACACAACACTGAACACTGAATATGTATAATAATTTTCGTCACTGAAATCACACTTTGCCCTTTTAAGGCAATATAGCCCTTATATATATATATATATATATATATATATATATATATATATATATATATATATATATATATATATATATATATATATATATATATATATATATATATATATATATTTATAATTCAGATTTCACGACAAATGCTTCTCTCACACCATTGACGCACTT